>NC_043709.1:13101400-13204196 GCF_006229205.1 Suricata suricatta | reverse complement strand
AGGTCCATCCACTTTGCTACAAATGGCCATATTTCATTCTTCCTCATTGCCATATTGTATATGTATACCGCATCTTCTTGATCCATTCATTAGGTGATGGACATTTGGGCTCTTTCCATGATTTGAAACGATGCTCAGCGTCACTCATCATCAGGGAAATACAAATCAAAACCACACTGAGATACCACCTCACACTGGTCAGAGTCACTAAAATAAACAAATCAAGAGAATATAGATGCTGGCGATGGTGTGGAGAGACGGGCACCCTCCTACACTGTTGGTGGGAATGTAAACTAGTGCAGCCACTCTGGAAAACAGTGTGGAGGCTCCTCAAAAAACTATCCATAGAACTCCCCTATGACCCAGCAATAGCACTGCTAGGGGGTTACCCAGGGGATACAGAAGTGCTGATGCATAGGCGCCTGTGTTTCAATACATAGTTGATACCAAGAATTTTACCAGTAAAGCAGTTGTTTCTCAAGGAACTCTAACATTTGTGTTCCCTGCTGGCAAGGTGACACCTCTTGACTTCTTTCTGCCTGATTCCTGAGGCCGACTTTCCATCCAGAGCAGGTGAGTTGCAGAAGCAGGAACTAGATAATGACAGGCACACCTATAGCCAGCAAAGGGGTGACCCATGTGCACGTGTGGGTGGTGCGCCCATGTGCCTCCTCCAGGCATCCTGGGGTTATGCCCAGCATAACACTTACAGACAGTCCTGATCTTGTCTCATTTCCTCACTAGACCTTCCACTTTTCCAGAACGGGAACAGGGCCTTCTTCATTAGTGTTTCCCAATGTCTACCACAGAATCAGGCATCTGATGAGCACTCGATAAGTGATGGATGGAGAGACAGGCAGATGGATAGAACCAGGAAGGATGGGGAAGAGGGAGAAGGAAAAGGTAGGAAGGAAGAAACTGATTTCAATTCTACTGAAATATGAGCTTCATAAAAAAAAATGTCTTTTTGTCTCTTGTTAGTTACCACAGTATCCAATGGGACTAACGCAGTGCCTGTCACTAACAGAGACTAAATAAACATTTGTTGAATGAACCGATGAATCACTGAATAAACTAAGCTGAGCGACCCATTTGGAAAATTAGCTATCAACAAATGCTACTCACTGACAAACCAAACTGCTCTCGTGTTATTTCCTGATCTGCTGATTCCCCAAAATTACTAGAACAGTTGAACATTCATGCAACTCAAAATGAAAGCTGAGAGACGGTAGCAAAAACGAAGGTCTCCTAAGGGTCAAGCAATGAAGGCACAGAGCTGAGGGACTATGAGACGCGGTCCCTGCCCTCCAGGAGCTGTACAGACCTAGACCCACGTGTCAACTCACCCCAGCAGGGTGACAGCAGCAGGAGGAAAAGGAACAGCACCCTCTGTGGCTTCACACATTGCAGAGCAGGGCCGCGCCACCCCAGCTAGTGCGCTGGGGAGGGAAGCAGAGGACGACAGTATCAATTAATCCCTTCATGATCCTAATGTCAAAAATGTAAGCCTTTTATGATGCAGTAAAACTATTTTTATGGGTTTTTCCATCCGTCTCATGTCTTGATGTATTTTTTAATCAAAAAGGATAAGAACAAGAAGTCAAGTGGGTATAAATCTCCTGCTCATTTTTCTGGTCCTCTGCCCAGGGAGGAGAGACGGAGCCTCATGTGCCCCACAGGAGAGTCCGTAGAACTTCCCGTTCAGCCGGGGAGCTTTTTCCAGAAAGAAGCCTAGGGTTCCAGGTTTGGAGAGCTGGGCCTTGCTTTAAACAACAGACACATTCTCTAAGGACTACGTGCAAATGAAATCTCAGTAAATCAAACCTCACATTTCCAGTAACTGACTACGGGTTTATCACTCTTGATTTCCGATGATGAGACTCAAAAAGTGTTCTTGCGTGAAATGTGCGAATCAGAAAAAAAGCACAAACAAGGAAATAAAAAGTACCTGCAATCTTATCACCGAGAGGTGATTTCAAAATGCAATCTTAGACTTTTATTCCACGTTGAGATGCAGATATATATTTTGACAAAAAAAAAGGGTAATGGTAGAGGTACTATGGAACCTACTTTTACAACCGATCCATAAATATGTCATCAGAGTTTACTCACTTCGGTGTTCTACCTTCGATTTACTAGTTCCATTAGCATTCTGCGCTATGGACTTACCACAATTTAACAAGTTTTTGATTTTGGATGCTGGATTTGTTTTCAACATTTTATCACAAAAAATGATAAAACCTCCTTCTCATCTCCTATAATGTCTTAGAAATGAAATGGCCATATCACATACACGCATATTTTTAAAATTAGATACATTTTGTCAGATGGTCCTGCAAAAATGCCTTTGCCATTTATACCACCTTCAGCAAGTCTTTTCATTTTTATCTTTACTATCATGGGTATAATACATATTTATTAACATAATATAATATAGATGTATTGATTCCTGTTTTATTTTTCACTTTTTGATTATTCACAAAGTAGAATTTTTTTCCTATGTTAACTGGTCTCTGGGTTTTCTTCAGCAGAGGCTATCCATGTTCTTTGCCCATTCTTCTTTTCGTATCGATTTATAGCAGCATTTTACATACTGAAATACTGTGAGGCATTATTTATCATCTATGATGTACATTTTCCCTAGAGTAGTTTCTTTCGATATATTTGTTTTAACAGTGTTTCATTTCGTCTCCTCATTCATCCTTCCAATTTTCCATTTGTAGTTTCTCTTGTCTCCTTACTTTTGAAATAGTTATTGGTAAAATGACAGGAGAGAAACCACCACGGTTCACTCCAAGTTTATCAGTTATTTATCTACTAGGTGATCAAGGGAATTTTCTTCAAGGTGGTAAACTTCATCCCTGAGAGCAATCACCAACCCAAGAAGAAGCTGGCAGTTCATGTAGAAACTGGTCCCTACAGAAATCATACCAGTCATCTTAGCAAAGTCAGGCAGCAAGCAGCCTCATCTAGGACAACACAGTTTTGAGTGACACGGACAACACAGACAGAGTCAAGAATATGGAGTTCCTCAATGGACTCGGAGTTTCTGGATCAGTAAGGCCACTTCCTGCGTGTTAAAGGAGGGTCTCACTTGTAGGGAGATGTTAATCAATGAGTTAACTTTCCCTAAAGGAAACTTCTTCCGTTACAAGAGAAATCAGGGCAAAAAGACCCTTGTCTCTATTAATGGAAAGCTGGCTTTGTTGCTCCTCAAAACAACGATGCTAAGAGTCTGAGCGCTGGTGCGGCGCCCAGATGGTGGGGACAGGTGTGGTGTCCCCTCCACAGAGCGCTGGGAAACCAGCAAAGCAAAGGCTGCACCTGAGATAGGGCAGCACGTCCAAGACCTTGCAGCAGACCCACCACTACAGAACCAGAAACTCCACCATTTATCTTTTATTGTCATGCCTCTTGTGGTTCGATTTATGAATTACATTTCCCCACTACTTGCTAATTGCAAAATTTGAATCTTTTTAAAAGTCTTGGCTGGTGTGCATTGGGTTTGGCTCACACTTGGGTCAGGGCATTAAAGGTTAAGTGGTATCACCCCAAGGGCCAGCAATATGGCGGCAGGGAGAGTGGGGAGAAAGGCCCCAATGGAAGGTCAAATTCAGAGGCCCTCTCCCCCTTCTTAGAAAAGGCATTTGTACTTCCACAGCCACCCTGAGATCCAAGATTCTCTTGCAGGAGAGCAAGTAGTCCAGCAAAAATTGGGGGTATGTTGATTTAGGGGGATGGGAAGGCACGCAAAGCTAGCCACGGGGTTTCCACACCCAGAGGACTGCGCACAAGGTAGTCTGTGGACAGGGGAGGAAAGGATAGGAGGAGAAGGCAGTGCAGAGGCAGGCTAGAAGCTTAAAGACAGATGGGGACCAGGGAGAGTGGGCGGGGCAGTAGCCACAGGTGGCTGAGGGAGGGGACTGCATCAGGATAGTGGGTACTTCTAATGACCGCTGACACTCTTAATTATAACCACAAGGCACTAACGCTCCTGCCTCGTTAAAAAACAATTAAATTATCTCCACTCTGTTAAACTGATGGAGGCGGGAGAGTGGGCCACTGGCTTTTAAAATCTTTAGAAGCAGCAATGACACACCAATGGGCTGGAGATCTGGAGAGGGTGACATGCAAAGAGAAGGTTTCGGTCCGCGTCTGAGCCTGGTCTGGCGGGGGGCATAGGCATCACAGTGGCAGTTTGGCACAGTGAACTCTACGACCAAGATGGCTGCAAGTTGAGAATTTCTAGTAATCCGTGAGCGTGCCTGAGGAGACTATGGGTACAAACAGTGGAAAGCCATGATCTGGGACAATGACCACTGTCTCCTTCCTACAGACACATTTCTCTCTGGACTGTAAATGTGACACCTTGCAAAGGTGCTCCTCACCAAATACAGGAAAAAAACCAAGATAATGGACAGCTTGGGGGAGATTCTGATATCCCTATGTTTAAAAAAAATTAGCTATATTTCCATTGTTCTTCTCCCTTTATCAAACAATCTTTTCTAATAAAAATCAATAAATATTTATGGAGCAAGGTGCTATGGGGGATACAAAGAAAAATGAGCCATGGTCTCTAACCTTGAGGAGTTTCCACTTAATGACTATTTAAGAGACTTTATCCCCCCCTACAACCAATGTCATCACTATTTAAATGCAGGAACAGGAATACTCAATAAATCTTACTGCGAATCAGACTTGGAAGAGAAATAATGTTTCTAGAAAAAATGTTAAGGAATGATAAATTTCTCTTTTCCCGTCTTCTCAGAGTTTCTGCATCTTTAGGTACCAGCAACATTAAAGGGCCCGAGGACCCCGCCATCTTGAAGGGATGGTGAGCAGGAAGGCGCTGGCGGGCTCCTCCTGGAGGACACAAATGCAGGAGGCTCAGGGCTTACTTTTTGCTGACTTTAAGAATCAAGCACAATGGTTGCTTTTACTCTCCTGCTCCCATATTTTTAGTTAAATTTGCCAACAGGATGCTGAGTCGGGACTAAAAGCCACATCTCATCTGATTATTCTTGTTCAACATCTCTCTTTCCTCCATACTCATGGTGGCTTGTTGTAACTTCCCTACAGCGAAATCCCCTCACTCACAGCGATCAATGAAGCTTTAATTATTATAAAAAGAATATCTATTTCTCATAGAAAATGCCAGAAGTAAAAATATAGCGAATAGAAAGAACTGTAGGGGCGCCTGGGTGGCTCAGTTGGTTGAGCATCTGAAACTTGATTTGGGCTCAGGTCATGATCCCAAGGTCGCAGGATTGAGCCCTGTGACCGGCTCTGCACTGAGCATGGAGCCAACCTGGAATTCTCTTTCCCTCCGTCCCTTACCCTGCTCGCACTCACTTTCTATAAAAAAAAAAAAAAAAAAAAAAAAAAAAAAAAGAACTGTGATCCCATGAGTTAGAGATTGGCACTGTCAACATTTTAGTGGGTATTTAATGACTTTCTGTAGCTTAGATGCTGTTTTTTCTTTCTTTTTTTTTTTTTTTCTAAATCTTGTCCTGGTTTCCACAAAATTATTACTTTGAAATTGGGTTTTCAGTCAGACCACCGCCCAAACCCAATCATCAGCTCAAACACCACACTGTCAATCAGTGCGGCCTCTAGGACTGTACTTCCCAGTTACCACAGCGACTCCTGTACGCACCCCCTCCCCCCACGCATGCACCAGCACGTAAAACACTACGTATGTATTTACGTGCTGTCCTGGGGGAGACTACCAGCTCCGCCAGGACAGGGACTTTTGTCTGTTCTGTGCCCTGCTCTGTCACTAGCACCCAAGGACAAGGGAGTGCTGAAGGAACAAGCCGTGATTGCCGTGAAAACAGTAGGCACTCTTCTCTACCAGGTAAAGAACTGTCAGTGACAAAGACCACCACTCCAGGGACGGCTCTGCAGGTGTGCCACTTGTGCAGGTGCAGGGGAAGGGGCAGGGAGGACAGGAAAGAGCATGGGCGCCCTGGCCTCCAGTGCTGCCTCTGCTCTTACTTTGCTGGGGGAGCCAGAGCACATGGCTTGTCCACGCTGAGCCTCGGTTTCCTCCCGGATGTAAATGACAGGGCTGGATGGATCTGATGCCCAGCGGCTCCTGCATCTCTCTGTTCCTTGATATCACACGGTGTGTGTGCGGAAAATAACACACAGCCACAGAAAGCAGGGTGGATGTCTAACGGTCTCCCTATACATCCACCCCACGCCACCCACTTCCACTGGCACAGCACTTGAGTTTACTAAGTGCTTCCATCTAGATGATCTCATTAACTTTATCTATTGGCTAATCAGCCCAAGAATCTCAAACAGAGCATCAAAATCAAGCACAGTGCGCTCCCAAAATACCATGACAAAGACAGCAGGACTAAACATAAGCGACGGAGAGAGCCAGCCAGAGAAACTGAGAAATGCCATCAGTGAGATTCGATGTAACTTCAGAGAGGAGAAAAAGAGCACCAAAAGGCAGGGGAGCTGATTCCACCTAACTCATCCCAATCGAATCTGAATACTCTTCAGGCAACGGTCACCCTCCGCCACGCCCGTGGGGATCACACAAACCATGCCAATCCAGCTCTTCTCCTCACTCCTCCTGGCGCCTCCTCCCCCACCTCCCTGACGGACAGACTCCCGCTCCCCGCACTCAGCTTGAGGGTTCCAGGATCCTCAGAAAGCGGCTGCCAAAACTTCTGTAACTCATTTAGGAGGATATGTCTAGATTCCTATTGAATCTGTTGGCTGGGTTATGTAACTGTGCTCTTATTGTCTTCTGCGACTTTTCTCAAAAGGCTAGATCTGCATTGCAGACACAAACATTCCCTTCTTACAGTCTCTCCCAATGGGTGACTAGAGCCCCAGGTGATTCTTCACTTTCCAGATTGCGAAACAAGCTCGCAGACGCAAGTACTTTTTTTTTTTTAAAGAAGTGCTTTAGTGCAACAGTACGCTTGTGCTCATCAAATTATTTGTTCGTTCACCTGTTCCTCCATCCAACAGGTGACGGCTGAACATCTCCTGTCAGCAAGACACTGATTTAGGCAACGGTGGGTGGAGAATCTCACTGGAACCAGAGAGAAAGGTGTACCTCACTTGCATCAGGGCTTAGAAAGCTGCCTCCTGAGGGTACTTGTGGGGACGTGCACTGCGTGTTATACGGACACCAAGTTGACAATAAACTATAAATAAAAAAAAGAAAAGAAAAGAAAGCTGCCTCCTGTTGTCATCCCCTGGTGCTGAATCCCCTGGCCTGACCCCCTGGCGCAGGCCACCAATTACTCTTGCTCCGATTTACACGGGTCTGATGGGGTTCTCTCCAGCAGCCCAAGGTCTTTCCCCTTTTCTCTTCCAAGCCCTTTTGCCCAAAGCTGGACGCTTTTCTGGCTCATGAGTTACTCTGTCCAGGACCTTCGGGGAGCGCTATGGTTTTAAAGGCCTTTTCCTCCCGCTGCCAAGCGGAGCAATCAGAGAACGTGCCTGTCCATCCCACAGGGTCAGTATACCTCTCAAATAAGGGGCTTTTGAGAACATACTGGTAAGGATTCTGTGCTGATGTCATGGTAAAGAGGTGATTTCATTTCGCAGAGTAAAGAGAAAAACTCACTGTAGTCTGGAAAGTAAGTCTGCTTTCTGACCCAGTGCTTAAGAAAGCACATTCAGAATCTCTCTTCTGCTCCTCACTGGCTGCAAACCCGTCCTGGGCACTTGATTTAAAATTCTGTGTTTCTGTTTCCCTATCTACAAAATGGAGATCATGATAACTCCCCGTAGGGTTACTGCCAGGATTAAATAAACACTACCTTTATTGAGCATTTACTATGAGTCCAGCAGTGTGTGAAGAAGGACTTTTCCAAATAGAATTTGTCCTACCTCATGTCAGCCTCAGATCAAGGTACTGGTGGGGGACTTCAGGCTCCTAGAAAGACTGTTTCTGGAGCAATGACAATGGGATTAAATACTTCAATGATGAACAGGAGTTGGGGAAATGTCAAACGAGGTTGGTCCAGATACCTGGAGTGTGCTAGCCAGGTGGCTGCTTGATATAGTGGACACCAGCCACCTGTAGCTACTTAAGTTTAAAATTAGATTCGATTAAAATTTAGTTCCTAAGTTACACTGCCCACATCTCAAGTGCTTAATGACCAGTGTGGCTAGTGACTACCTTAATCAAGAGTGCAAATGTAAAATATTTCCATCATTCTAGAAAATTCTATCGGAACTGGGAAATAGAAAATAAGTTATGGAGGGAGAAATGAGAAAAGTCAACACAAGGGTGTGAGGGTCAATTCCACAGACACTCGTGAAATTTCAGCAGATTTTCAGGAATTTGTCAGGGCTAATACAGTGAGGCTTTTTCCCCTTTGTGGGGTGTCCTAACAAAGTGCTTTGGGGGCACCAGAATGGCTTTGTGGTTGCTAACAGTTCAGCACCACTCATGGGTATTACATTTTCAGATCTTTTATTAATCAGCACAGATCAAATAAAGACATTTATTAAAAAGTCATAGAGAATCCGCTCCAACAAGCCAAATGGCTCCCCCACCATTTGCCCTGACAATGTTAATTCTGATAACCTAGCACTAAGAAGCCATACCTCAAAAATAAATCATGCGCTTAATCATCATGACTAGCGGCGATGCTCTGCAACACTCTCGGATGCAAGGAGTCTTCCCTCTAGGTATGGTCTCCTCTCTATCATACGAACTCCAGTGTGCTCCCGACCTCCCTCTGGCCACACCCAATGCCCCTTGTGAAATGCAACTGTGATCAGGTCTCCCGGCGTCAAAAACTTCACACAGCACTCTTCCCAAGATTATTCATCAAAAGCCCTTGACTTGGGACACATCTCCTGCACGACCTACGATAGTTCACCAGACTCACCCTCACTCCTCTGCCCCAGACCCCTAACCACTCCTGCTCCATTCAATCCCACAGAGCCAGCCTCATCAGCCTTCTAAAAGTATTTATTTAGCACTCCTAGGTGCCAAATATTATGCTAGGTACCAGAGACACAAACAGTGAAGGCAAGAGAAAACAAGATCTCATCCCAACCCTTGTGGAGGTTACAAAGCAGTTGGATGAGACAGACAACAGATAAATAAATATATTAAGATACAGGACGTGCCAAGGGTGGTAGGTGCCACAGACACCAAAACATGTGTGGTGGCTGGTGGGGGTACTTTCCTTACATTGAGACATTATATTTTCTTAAATCCTTCGACATTATCATTCATTCCTTCAATAGATTTCTACTGAGCATTTGCCGCATGCTGGGAGGTGCTCTACGCATTGTGGCTGCAGCAACAAACAAACCAGATCCCCTGACAACACCTGACAGAGCCTATGCTCCAGGGGCAGAGTGGGACCCTAAGCAAGGGGACAGTGTAGTGACTCGGCTGATGGCAAATACCGAGGACAAGGGAGGTGGAAGGAGACAGGAATGCAGAGATGGGGCTGGGGAGGCGGTGTTCCAGTCTCTACACAAGGTCACTTCGCTTGGACATGCACAGACCACACACACATCTTTGATTGTTGGCTGGAATGCATTTTCCCCAGCTTGCACACGTGGCCACTTCCTCCTCTGTTTCCTCTCTAAGCCCTGACTGCGATGGTACTTTCTGGAGCTTTTCTGATTCTCCACCCATGGCCACCCCACCCCCCATGGATTTCTCCTTGAATATGTAAATATCTTGACTCATCTAGTATCATACAATATTACATTATGTATTTAGGTATAGTCAGTCCAGTGGGTTCAAATTCCTGAAGGGCAGGGCCAATGTTTTATCCATCTTCATTTATTTATTCTAGAAGTTTTCATGGAACACCAGCTACCAAGGCTGCCCCGTTTCCCTACCATAGAGGATAAAAGAACCCCCACCATTTTGTCCTTTCTTGAAAAAGACCTGTTTTCTATCCACCTCACCCATCCACAACGAAGCACTGATGTGCCATTTAAATAAAGTAATGCACGCGCAAAGGTGTTTGAAATAGCACCAAGAACACGGACATTCCTCAGTAAATAGGAATTGTTGCTATTATAATCATTACTAATCTAAATCAATTGTCTGTCTTTCTAGTACAGTCCATGCACTGTTATCAAGTAAGTACATTATGGGAATGCTTCTGATTTTAGTCTCTGACGATGGTAAGATACAACTCTAGCATAACCTGACTAGTAAACCTGACAGTGGGCACCTGGGAATCCTGTACAGCTTATCTGCTCACTAAAGAGACAGCTCAGGGGCGCCTGAGTGGCTCAGTTGGTTGGATGTCTGACTTCAGCTCAGACCATGATCTTACCAGTCTTTGGGTTCGAGCCCCACGTTGGACTCTGTGCTGACAGCTCAGAGCCTGGAGCCTGCTTCGGATTCTGTGTCTCTTTCTCTCTCTGCCCCTCCCCTGCTCACTCTCTATCTCTCAAAATAAAATAAAGACATAAAAAAGAGAGAGAGAGAGAGAGAGAGAGACAGCTCAGACTTGGAGGCATTGCAGGGACTTCGAGGTGGTTACTGACCCTCTACATCATCTCCAACACTCACGATACTCTGTTATGGCAGAGATGCTCTTTGTTTTCCAAGCCTGTAAGTACGGACATTTTGGTGGCTCTTTGCCCCCTCCTCTGAGCTGCATGGCTGCCTCACCTCTTGGGTCTTTTCTGCTGTTCACATCTTCAAACCCTTGGCACCAACTCCCCAGACACTCTTCCTTCCTAATCCACGTTTCTTCTCTCCTATGTTACCTATATATTGTCTGTGAGAACATGTAAAAAACCTCAGCAGCTCGACCAGACAAAACTAAGCCTTGCACTCCCGTGCCTCACGGAACGGCTGTGGAGCCACTGGGGGCAGATCTGTCTCTAGGCCTTGGAATGTTCTAGCATCTGCTTCCAAGGCCGTCCAGAGGAGGTACATGTCTTCATACCGCAGTGCTGGCAACACAGTGTCTGGAAGCTCGAGGGCATGAAAATGCTTTTCTCAGAATAGCTGGCCACCTCCTACATGTGGTTATAAAGACAGAGCGCAAGGATTTTTTTTAATTAGAATTTTTTTAATGTTTGTTTATGTTTGAGACAGAGAGAATGGGGGAGAAGGAGAGAGAGAGGGAGAGAGAAAGAGAAAGAGAGAGGGGGAGAGAGAGAGAGAGAGAGAGAGAGAGAGAGAGAGAGAGAGAGAGAGAGAGAGAGAGAGAGAGAGAGAGAGATCTGAAGCAGGCTCCAGGTTCTGGGCAGTCAGCACAGAGCCCAATGGAGGGCTTGAACCCACGAACCATGAGATCATGACTCGGGCTGAAGTAGGATGCTTAACCGACTGAGCCATCCAGGTGCCCCTATTTTTAAAAAATATTTTAAGTTTATTTAATTTGAAAGAGAGGGAAGGGGGAGAGAAAGAGAGAGAGACAGCAGGAGGGGCAGAGGGAGAGAGAGAGAATCCCAAGCAGGCTCCACTGTGTCAGCACAGAGCCTGAGGGGGGCTCGAACTCATGAACCATGAGCTCAGGACCCGAGCTGAAGCCAAAGGTTGGATGCTTAACCAACTGAGCCACACGGCGCCTTTCAAGAAGTATTAAGCAGCCTGAGCACGAGCCATGTTTTCACACATAGCCAATTGCGGACAGGTAGACTGAGATCAGTTGACCTGTACCTGTGAGGGGTCAGATGGAACATCTGATAAAAATAGAAAGATGAATGAATATTCTCAGTTGAGCTACATGAAGCAGCTAGAGCTCAAAAATTTGAAAGACAATACTGGGCATGCATATCAAGGTGAGAGAAAATTCTGAAGATGAAGAATCCTCTCCAAACTTACTTCGAATGAAAGTGTTGGTTAGCTGCATTTCCCCTGGGCTTAAGTCTTGGTCTATGGACGGGAAATTTGCCCAACAATGAGCTACTTCATCTAAACCAGAACTCGGGTTTTCTAGCCCCAGTTTTGTGCCCAGCACTGGGTAGGTTTGGAAAGCTTTTGAAAAGTACGAATTCATCAGTCTTTTTGGCCAACACTGCCTGCATAGTTAAAACCAAGCAAAACTGTCAAATTCACACAGTAGAGAAATTTGAGATGTGGCTCAATTACTACAAAATACAGACGAGGTCAGGAGGAAAAAACAAAACCCCACCATTCCAGAGCCAGCTGTAATGCAAAATTTCTGCTGAGATGGGGGCTGACCCACCGGCGGGGCTCAATACATGATGAGAAGAATTTCACGGAATATTTGAAAACTGGAAAGGTGCAAAAGATGCTATGTTCTGTGCAGAGTGGGTGCCAGAAAAGTGCTGAATTACCAAATGGGCGATGACAGAGAAGAGAAAAAGCTGGCGGATGAGTAAGTAACAGCAAGATTGATGGGACCGGTCGGCCACTGGCAGGTGACAGATGAGCCAGTGCATCAGCAAGGAAGATGGAGGGAGAGGCACAAAAATACTCCCAGCGGCGAGATGAACCCTCTCTAGCTGAGAGGCACAAAGAAACGGGAGCTCTTGGGCTGTAAGCTTGATAGAGGTTACCTCCTTTGACTGTTCCCCCAAAACCTACTGACATAGCAAGCAATATCATCTTAACTTTATAGTAGAGGAAACTGAATCTCCAAGGGGTACACTCTGGTCACACCGCAAGCAGGGAGCCGAGCAAGGATTTCACAGCTGGTCTGTCTAAAGGCACAGGTTGGATGCTCTCAGAGCTCTGCAAATTTTTTCACTAACATAATTCCTAGGACCCTAGAGAATGAATCCACAGCCTTAGCCTGCCGGTAAGCGAGCCGTTTCTTTGAAGTCTCAACTTTTACCGTAATCGTTCGGGCATTTTATCTTGTATTTGTGTTTTAACTGAAAAATAATGTTTTAAATTACTTACCATATGGAAGGATATACTGTCCTGGTGCCGGGGGCTTGGAACAGTGACTGGAGTAACAGCGAGCACCCAAGGGGACGAGGGGAACAATGGGTGGGCCGTGTGTACCCTGTCCTGAAAGGCAACGTATTCTACCGCACTGCCTCCCAACATTCCGTTTTCAGGGCAAAAGAAGAAATATCAGAGTACCCCATTATGTTTAATGGCTGGATAAGTGAGGAGAGTCCCAGTACTCTAGCACATAACTCGCATGCACTCTCTCCAGTTGAGAAACAACTCTCTAGGCTACTTTCCTGGTAAAAATCATCTCTGTCCAAATGAATACTCCCGAGGGCCTGATGTCTTCCTACCGTCTGTGTCATCCGTGCAGCTGACATGATCACTCAGCCTAACCGTGACAACAGGTGACTCTGAGTGTTGGTCCAGGTACTGGCCGGAGGGTTTTACGTGGGTCGCCCCCAGTTAATCTCTTTCAACTGCTCTATGAAATAGGCTGTACTATCCCCCCTATTTTGCAGATGAAGAAGCTGAGGGCAGAAAGGCTGAACTGTTTGGTCCCAGGTGATCCAAGCTAGGACATCTTGGGGCTGAGATTCACATCCATATACCTGGACTCAAAAGCCTTCATTTTAACCAATGGCCCCAAGTAGCCTGGCTCCTTAACCCACCTTTGCAAAGTACAAAGCTAGTAACTATCAGCATGCTCATTTCTCTTGACACAATTAAGAAGCTCTACTAACCCACTTGCTGACTAGGGTCTTCTACCTTCTGATTGGGTAGCAACCATTAGCACCTTCTATTTGGGAAGGGAATAGTTGCTCAATCTTTGCCAAAGGTTCTCATCTAAAAGATGCCACTTGGAGACTGCTACACCCACTGTCACTTTAACACAAGTACAAGGTAAATTTGCTTCTCTTAAGCTCCTCAGCCCAGAAATCAAGTTTGAGCACTGGGTAACTGATAGACACCAGCAAAGCTTACAGTTGTATGAAACTCTGTCAAGAGAAGGCAATGTCGAATCACCGTCAACTCGCTCTGAAGCCAAACAGCCCTGGGCGTGGATCTGGAACTTTTCCACTTACAGGTGGCATGGTTTTCTGAGCACTAAACCTAACTGATGCATCTGTTTCTCCCACCTGTAAAGTGGGGATAGCAAGACTGGCCCCCCGGTGCTGCTGTAAAAATGAACGGAGACAGGTTTTCCTAAGGTTAAATACTACTTGATGGCTCGTGTGAATGTCCACAACAACTGAGCTCCTTCTAAAATACGACGCAGATTAATGTATAGTAATGACCCCTGGACAACACCGGGCTTAGGGGTACTGCTCTCGCTGCCCCTGCACAAGCCGAAAATCCACATACAACTTTCGATTTCCCCAAACTTAACTACTAACAGCCTCCTGTTGACTGGAAATATTACTGAGAACAAAAACAAACGCTCAACTGAGGAAAGAAAATGTTACATAGAAAATCATGGAGGAAAATACCAGCATTGTCCTGTGTTTATTGAAACAAAGCTGCATGTACATGGACCCGTAGTTAGTTGTTGAAGGGTCAGCTGTGCGTGCACATGTCGAGTATGGTGCCAAACACATAGCAAATGTGTGGTGACGGCATCACAATATTAGGATCTGTGCTGCTGTGTTATATTTTTGATTGTTTGGATCAATAACATCAATACCTTGCAAAGGGGTATCTTTAAAACTATTTCAAACTGCTTTCCTACCAGATTCTCCAGTCGATAATCACAACCCTTCTGGTGGGTGGGCAGCTCAACTAACATCACATTTCTTTGGCAGTGAGGTTGAGAGAGATTGAAGAACTTGCTTAAAGCCAGGAGGCTAGCTGGTGTCCCTGTTGCAACTAAGACGGGAGATCGGATTCTCCTTTTTTCTTCTTCTGCCACTGCTGCTTTGAAAATACTGCAGGTTCTGTGAGATCACAGGGAAGAGAGATAATCGGCTTCTCCAGGATCACACGGGAAGCCCACGAGAAGGCAGGAAGCCATGCTGAAGTCTAGCCTTCCACTGTGCTGCCATCAGGCAGATGACCGCACCTTATGGTTCAGAGGGAGGGACCAACTCCGCTCAGGAATGCTGTATCCGAGGCCCCAGTCAGACAGCTGCCGATTTCCTGTCCTCCGCTTCCAGTTCCTCAGAAAGCCTCCATGAATGAGCCCCACCCCACCTCCTGACTCCCCGCCCACACTCACTATACTTCCGTGACACCTGCTTCCTTGGTCTTCATATGCTTTTTGCATTTGCCGTTTGCTCTGCTGAGAGCACTCCTGGCTCTTGGAAGGTTGGTGTCTTCTCTTGGCTGAAAGTTCTCATCCAGCCTTTGTGAATTCCTATAGAATTATCCTTATAGCCACCCACCTCCTCTGCGCTGTGGCTCGGGGGTCCTTTGTGGCCCTTACCACCATCGCAAGTTGCCTACGGGAGGTCTGTCTTCCTCCAAAGAGAAATCTAAGTTCCATGGGTACAAGTCCCTTGGCTGTCTTGCTCATCTCATGTGGTGTGACATGGTGTAAAAAAATGTCCCACCCACAGCGGCACCTGCCTAGGAGAGATCAGAACTAGAAGTGTGTGTTTTGGTGCAACTGCTTTTTCATAAGCAGCTGAAGCTGTTCAGGGACGGTGATCAAGGCAGGCTGTACCTGGACCTAAAAACGAAACCGTCTTCTTTCCTAGGCAATGAACTGCATTACTTGGTCTCAAAACCTTTGTACAAACCAGGATGAACTCATCCTGTCCCACTGAGCGCACAGTTTTCAAGTGCTCTTTCCTAACCTACCTCCCTCTCTTGCATTTAAAAACTGACTTTTTCTCTCTGCCATCTATTCAGTAAATATTTTTCCTGGGTGTGTGTTTCCTTATCTGGCAATGAAATACACCATAAATTCAACTTAGTTTTGTTTCTTTGTGTTGGTTCTCTTTTTATGTTTATTTATTTTTGCCTTTTTTTTTTTTTAGCTCCTGCCAATGAAAATAGGGCTCTCCCTGAAGTATTCTGACATATTTGGAGAGGCAGTATATATGTATGTAGGGACCTGCATCCCAGATTCAGGATCAACACTGTCAGATTCAGGGGTGCCTGGGTGGCTCAGTCGGTTGAGCGTCCGGCTTTGGCTCAGGTCATTATCTCATGGTTCATGGGTTCGAGCCCTGCATCGGTCTCTGTGCTGACAGCCAGCTCAGAGCCTGGAGCCTGCTTCGGATTCTGTATCTCCCTCTCTCTCTGACCCTCCCCTGCTCACGCTATGCCTCTCTCTCTCTCAAAAATAAATAAAACATTAGGAAAAAAAATTAAAAAAAAAAAGACTGTCAGATTCAGACCCTAGTTCTGCTTTTTTCTTAGGCAAATGGGGTAACCACTCTATGCCTTAGTTTCCTCACTGCAAACTACAATAATAATAATAATAATAATAATAATAATAATAATGCCCGCGTCACGGTCTGGCCCAGAGCAAGAGCTATCTAAGTGCCGGCTATCATAATTATTCAGTACAATGTCAGAAAAGAGCCTTGTACTTTAGTAGAGAGGATTCTTACAAGGTTTTTGCCAGAAGCTCAGAGCTAATATGCTTACCAGTTTTTCAAAGCGGTAAAACATACAAAGTGTCCAATACATACTGAGTAAATGAGAGCAACTCTTCTTCTTAAGGGGCACATGAAAATCAATGCAATGTATTATTAATTACTTTCAACTTTTGACTAAGGCTTTGCTAAATAACGGAGTTCGTAGAGGCAGTGCAAATGATAACAATCTTAGTGTTTCAGAAGAGCTTTTAAGGGCACCCGGGTGGCTCAGTCAGTTAAGTGTCTAACTCTTGATTTCGGCTCAAGTCATGATCTCATGGTTCGTGAGATCAAGCCCCGCATCGGGCTCTGTGCAGACGGCGCAGAGCCTGCTTAGGCTTGTGTTTCTCCCTTTCTCTCTCTGCCCCCTTCCCAGTGCACGATGCCTCTCTCTCAAAAACAACAACAACAAACAAACAAAACCCTCAGAACTGTTATATACATGATCTCACTTAATCTACACTGTACAAAGGAAGGCTTAGTGGGTGCTCATTTTATAGTTAAGAAAGCTGAGGGTCAGAGATGGAATTGTGACTTCTCCTTGGCCCCACAGTACAGGGGAGGAGTCAGATTTCACTTTTTCACCGACTGTATTTCCCAAAACCTCAAGTTAGGCTAACAGTCACTCAAGTGGAATTGTTCTATAAAAATAATTTCTAGAATTTCTTAGAATGACTCTGTAGGAAAAAATGGGTTGTGGTTAGGATACTTCTTCCATCAGAATAGTAATCTTGGGTATGTGTATTAAAGATGCAGCTATTGTTAAAATTACTAATGCAGTAGTAACATCCTAAGGTATATTCTGAATACCAAGGGACTGGCATATCTTTCCCTTTGAGAGTTGATTTAATTTTCATAAAAAAAACAAGGATCCCATGTACTTCTAAATCTTGTAAGTAAGTGGTAAAGAAAAGTAATGAGCAGTTGTTTTTTTTTTTTTAATTTTTAACATTTATTATTTTTGAGAGACAGAGAGAGTGACAGAGTGGAAGTGGGGGAGGCGCAGAGACAGAAGCAGACACAGAATCCAAAACAGGCTCCAGGCTCTGAGCTGCCAGCACAGATCCTGACGTGGGGCTCGAACCTACGAACTGTGAAATCATGACCTGAGCCGAAGTTGGATGTTTAATGGACTGAGCTATCCAGGCATGCCCCCCATTTTTATTTTTTAATTAAAACTGATTACAAAATGGAGATCCATGGGGTTTACAATGTGGTTTTGTATAGGACTTTGGGGATGATGGGCGTTTAGAGTAGCCTCTTTGGTACTACATTCTGTTGCTCGCTGTCTTCCTCAGAATCGGGCTCATGCTTTGTAGCAGGGTAAACTCTGGGTCAGAGTGGACCCCAAGCCTAGAGTTTTCTGCCCTAAATGCAATCAGGAAACCAAAGAAAGGTGCTCTGTGGCGGACTAACAGCCTCAGCTTCCTCTCGTCTTCTTCCCAATTCTATTTTGTAGCAGCCATTCAGGTTAGATGGACGTTACCTCATCCCTGCTCCAAGTGTGGAGCCAACTGGATGGAGGCAAGCGGCATAACCCGCTCATTAGCTAGAAAGATTCCATAAGGCCTGAGATGGCACAGTTAGAGTGGACTCTTCCTCCCGTGGAGATGAATGAGGAAGCCGGCAGCCCAAGGGATGGACAGAAATCGGGTGCTACTAAAAGGGAAGTCAGCCTGAGCACAAAGATGAAGAATCTTTGCAAAATGAGCCAAAGCCCCTCTGCCACCTGCAGTCACAGGAAGCAGTGCATTCGTTATTTATGCCAGTATGGCACTGACTTCCCTTACTTACAGCACGGCCCTCTCTTGGTGCCCAGAGCACTTCACGTCGTTCCTCACGACAGATTTTAAATATGTAAACACATAATACGCTAAGTAATATCATCTTCTACGTACACATTAGAATAGGGCGTGTATGGAAGATAATATGTAACTCTGCATATATGCTACTTTCTCTTCTGCACATAAGGTTTTCAAAGTAGAAGTTGGGTCTCATTCACCTCTGAGTCCCCAGTGCCTGGGGCACAGCTTTGCTATCAGTTAGTTAGGAAGCATCCGGAGATGGTTCTCTCAGAAGACCATTAAAGTTTTAGAACATCTTCAGGTAGCAAAGGAATTACAAGGCACTTACTTCACATCTCAATATTCCCAGAACCCTAACTTTACCTGTCCAATTACAGGTACAAACCTACTTTGAGGACCATGATGTTGACAATTAAAGAGCGGGGGAAAGACATCATTAAAGGCAGAATCTCCTACGGGAGACCATTTGGATAGAAAAATTCTAGTGTGTATTTATTAGGGAAAAACAAGTTCCACAGCATCCCGGTTTACGGGATGGCACGGGATGGCTAAGTGCGGGTGTGTGCATCACTCCTGATCCTAACAGGAGACTCTCTCCTTGCTAACTGTGGGCAAGCTACTTCACCTAAGTGTTGGTGTCCTCATCCTCAAAACGGGGCTAAAAAAAGCACCTTTCCTTAAATGACTGTTGGAGATTAAATAAGACAATATGCATGAAGCCATTAGCCTAATGACTGGCATTATCAATAAATGGAATGTATTACTATTACTAATGTTATTACTCTTACTACTTCAGCACTTGCTAACACAGAAGCCAATCCAAGCAAGAGCCTTAATGCAAATTCACAGCTAAACTAACAGAAGAGGTGCCATCCCTGGAAGGGATGCAGGAGAACATCTGGTCCCAGCACAGGTGTACGCTTGGGGGAGAGACGGCAGATGATCAGTGCTGGACTGGTGACGACACGGAGGTTGGAAGGGAGCCTGTGGATGGCTTCCCAGCCCAGCCCAGGACCCTCCTGGAACATAAAGAAGAACCAAAAGAGCATGGGGAGGGGGCAGGGGCAGGCTGGGACACTTCAAAGCCGTTTCAGGGCTGCATCTGAGAGGTACAGGATTGAAAATGATACATTAAAGAGCTGGACTCGGAAACGAGTGGATTAGAGCTACTCTCCAAGTCAGGGATGAAGCTAATGAGGCTTTTCTTGTCACCATCTGTAAAAGTTTATTACTTATACTTCAAAGGCAGCGAGCAGCAGAGGGGCTGGGGAGAGGGGCTGTAGCTCACAAGAGGAGGAGCAGGAAACAGAAGATGCTGACTTGGGGGGAGAGAGTGGGAGGTCACCCCCTGCATCACTGCTGCAAAAAGAACTAAGCTCTGGGGTGGGGGGGGGCGCAGTCTGGATGCACACACCTGTGATGATCAGTAGCTGGTGGTGGTCACAGGGTGGGAGGAAGATGGTAGGAAGGAGGATTAATTAACTTTATTATGAGGCAGGAGACGGGCTGGTTACCCTGAAATTGCCTGCCGGCAGCCCTCCATTCTGATCTCACACACTCTGGGTCCCCTTCCTGGTAGGAAGTGCTCCAGGTCTTTCTTAATATGAACCGACTTAACACCTGGCTGTCCGTCAACATACATTCTACTTGAACACGGTCATCCAGACGGGACGACAGGCAGCTCCCGTGAGGTGGATGATGCCTTCCTTCTCACTCAAAGCACATCATTTTTGATAGTTTGTAACTACAGGGAAAGGGACAGGTATGCATTCCCTCATTAGATATTTACTGACTGCTTTCTACTTTGTGCCAGATCCTAGGGATACAGTGATGAGCAATGATTGCCCAGGCCCTGCCCTCCTGGACCTTAAGAGGTCCGGGGACATTAAAGAATCATTCAAGAGCAAGTAAATTCAGAATGACAGCTATCCCAAGTGCTCTGAAGGGGTAACATGATGTAGGTGTAAAATAAGAGGAATTGATCTGAACAAGAAGGCTCTCCTGAAGGAGCATGGCAGAACATGTAGGATCAACCAAGCAAAAGTGGGGAGGTTGGCCTAGGAACACAGGGAAGAAAGCGCCAGAGTGAGGGAAGAGCATGTGCAAAGGCCCCGTGGTGGCAGGGAGAACGAGTTACTCTAGAAACACAGAACACCGACCTTTCTAGAGTGAGGCAAGGAGTATGTGGAGAGGAAAGTAGGCATGGACTTTTGTCTGTATTTTTTGTCTTTTGGTTCCTACTATGTGCTTTTACAGCATACAGTAGAAGTTCAAGTATAAATGCTGAAGTGAAATGATTTCCTACAATGTCAGGACTTTATGTACTATATCTCACGGAATCTGTTAATTCACTGATTTATTCTCAGTCAATTCATTTTACTCACAGAGAAAGAACAGCTGATAAACCCAAGGTCACAGCGGTGGTTAAGTCCCAAAGTGGAGATTCCAATCAGATACCTTTCAGAAACTTTATAGGTAGGCTATTCTGTGTAATGTGGCTGAAATCCAAGAAGTAAGTTATTGAACTAATAAAACAATGAGTCGGGGAGTGTTTGCTCACCTAAGATGATTCCTGCCCTTAAAAAAAAAGCACTCAAAAATGGTGACTAGGAAATGGAGCAGCCACTTTGAAAAATGGCTCAGCAGTTTTTCAAAACACTGCATATGGAGTTATTATTTGACCCAGAAATCACATTCCTAGGTATTTACCAAGATTAATGAAAAGACGCCCATGTAAAAATTTATACACGAGTTTCACAGTAGCGTTATTCATAATGTCAAAAAGTGGTAACATCCTCAGTGTCCAACAGCCATGAATGAAAAGATAAAATGCGGCATGTTCATACAATGGAACATTACGTAGTCCTAAAGAGGAATGAAGGTCCAACCCAGGCTATGGGAGGGACAAAACTTGAAAACTTGCTAAGGGGAGGAAACCTGTCACAAAGGCCGTATACTGTCTGATCCCATTTCTATGAGATGTTCAGAAGAGGCAACTCCATAGAGAGAGGACGGAGATTCGCAGTTGTTCAGGCTGGGGAGTGATGGTTAAGGGGTACAGGTCTCTTCTTGGAGTGAAGTTCTAAAATTAGATTGTCGTGCGGGTCACGCAACTCTGTGATTATACTGAAAACCACTCAACCGTATACTGTAAGTCAGGGAATTTTACAGTCTGTGAAATCCATCTAAAAAATAAAAAGGGACAGTGACTAAGAGGCCGGCAGAGGGGCCTCTGAATCCTCGCTCTACTCATCATTAAGCCACGTGAGACAGGGCGGGTGACTTTCTCCCTGCAAGTTTTAGTTTGCATATGTGTGCAAGGTCCACATTACCAGCTCATGGGGGTGAAGTGTCAGCAGGACGTTTGCCATAAGACACCCACATGTAAAATACCTCACGTGGACGCTGTGATTACTGAACCAACGAATGACACTGAGAAGCGCAGTTAATCACACGTTCGGGCAAGGGCTGCCTTACTTGAGTGTTTGCCGTCTATTCCAGCTTGGATGTGGAGACGGAACCCAGGCGGCTCCTACAGTAAGAAGGGCCACCCGGTGGCCGCAGGTGTCAGGTGTGAGGAGGCAATAAACGGCCGGCCAACAGAAGTGGGGAGAGCTGCGGAAACTGAAGAGAGTGTCCCCGGAAGAAGAATTCTGGGAAGGTGGATTTACTCTGCCTGGTGAGGGCAGATCCTGGAACAAAGAAAGGAGTTACAGAAGGAGATTTGGGGTTGAATAGGAGGAATTCTCAAAGGTCACTGTTCCTTGGAGGCAGAATATGTTGTGATGGGCAGTGAGTTCCCCATCACTGGGGGTGGGCAAGCGTCACTTGATGATTTGGCTATGACAAGTGGGTATCCGAGGCCTTCGGGATTCCTTGTCATGCTGAGATTGTCAGTTGAGGCACCATCTCTTGGTTCCTGTCATTTGGAATCAACTTCTCTTCCCTTCCCTCACTTCCTAGTACTTAATAAATGCCGGACCTGACAACAGCTTGGCTCCCAGAGCAACATGCGCTCTGCTCTACAGAGCACTGGGCATTCTACATCAGAAATAATCACTATGCCGTTCTCCTTGCCAGGGACTGCCCTTCTCATCCCAGGCGCCCCAGGGCCCCGAGGCACACAGGAGGCACTGAATGCCGGGTCAGCACAGCAACATTCCCTACGCTTCATAATCACAAACTGTCCTCACTCAATTACAGGACTCACCGCAATGCATTCTCCTGGACACTTGCCTGGCTCCCCTCTGACATTAGATCTTCCCCGAAGGAAGAATGGGGTCTCATTTCAAACCTCTTTACCTTGAGCATGGTACACACTACATAAAATATGGCTTCTGGGACATACAACCTCACAGGTTGATGTTCCTCACAGGGGCCCTTTCTTGTCACCTAGGCTGGAGTCGACTTACAAAACTCTACTTGGGGAGGAGCTGAGGCAGTGTCATGGAATCTGTGAGGTCCCAAATGGATCTCCTTTGTTAGAAAAAAAAATTCTAGTAGGATTTCTGGTTTTTCTTGCATCCATTTAGCAAGCTGCTCAACAAAGGTTACTGAGCACAGACCATGTATCAGGACTTTCTGCCAGGTATCTGGGCGACACTAGAGCAAGGCATACCCACAGGCGGAAGGTAAAGGTCACAAAGAGAAAAGGGAATTGATAATTATGAGAGTGTCACACATCATACAAACATGGAAAGTTGGGAGTACTGAGCCCAGAGGAGATGCCCCGGGAATGAGTTGGAATTCAGCTGATGAGATGGGCATCCCAGGGGCAGGAATTAGAATATGCAAAGACCTGAGAGCTTGTGAGCAGTTTGGTTTAATAAATTTGGTTGCCAGGGGCTAGTGGGAGCAAGAATGGGGTGTTAGTGTTTAACAGGTACAGAGTCTCAGTTTGGGGAGATGAAAAAGTTCTGGAGATGGGACGGATTGTTGAGCAGTGCGAATGCACTTAATGTCACTGAATTGTACAGCTGAAATGGTTAAAATACTGAATTCTGGTAAATTTTACCATAATAGTTTAAAAAAAAAAAAGATTATGCCCAGGAAGCATGTTCAGGACCACCCTTCTCCAATGTCTATAAATTTGGGAATTTCAGCTTGTTGTGAACTGATATGGTATGGGAATCAGACACCCACGGGAAATGTCTCAGACTCACTCTTTACAAATAATCTAGCAGTTTTAAAAAGCTGTCGCCTCCTGAAAGAGGTGAACCTTTAAGTCATACCATTTCCCCCTCCTCCCCAAGTTTTTAACAAACATCCCTAATTTTACATCTTTGGGTTGAGGGAAGAAATGAGACAGAGCTGAAACAGGCAGGCATCCTTTGATAACATGCTCCCTCTCCTAATTAACAGGACCCCACACAACTAAACATCTGCCAGCTTCAAAAACGTTCACAGTGATGAGCTTTGATCATGGTGGAGCACACAGTATCTGTACTGGTAAGAGAATATCACATGGGCGAAGTCAGACACCGTTCAATCCAGCTCGACTCGACCCAACTCGACCCAACGTATGAAGACGGCTGGGACAGTCAACCCCACTAAGGCACGGAGGTGCCACAGAGAACGGGGAACTGGCAAGATACGATCCTTGCCAGACTGAAGGAGCCCCTCGGTTCCAAAGCAGCCTTTCTCTTCTTCCAGCATGCACCATGTTCATGGGCAAGCTAATGGAAGGATCCTGTTAATTCCATCTCTTAACATTTCCTGGAAGAGTTTCTTAAAGCCTATGTTTGGTAACCCGACGCCGCGGTTTTCAAAAGTTTATGAAGTTGACTTTCTATTTGAAAATTATCCTTTCTTGGTTTCTCTTCTTTCTCTTTGGTTCTGGTCTCACGAAACTCAGAGAGAACTGTCATTTGGTGAGCTCATCCAACAATTTCTGACATGCCCATAAATCATTTTCTGCTTCCCGGAGAAAGTTACAATGTACATCCTGACATCGCCATAGGAATCAGGCAGGTGCATCCAAGAGGTTGATTCACAACTTTCACATACACCCCAACTGAATCAGCGCATCCTGGCAAGCATTAAAAAAAAAAAAAAAAAAACACCACTGCATATTATTACTTCATGTGATCTTGTCTCAAGAGAAGCATCCATCCAACTGTGATGGTGTTTGAATGTAAAAGAGAAACATGGCAGGAAAACGTTGAGAAAACTCTGAGTGAATTCAAATGGTGGGGATGTCTTTGAACCACAACTGTTTTCCTCTCTAGAGTCATTAGTGCTAATTACTAACAACTACCCTGGTGACAAGTGCTGGCAGTTACTTAGCTGCTAATTGGCTTCAATTTACCGCTCTGATTGTGTGGTCACAGGTATATGTTTGCTTGGGGAGTGAGGAAAGAGAGCAGGTAGCTCAAGCCTCCAGGCTGTCCTTATAAAGGCATCGACTGTCTAAAGTGTTCAGCTTAACCCCAGCAGGTCGCAAACCTCCCCGAGCGTGGGAACCACCCGGAGGTTACTTAGCACAGGCCTGCTGGGCCCCTCCCCCCAGAAATTCTGATTGAGCAGCTCTGGGGTGGCGCCCAGGAATCTGAGCATCTTAGAAGTTCCCGAGTGTGCGAAGCCACAGATCCCAAGGTCACCCGCTGAGAACCACTGGCCTCCTCCATTCTCTCCTACCCTCACCAAGGCAGGCTCTGCCTCTTGCACCTCGACTGTCCCCGCTGCTGCGAAGGGACGCAGCCCAAGACCACAGAGTGCCCTGAAGAGGCTCGGGGTGCACCACTCCACGCTGGGCGTGGTGCCGTATTAACGCAGGGGATACCTACTGAAAGACGGAGATTTTAGAAATGCTTTGCCCCACTCCCACACAACCTAACTGGGCATTTTGCAATCTCTCTATTCTGCTTTTTCAGCTGGACAGAATGAACCCCAGAGAGAGTAAAGAAAAATTGAGTTAAGCTTCCTTACCTGGGGTTCACCCAGCTGTGCTGACTTGGCGGTTAGAAAAACACCCTGGGCTTCACTGCTAGGACCCGTCTCCCACCCTGCCCTTTACAAACATTTTAGACCTAAAGATGTAGAGTGTGCAAATACGATAATAAGGGCCCCTAACCTAACAGATCGGAAAATAAACCTGAGGGATGAGCTCATTGTTACTTTCAACAAACTGCCATAAACAGACACTGTGCTGGGAGTTAAGGACACACCATGATAATGGAACTACCGTAATTAACTAAGCCCCACCGCACACCAACCAGGGCAAAGGAGGTGGGACCTCAGCACATGCGCAGAGCGTGCCTGTCAGGTCCCCAGTTTCTTCTCGGCGCTCGGCACATACTTAGTTAATCACAACAACCCTGGGAGCTAGAACTTTACAGGAGAGGCTACTAAGCCAGGAGAGATTCAACAGCTTGGCCGATCCCACTCTGCTCTTAAAAAGTGAAGGTCACAACTGCACCCATGGCACCCGGCTCAGGGATGTACCAAAGACCAGGCTACTGCCTCTGCTGGTCAGTGACGTCACCCATGTTCCACAGGTAAGAAAACGGAAGGTTTTGGATTCGGAAGCCTGGGCTACACGCCCCCGGGCTCTCCGATGACTGGCACGTGCAGTCCCCGTTCTTGAGAAGAAGACGGGCATAGCCATAAACCAGCAAACACAACTGAAGGTGGCGGATGCCATGACGGTGCGGGGATGTCAAGCAATCCATCACACACAAAGTGACTTTCTTCCCGTTCTACTGATGGGCTGTTAAATGACTAATGAGACCAATCTGGGGCAGCCAGATTTTGCTCCCATTTGGGCCAGATGTTTCCACATGTGGCAGCTGTACTCGGGTACCTGCGCATGCAGCTTTTATGGCCACTTCTTGTTAGTTGTTGACGCTGCCCGTGTTTGAGTTGTACCTGTGCGCATACTTCCTTGTGCCCTGATGGGCAGTGTCTGGAAGCTTAATATCCTATGTGGTAGTATTTGTTGAGTATCCTTTAAACTGTTACGGACACTTGAAGGCTTTGCCAGACAACACAGGTGGTATTTTCCTGGTATTTAAAGAGGTTTTCTACATGTTATACATGGTGCCGCCACTGAGAGCAAAGCAGGAATCAGCTTTGGATCATAAACCCCAGAGCATTCGGCTCTGCTTTCATCGTTTCCCAATATTCTAAAGATTTAGGTGAACAAAGCAGTTTCACCCCAGAGATTAATCCCATAAAGACAGGATAGGGGTGCCTGGGTGGCTCAGTTGCTTAAGCCTCTGACTTTGGCTCAGGTCATGATCTTGTGGTCGAGGAGTTCGAGCCCCATGTCAGGCTCTGTGCTGACAGCTCAGAGCCCGAAGCCTGCTTCAGATTCTGTGCCTCCCTCTCTCCCTGCCCCTTCCCTGCTCGCACTCTGTCTCTGTCTCTGTCTCTCTCAAAAATAAATAAACATTAAAAAAAAAAAAAGACAGGATGGCTCCAGGTTGGAGAATGGACTCTCCCAAAGTTGGGATGTTTGCAGGCTACTACGGCAGAGATGGAATGTCTCACCTTGGACTCGGCAGAAGGAATGTGCTTACAAGGGGTGGGTCTTCTCTCTAATGGCCTCCACTGCATCCTGCATCTCAAGAGGCAGTTTCTGAACACCCCAGCTTGCAAAATACAAATCTGAATGATGTCAAGGTTGCCTTTTCCCCATGAAACGGAACATCATTTTTCTACTTAATGGCCAGCCTTTCCTCCTAGAAATCCACCAGGAGAGATGCTTTTATTAAACCGTCCAACTATAATGACGACCCGCACCTGTGGATGGGACCATAGTACATCGCCTTGTCTGACCTCTTTATTTTACCAGGAGGAAAACTGAGGCCCAGGACAAGGAACCATTTACTTGCCAGTTGGTGGTCAAGTCACACAAAATACTTTTTAAGCCATTATTTATTTTCTTTTTTTATAAAAAATGTACTGTGAAAGAAAATTCAGAGCCAGAACTTAACGATGACCTAACACATTAAATTTACACCTCTGCTAGGGCTCTCTCTGACATTACTGGCGGTAGTTTAGCAACATGCCTTGTAATAAGAGAAAGCGGACAATGTAGATGAAGAGCCTTAAGAAAATTCAATCCCCCAAAATCACACTCTGCTAATTTATACTGAAAGATGAATCTGGAAGAAGGAATGCCATATGCCACAGAAATTCAGTAAGGTCTTAAGTAAATCTTCAAAAATATCAGAAACATCCTAATTGGCCCCAAGTTGGGAGAATGTCTTAAAATATTAATTAGAATACATCACTAAGGAACATCACCCAGTGAATCTGATAGTTATGTGGATCAATAATGTTAAGTGAAAATATAAAGAATCAGTATTGCCTACAGAAGCAAGACAACTGTCTTTAAAAATGTTGAGAAAAGTTGGAAGTAACTGATCAAACAGTGGTGACTTCTAAGGAGAAGATGTATCATTTCCGTCACGTCTCCTAATCTCTAGTCTCCAATGTAGTCTGTGGCGCACAGACTTTATTCTATAATGAGGAACACATGCACTGTTATTTTTTTTTAATATTCTTCTTTTAAATGCCTGGGCCAGATGTGTTATATCACCCTGACCAAGGTTTTTTGAGGGGGGGGAAGGTGTGGGGGGTGCCTAACACCCAAGGATCCCGGAAGATGCAAACAGCACATCCAGATGGCTTTGCTGGGGAAACACAGGTAGAAGCAGGGCTGTCAGGATGTGCTCTGGTGTGACCATTAATCAAATGCTCAAATAAAAGTGAGGAATGTGAAAGAAAGGTACTGCAGAAGAAGAGCCTTTCTGCAGAAAAGGATTTGTGCTGGAGAGGAAAAAAAAAAAAGATTTGTAACAAATGCAGCCAGTTAGTAAGATTAATGAAAAGAGAAACCACTTTGCATGGCGGTCAATCTTCCATAATTTAAGGGTAATCGAGACTAATTTCAAGGTAATAGGAAAAGCTACCCATGTCTAAATTTCGGCTGAGATTCCTTTGTGTGCTAAATGGGCTAACACTTGTGAAACCTGAGTACTACCGAGCATGGAGCAATTCCAGAACCTTTCAGTTCCTACTACATACCGTCATACGGCCAGGCTCCGGAATCTTAGAACTGGCCTGCAGATGACAGAGACGGGCACCAAGAAGATACTTCTGCTCAAGGAAATTAGTTAACGGTAAGCAGGATGATGACAGATCCAAAAGAGTGGGAGCAAACAGGAATAAAACATGTGCAGAAGAGGAAATTAATAAAATCTCTATGGACTGCGCCAGGATTGATAGAATCCTTGCATTGGAATGGGCAGGAGTGAATCCGTCCGGCCCTGGAGCACTCCTACATATGTGAAAAAGCATCCTTGCTCAGGGGCTGGGATATGGACTACAGACCCCAGTGACAGAAAGCAAAAAGCTCTACAGGGGCGCCTGGGTGGCTCAGTCGGTTAAGCGTCCGGCTTCAGCTCAGGTCATGATCTCACGGTTTGTGGGTTCAAGCCCGACATCGGGCTCTGTACTGACAGCTAGCTCAGAGCCTGGAGCCTGCTTCAGATTCTGTGTCTCCCTCTCTGTGACCTTTAAAGCATTAAGGAAAAAAATTTAAAAAACAAAAGCTCTACAGACGTACAAGCTGAGGTCCCTTACACAGACACACAAATGAGAATGCATATGTACATATGTGTATACTTATGCACACACACATGATGTGCATATCTATACAGGCAGAGACACAGCCCTATTTCAGTCGGCCAGTGTATATGTGGAGGAGAGACAATCATCCCAGGTCTAAAACTATTTAAACTGAGTCTGAAACAGACCCATGTAGAGTTGAAACAAACACCTGATCTTATAGAACAGGACCCAAGTCCAAAGAGGCTTGTCTTAGTTCACAGAGGGTTCGAAGATCATGAATGGACCAAGCATCACATGCACACAGGGTTAAGTAATTTGCGTGCAGAATCTCCTTGGTAGCAGGTGCCATGCCTAGCCGTATTCTATACGTGAAAAAATGGAGCTGATATTGAGAAGTTGATTGCTCAGGGTGTCAGCAAACAGTATAGCCCAGATTGAACCCGGTGTGGTGTGACTTCAGAGGGTAAACTCTTGGTCCCAAAGCCACTTTTGATGATGGCGAGGCGTGGATGGCAACTCTAGAACTTAGGCTCTAGAATGTTCCTTCTTTCACACCATTACTAGTGGCTTTTCTAGCGCTAATTGAGGCCTCAAGACCTTGACAGATAGCAAATCTCTCCATGTCAGCTGCTCATCCTGATCATCTACAAAAAGGTAAGCTCCAAAAGGCAGAGATGTGGTTTGTTTGCACTGCTCCTTTTTGAGGGGCTCAAAGAGTCCCTAGCACATGACAGGTACTCAGCACACATCTGTTGGCTGGCTGAATGAAGGAATGTTGACAGCAATTAGAGAATAGAAAAGCCAGGATTGTCTTTTCCAGAATGTTGAAGCTAGACAAGAATTATGGGCTCACTCAGCACACATTCAATTATAAAATTAGAGATGCTATCCTTGTTTTATAGACTGAAGGGCCCAGGCTAAGGGGGTGGGGTCTCCTTACTTAATCTGCTTGGGAGGTAGTGCAGAGTCCGGGAACGGGCATTCGCCAAAACACCAGGGTGGCCCAATGTGTGCTGCACAGATGAACAGTGCCCTGACATTCTTGGGGAAATGAATGAGTGAGTTTGTGAAATTCAGTGCGTATCCGCACACACAGGGCTCCGAGAACCCTGAGGTCAAAAGTCAGGTCAGCTTGTTCAATCCCCAACTCCCATATCTGACCTCAGAACCATCACACACGACAGCTGCAAACTCAGCGGAGATAGTAGTGTGTTTCAGCATATTCATTTTTTTTAAAGTTTTTAATGTTTTTACTTATTTTTGAGAGACAGAGAGAGACAGTGCGAGCAGGGGAGGGTCAGAAAGAGAAGGAAATACAGAATCCGAAGCAGGCTCCAGGCTCTGAGCTAGCCGCCAGCACAGAGCCCGACGCGGGGCTCGAACCCATGAGCCGTGAGATCATGACCCGAGCTAAAGCCAGATGCTTAACCGACTGAGTCACCCAGGCACCCCTAAGCATATTCTTAAAACTTGGTGGTAACTCTGGCCTCTTACATGCCAAGACCCGTTCTCTGTGTCACAGTCAGGGTCCTGAATCTTAAAAACGGCACAGAGTCTGAATCTGACTCATGGAGACCAAAAGGAAGAAATGCTTCTGCCTGAGCAGATCACCGAGAAAAGCAGGCAGAGTCAAGAGCAAACCCTCAGCCTTCTCTTGAACCCTCAACGCCTGGCTTGGCTTTGCCAGATGGCAAAGAGCATCCCCACACAGGCACTCCACCCGTACAAAGGTGTGACGGGCACCGGGCAAGCCCTACAGAGTACGTGGAGCAGTGAGCCGCTCCGATCCAGTCCCAACCCTCCAAGAGCTTACACTCCACTGTGGGGAGAGAGGCAATAAATAAGGAAACATACACATGGTGAGAGTCAGGTCTTTGCGGGAAAGGGTGCAGTGAGAGTGTTTGCAAAAGGAGTGAGTGCTGTTTAGACGAGGATGCTCAGGGAAGGCCCTTCGGCTAAGGGGCGTCTGAGCAGAAACCTTAGGGACACAAGCGGGCTCTAGGCCAATCTGGGGGCACAGACTTCCAGGCAGAGGAACAGCAAACACCCTGAGGCAGGCGTGTGCTGTGACGGAGACGCAGTGTGGCAAGAACGGGGGAGAAGCCCCGCATCCCAGCATCCTTCCAGGGCTGGCCTCATGGTCTCGTGACCCATTTAGCCACCCAAAAACCCCAAGCTGAGAAGGACCCTGCAAGTTGGATTAACACTCTGCTGTCATCATCCTGAAATTCCTAATAGTTTGGAAAGAGGGGGTCTCACACGTAATTTTGCACTGGACTCCACAAATTACACAGTCCGTCTGCTGCTTACAACACCATCCGCAGAGGATTGGCCAACATTACACCTGTGTCACCAGGAGTGCTCTCCACTTTGTCCTGTTTAAGCCCCTTTCTCCTCCACTAGACAAGAATCCCATAGAAATCCGCAAGGGGGGCACCATTTTTTTTTTTTAATGTTTACTGGAGCTTAAAAAAAAATGCCTTGTGTTGGGGCCCGGACCTCCAAAAGGCTGCCAACTCTTTATTATCTGCATTAATAAAGGCAATGGGTAGAGTGAATAATTCAAAAGAGCTGATGAAAATCTCCAGTTCTCAAAGGCAGAGTGTGGCTTTTTTTTCCCTCTCCCCTGCATAGTCTCCTTAATTGTGAATAAGCACCGACTGGTAATCCTGAGGCTCTACAACCCGAGCCACAGGAAAGCGAACTGTCTGCTACTGAGTGAAGCTGCCGTAGGATGAAAAATTGGGAAGTGGTTTCAAGCTTCCCTCCCTCACGGCCAACTCTCCCCTCCCCCATGACCACCCGTTAAGTATCAGGGGCACTCTCCCATCCGTGACAGTTTCCCCTGGGAGAAAGTGACAACCTCCGTGGGACAGTGCCACCAAAGTTACACCTAATACATAAACAGTTCTGCACACACCTTGTGAGGGGGCTGAGAGCTGCCCTAATCTCTCCAGGGACCCCAGGTAAGAGCCCCCCCCACCCTGGACTTAGGAATGGGGTACACGGTAAGGGACTGGCCCAGCACCCAACTGTTGGATCACCAGACGCAGCACACCTTAGGGAGGAAGGGGTAGATTTGGGTCAGTCACAGTGGCTTCTTCTAGAAAAATCAGGCCACAAAGTTGGACCCCCAGCACTTAGGTCCAGGGGATTACAAGTGGAAGCTCACATTCCTCGCCACTGTTAGGTAGACTTCTCTGTTATCTGGAGCTCTCTCTTCCCAAGGCAATGGGATTCTGGATAGGACTTGAATCTGTATTTATGGCCAAGAAGACAACCACGGGAGAACTTCGGGCCTTAAGTGAAGGAGCTGGAACAATGGCAAACATGCACTGAGCATCTTTTGCTCATCACTGTTCTAAACGCGTAACGTATATTATTACCTCACCAGAATCTAACGCTAGGAGTTCGAGTCTGTGACTGTCATCCCCATTTTACACACGAGGAGACTGAGGCCCCAGTCTCCTCCCCAAGGTCACACAGTCGGTAAGTGGCAGGCTCAGGGCTTGGAACCCTGGCCAAGGGGCCCTTCGACACTAGTGCTGACGTAACAGGATCCCACATAAATTCTACCCACAGGGCCCCTCCCAAGTCAGCAGGCCACGGACAATTCACTAGGGCAGGGGCCGATGTGTGAGAAAAGAGGCCAACAGTCCACAGTAAAGAGAGAGCCAGCTGTTTCCTGGGGGTGGCCCTGGGGGACTGGTTCAGACAAATGGATATGGCTGGGAGCACTGGACAAGGTTTAAAATTCTGATGATAAACGGATACACCTAGCAAGAAACAGACATGAAGAGAAATTCCATTTAGTCAGCTGGATGTAACGTTTTCTAGGAAAAGGAAAATAAAAGGTTTCACTTGCCGCCATCTGATACCACAGTCTAAAGGGACTCTGGCTTCTACAGGAAGAATTAAATCCCACAGATACGCTTAGGCTGCTGAAGGAAAATCCAGCTCCTCCTCACATTGATCTCTGGCAAAACCTGAAGGCCTCTGAACTGCCCACACGTCACGAGGACACGTGTGCCCTAGAGAGAGGTTCACCCCAAAGAGACCAGGGATTTCTGGGAGGTGAATGGCTAAGGGGCGGATTCTACTCCAGACACACAGCGCCCTGGATTTGCAAATTCTAAGGTTAAAAACCACTCGTGACAGAAGGGGGCACTGTTACCTCTAAAACTCACCGTAAGCTCCATCCAGGTCCCGAAGCAGGTTACCAGAGCTGATAAAAGGAAGCCCCTGCCAGACCCTTCCCTGCTCATTCATGGGGCTAAGGGAACATCTTTCAGGTTCCATGTCACAAACGAGGCTCACCATCTCCCACCCCTGAGGACTTTACTTCCTACATTAAAAAAAAAAAAAGAAAAGGAGGATTCCCTTCCCAGATTTCTTCTAAATCGTTGCTATTTTTATATCTTCTACTGCTCTGCTGAAGTCTGTCATTTGACTAAAACACGAAACAATAGTTTAGAAGTAGAAAACAAGAGGGGAGGGGAGAGAAACAACTCATTTCTTCAGAGGCTTGATCTGGGACGGCTCCATCACTAGCCCACATTGTTTTTAATATCGGACATAAAAGACAACATTCCCAAGTTGTGTTCTGAAGGAAAGGGGGATTTACTTCTTCTTGGTATTTATTTAAAGAGTGTTTTCTTTTCCTTGGGTTAAAAAGTTGCTCTGGCCAGCTTTCCCTTCTCTTGTAAGAACAGTGATTCATCAATTCTAGTAGTTCTTAAACTGCTGGGAGCCTGAGCCCCGCACACAGGAGTGATAAAACACAGTCTCCTGGATCCCACAGTTGTGCGGGGAGCGGCCTCCGGGCTTCCGCAGTTCTCACGAGCATGCAGGGAACTCAGACCTCTCTCTGCAGAACACAGCAGTTCGGAACTGTCATCTCCACCTGACCGTGCCCCTGACCCACACGTCCACTACCCCCTGTGCATTCGGCTGAAGCCCGGGCCACTCCCCGACTGCCTCTGCAGTCCACAGCGGAGTCCTAACCTTGGGTTTACTCTGCCGGACTCCCTAAGGTCTTCTCTATCTTTCTGCCCTGATTTCTGTAATGCTCTGTGAAACATCGGTTGGCGGAAATTCACGGGATTGCTGTGCAAAACACGAGCTATCACTTTGTGACTTGCTTCGCTCAATTGTGAAAGGCAAGCACTGAGTGCTAAGTGCCCTACTTCCTTCCTTGTCAACTGAAGGGGGGCATCCCAACTTGCCCGCTTTATTCCCACCACTGCATCTGCCAGCACCTGAAGTAACCATGTCTATTTATCTCTCGCTGGAAGGGAAGCTCCTTGAAGCCAGGGCATCTTTGAGTCCTTAGCACTTGGCAGGTAAGAGTCTTGAATATTTGCTGGTGCTGCCTGCCTGACCATGGAATGACGTAGAATGACGGAACTGTGAGTTATCTCCGGAATGATCATGAAATGGTGAAGAGAGAGCATGACAGGGCATATGCGGTTCTTAGAGGCCTGTCTCAGAAGCAGCACAGTCATCAGCACTGCTGTGTGACAAATCACCTCAAAACGTACTGCCTTACACGGGCAGGTGGACAATGTGGCCTGGCCCAGATGGGCTGCTCTGGGTCGGGTGTGGTGTGGCCCTTCTCTTGCCTGAGTTCGCTCAGCATCCGTAGTTGGCTGATGGATCAGTTGGGGCTGGCTAGTGATGGCCCGGGCAGCCCTGGCAGGGCAGCTCAGGCGACAGGGGCCTCTCCCCGCTTGGTCTCTCGTCCTCCGGCAGTCTAGCCCAGGTGTGTTCACATCACGGCAGAAGCCTTCCAAGAGCAGCAGCGAGGGGAGCCCCAAAGCTCAAGCACTTTCCAGTCTCTGCTCATGTGGTGTTTGCTCCCATCCCCGGGCCAAAACAAGTGCCAAGAGCAGCCCAGATTCAGGAAATAGACACCCGCTCCTCCTCTTGATGGGCGGGGGGCTGCAAGGTCTTGGTGCTGGGCATGCGCACAGGGAAGGAAGGCACCTGTGGCCATTTCTTTCTTTTTTTTTAATAGTTAATTACCAAGTTGGCTTCCATATAACACCCAGTACTCTTCCCCACAGGTGCCCTCTCCATGACCATCACCCTGCTTCCCCTTTCCCCCTCCCTCTTCAGCCCTCAGTTTGTCCTCAGTATTCAAGAGTCTCTCATCATTTGCCTCTCTCCCTCTCCTCAACTCTTTCCTGCCCCTTTCCCCTTCCCATGGTTCCCTATTAGGTTTCTCCGCTAGACCTATGAGTGCAAACATATGGTATCTGTCCTTCTCTGCCTGACTTATTTCGCTTAGCATGATTCCCTCCAGGTCCATCCAACCTGTGTCCATTTGGGCAAAGCGCATGCGCGCACATGCAGACACATTTTCTACTCGCTTCCTAGTGCACAGTTGCAGCAATGCATCTGCAGGGGAGTTAGGAAGGGTCTCCCCTGGCTGCTTAGCCATGTTCCAGCTCTAACTGTTTCACTGGGGAAGGGCAAAATGAATTTTCTCTGTTCCAGGAATTCTGTCAATTCTGCCGAGTCACCCGTTTGTGCTCCCACCAGCAAAGCCTGAGCGGGCCGCTCCCCCACAGCTTCGCCAACAGAATGTGTTACCAAGCTTAACAGATCTTTGCAAATCTCAGATTTTAAAAATGGGATCTCAGTATAATCTTACTTGCATTAGTTGTGTTTTTTTTTTTAATTTTTGAAAAAGAGGTTGAGTCTCTTTTTTTATGTTGAAGAACCACTTGTATTTCCTCCTCAGCGACAGATGTGTTCATATTCTTTGACCATAGGTGTTGGTCTTTTTCATATTAATTTCTAGGAGTTCACAGCATATAATTTTGAGACTAGCCCCTTGTGTGTGTGACAGGAGTCCTAAACATTTTCCTCTTGGGGAATTTTTATGACGGACACCACACAAGCCCCCAGTGGCTGCCTTCCTGTTTGAAATGACACTATTTGTCAGAAGTGTAATAGAGGTTACACCTAGTTAGACGCTAGGCCATTATTTGCCCTGTCCATCATATCATTTACTTTTTTTCCTGTTTGCATTACTATTTCCTTTTTTTCCTCCCAAGTTAAAAAAAAAAAGAATTTTATTTTGAAATAATTATAGATGTTGCAAAAGAGCACAGGGAGGTCCCAAGTACCTTCACACAATGTCCCCCATGATGACGTCTGAGATTAAGTACAGGACAATATCCAAACCCGGATACTGACATCGGCGCACTGTGCGTGTGGCTCCGTACCATGTTATTGTACATGGAGGGTCACGTAACTACCCAGAAGTCAGGATCCTGACCTGCCTCATCTGACTACAAACACCTCTCTGATGCCATCCATCCCTTTATTTTTATTTTTTTTTTTAGTATTTATTTTTAAGAGAGAGAGAGAACGTGAGTGGGGGAGGAGCAGAGACAGAGAGAGGGAGACACAGAATCCAAAGCGAGCTCCAGGCTCTGAGCTGTCAGCACAGAGCTTGACGCGGGGCTCGAACTCACAAACTGAGAGATCATGACCTGAGCCGAAGCGGGACACTTAACCGACTGAGCCACCCGGGCGCCCGCCATCCATCCCTTTAAAGACTGAAGCTGCTCCCTTGTACTCTCTCATTCCCAGCAACTGCTCATGCCATTTCCTCTCTAGCCTACTTTTTTTTTGTACTCTCGTCACCTTCTAAAATCTTCTCTAATGTTCCAAGTATAGAGTCCCCTGTAAAATTTGTTCACTTGAACCTGGGAAACTCCTTACGCAACCCTGGGACCCCAGAACATCTCAGTCACCATCCCGTTCCTGTGTTCTCTTGCTCCCTCCAACATGCACTCTTCCAGACTGAGTTCAGGTGCTGGAGAACTGCCTTCATCCCAAAAGTCCTTCAGTCAAACCTTTCTCTCATTCCAGTACAGGTGTGACCCCCCTAGAGGTCTGAAAAAGCCACTTCCTGCTCCCTGGTTGACTGGAGTCACTGGTCTACCAAAAATGACAAGGTAGAGCTACAACAAACCACAAAACAGAACACCTTCAAGTCAAACAGAAGCCATAAGGAAAGCTCAGTCCACTGTCAGAAGGCATGGTACACAGAGCCCTTTCTCTTTCAGTGTCTCTACCAGGGAATTTATCTCTGGTAGAAGTAGTTTGTTGTGGCCAAGAAACCTGGCCAGAGGGACTCCAGGGAATTCTGTCTGAAATGTAGTAAGGCTGCTCCCACTGAGGTGGTTTTGCATTTATCGATTTAGTACACAGACCTTCTGGTTTAGGAAGGGTCTGAATGCTTGTTAAACTTTTGTTGAGAAATTTTCCATTAGAGAGCGGGTTGTTGTCAGAAAGATGAAAGTCATACCTCAGTTGAGACAAATAATCATTAGGGCAGGGAGAGAGGAGGACAAGAGTCAGAGCTGACCCCGCTCTGCAGAAGGTCTCATTACCTGCTCTGCCACCGAGAACACAGGGACCCTTGGCCTGCCGGCTCTAACAGGCTCTGCTTGATCCTTTAGGATGGAGGCCCAGAGGAAACACCTTCCGTGAAAAACAGTCTCCTGGGGGCCATGGTGTCTGCACCATCTGCAGCCTGGAGGTGTGATCTCTAGTAAGAGACTGGACGTATTACGAATCTTGATTGTAACTATTGTACAAAGTAGAGAGACGGAAGCAAGCTGAAAAGCTGCAGGAAATAGCCTCTCAAGCAATTCTGCTGCATGCCACAGAAAAGAAGGAAAAACAAATACAAGTGATACATGATGTATGATTAGGATGCAGGCGCCAGTCATGAAAATGTACCTCTTAGATACCATCCTGCCTTTACTTCATGGTTAAACAGCTTCATCTGTCCCTGGGAGACCCCTCAGCCCTGGATCCTCTGTGTCTTTGCCCAGCGCACTGGACCCACTCACTGTGTCTGAACGGGTTCAGAGTGGCGGCAGTGATGTAAGAGTTTGCGGTTCTTTGCTCCACATTCATCTCCTGGGTTTCACCTGTCTGATTAGCTGGCTTTCAATGAAGACACGGGGTGTTGGTGTTCTTGGCACACGAAAGGCTAACTCTAAGTTACAGGCTTGCATATGGTACATTTTGGAAAACAGTTTGGCAGTCCCCCAAAATGTTAAACATGGAGTCACCAGATGACCTAGCTAGTCCACTTCTAAGTATACTCCCAAGGGAAATGAAAATACGTGTCCACACGTAAACGAGCTATGCGATATTCAGAGCATTATTCCTAATAGCCAGAAAGTGGAAACAGCCCAAATGTCTATCAGCTGATAAATGCATTAAAAATGCAGTATATCCCTACAATGGAATGGACTCGGCCATAAAAAGGAATGACATGCTGATACATGCTACGATGCGGATGAACCTAAAAAACACGCTAGGTGAAAGAAGCCACAAGAGATCACGTAATGTATTATTCTATTTATATGAAACAGAATAGGCAAGTTCTAGATGTAGAAAGTAGGCTAGCACTTGCCATGAGCTGGCTGGGTGAGGAATGATGAGAAGTGACCACTAAAGGCTGACAAGTATCTATTCTGGGGTGATTAAAATGTTCTAAAATTAAAAAGTTCTGACACAGTTGCACAACTCTTTGAATGTTTGAATATGCTAAAAATCACTGAGCTGCCTACTTTAAAAGGGTAGATTTTATGGTATATGAATTATATCTTAATAAAGCTGCAAAAAAAAAAAGAAAAAGAAAAAGATATGGGCTTACCCTATACAATAAAGACCCCGTGAATGAATGCCTGCTAAAAAATTACTATGAGGGGAAAAAAGTCAAAGCAAAGTTAACTAATATCTTTCCAACTTTGGAAGATGAGCTAAAGTAATTACTCTCTCTGCTATGTATTATAAATGATAATAAAGAGCCCCAAGTCCATCTTTTAGTATCTCCTCCATTCACAGCACGATCCACAGCTTAATTATTCATTTTCTGATATTCAGGAAAATCAGACACAGTGAGATGAAGTCAGCTAGTTCCTAAGAAGCAGAGCTGGTATCAGAACCTGGTCACTTCGTTCACCACTTATTCCTGAAGGATTTATGTGCCTACTATGTACACAGCACCTGAAGTTCTCGGTCTTCAAGGGCTTCTGGCCTAATAAGGGAGGTGTGAACATTTTCAATAAAACAAGGCAAAGCTCTTGAGGAGGTCAGTTTTAGAAACAGATGGCACAGAAGTAAAGGAGAGACTGATGCTGCCTGATTTGGAGAAAAAAAGAATGTACTTCAGGAGAAGGTAATGCCCGAACTAGGCTTAGGGTCTGGAAGCATTCATCAGATGAGTAAGTCCAGGGCAGGTGTCTGTTCACATTACAGATAAGTTCCCCGCATAAAGGTCTGGCTTGACACGATCCAGGGAGTGTGGGGACAACGGGGCCCCAGGAAGAGTTCACACAGAAAACGCTGAACATAGTTCTCAAGTTGCAAAGGCCATTCTGATCTTTCAGGGCAGCTGATTTATTCTGTTTTCCTTTACTCTTAGGAAACTAAAGCTTTGCATTTCCTGAACTTCTTTCTCTTCTCTTTGCATACTAATTAATCAAATTCTCAATTAACCCACCATTCAATTAAAAAAATAATCAGGCAAGGTGCTGGGACTGCAAAGGTATAGCCACAGACTTGCTCCCACGCAGACCTCGGGTTGAGTGAAGAAGCAATTCTCAAAGCATGGCCTAAAGATTGCATCCGTATGACCAATGGCGCTGGGTAAAAATGTGCATCTCAAGGTCAAATCCTGGTAGGTCTGGGGAGCTAGGCCTGGAAGTCTGTTTTCCTAAGGAAGCCCCACATGTTTCTGGGCTGGTGGTCCTCAGAATACACGTTGACAAACACTGGCTCAGTGACAATGACACTAGCCCATGGGAGGGGCTCTAAAGACCCAAGTATGTGAGGTGGTGGGAGCACAGAGCACGGTCAGGGGAGATTTATCGTCAGGGAGATCAATCCTGGCATGACTCTTTCCTGGTGAGAAGTACCAGGATGTTGGGCAGCTCAGAGCCCACCTCAAAGTGGAATGCCCACTTTAACCACTATTGTCATTTCTCCCCCATCAAGATGACTTCACATGCCCCTGTATCCGATGTGACACCTTTTGACCCAGTTTCTGAGTGTCACAGGTCTGTGGTCCCCTGGCTACTCTGTGGAAGGCACAACCATCTGCCCAGACCCTGACCCCATTAAAGGAAAGTGCCAACACAAAGAGAAAGTGACTGACCATGTGGCTAAAAGGAACTATAACTGCAAGAGGAAAAATGAGGTAGAAATAAGGCCCAGAAAAGAAAGAGGAAGAATGAGCCGGTGTTCCTAAAGGACATGTCAGACCCTATTCTAGAGCACAGCTAGATGGTCGTAGGCAGAAACGGTTTTCTCGTATGGAAGAGTAGAACATCGGCTTTGATGTCAAGATACTTCTGAGCTTGGACAACGAAACAACCGCATGGCAGCAAGCCCGTGACTGTATCTCTGCACCCCCCGCACCTCGTCTGCTGTATTTTTAATGGAATGGTGCATTAATTGAGTAGTTGACTAATTAGTATACAAAGAAAATAGAAGGAAGTCCAGGAGATGGAAAGTTCAGGTTTCTTAAGAGTAAAGGAAACAAAATAAATCAAACCGATTTCTGGACTTGAACAAATAGCTTAATCTTTCTGGGGCCCCCCAATTTTCTGCTCTGTAAAATCAGAATATTAATATTGATCTTAGTCTACTGGAAGAATAAAAAGAAGTTCTAGCAATAGATCTTTGCGCAGAGTAATTAATGTACCCCCTTTCTTCTCCTTCAAATTGTGGGCTTTAGAGGATCAAATCTCACACAATTTCCAAGATTAATAAATAGTAGATAATTTATTAAGTGTCTACTAAATGTGGGGCATTATTCTCAGCATTTGAATTTGTGAAATTCTTTAGTCTTGTTGCCCTTACCTTTCCAGGTGGAGAGGCTCATCCACTACAATGACTGTACACCCACCATGGAAAGTGACAGCAGTCCACCTCGCTTACCCTACTCCCTAAACATTTTCTCTACTCTCTTACTTCCCCTGTATCTTTTCTACCAGCCACGTCCTACCAAAAACGAACTCTCCAAAGAGTTGGAGGAAGGTGAACTTCAAATGTTACCTTGTATGCTTTTCATTAGAAGAAATATTAAACCCTCTTTAATCCCTGGCTCGTCACCACTGAGTGTTGTGATGGCCTCTTGCTTTATAACCCAACCCCCTTACTCTCTACCCTTCTTGCTGCTTATGTGGTTGGTCCCTCAGGTTGAATCAGCATCATGGGGATCACAACTCTACCACTAAGGTTCATCCAAACACAGTAGCTAAAAATCCTCCTAATTTACTGTGGATACCTCATTACCTACAGGAATCCAATCAAGGGCATTTATCAAGTGGGCACCTGGTGCCAAAAATGACAGTGGGCAATCAGGAGACAAAAAGCAGCCTAATGTGTAGAGCTGTTGGCAGGGAAGAGAGCATGAATATCCAAAAGAAAAGAAGACATGGCTCACGGCATGCTGTGGAAGTTATTACTCTGAATGCAAAAGTAGGACTTCCAGAAGAGAAAGGATTTTGACCTTGCTTCATCTTTCTTTAGAGACCCTGGAGTAAAAATAAGATGGCCGGGGCCATGGCAGCCATCTTGCAACCATGAAGCAAGAAGCCAACAAACAAAAAGCCAACACACTAAGACTGGAAAAAGACGGAAAGAATCTAGGGTCTTGAGGACACTGTGGAGCTGCTGCAAAGACAATGGACTCCCTACCTCCTTATGGTGTAAAGCACTGTCACTTGCAGCAAAAGCTCACCTAACTGAAATGACATACGTAGTATTTGACCTAGAACTTGGCAAACCAAAGATGTTCACTTCCTGTTGGGCAAGACTGTTTCACTGAGGCACTTTTTTAAAGCTTTCAGATAAGCCTCCTAATGGCACCACTTTTATATTTTCCCAGAAAACTAAAAATGAAGGCCAAACAATCCAGGGGGGAGGGGAATGTCCTTTTATCCCAGATCTCATATGACCTCAGCTCCCCAGTATTGAGAAGTTAGGTGTGTTTGCCCTCTTGTGCCCCCTGAAGTCAACTGTGTCAGTTTCGTGGTGCACAGACCTCAGTCTGGTACCTACAGGATCTGAATCTTCAAGCACAGGACCCATAGTCTGAAAGCTCCCTAGAGGACAGACTTTGAAGCACATCCGAATTTGAGAAACACCAGCTTGCAAGATGGACTTGGACTCTGATATGATCATGTGCTTATCTGGCCTTCTTCTCTTGACTGGAAGGACAATATCTTACTGGCTGGCCATCAGGTACCACCCTGTGCACAGCAAGAATTCAGGCACCACAGAGACTGCCCATCCTGACTTTCCGCCTGGTTGTCCAGGGCACATACAGGGCACTGATATCCAGCCTCACCCCTGACCTTCTAACAGACATGCCAAGCTGGGAGGTGGGAGGCTCACGTGTCCTGACTAGACATCAGCATCCTCATCTGCAACCTGAGACCCGACCCATCAAGTCAGAAGCACTGCCCATGTGGACAGCTGGACACACATACAGGACTATCATGCAAGGTTTCATCAATTAATCCTTCAACTCTTCAGGGCTGACATCACGGTAACTGCCCCTTCCTTTTGAGGAGCCTAGAGACTAACTCACTGGCTCAAGGTCACAGAGCTGGAAAATGGCAGAGTGGGACATGAATATGGTCCCGTGCTGGTTTTGTGATCGTGTGCTGCCACCCCAGACAGAGATGCTGGTAAACGTGGAATCTCACTTCCTAGAGGAATGCAGACCCCTGGACCTGACGGAGTAAGCCTTGCACGCAGCCATGAAGCCAGCCATTAATTACCTGAAAGGACATCACCAGAGAATCAATCAGCCTCAGCTCTAGGTCTTGGAGGACACAACTCTAAGCAGGGAGAAGACGACAGGCAGTGGTTTCAGCTTATAGAACCTTTGCTCAAGATGTCCAGGAAGAGACAAGACTCTCCTGTGCAGTAAGCCTCCTTCCAAAGGATATGTGCAACAGAGGCTGCACCCCTACCTGCAAGGCAGGGGTTATACGGAAGGGCCTGAAGCCTCTGGAGCACCAACATGATCCAGAAAGCCATTTTAGCATAACCGTGCCATGAATTTAGGTGCAGCAGTGGTATACGACTCTGATAATGTTTGGCACATAGTAGGTGCTTCATTATTGCTCACTAAATGAATGAATGAATGAATAAAACAGAAATGAGGAGGACCCCATATATATTTAATCCCATCACACTGACTGTGTTAATCTAAGTCTTCCTTGTGCGAGATCTAAGAACTCGTTAATAATCTCTGAGTGTCCCATTTCCCCCACCTGTAACACCTGTTCTACTTGTCTCTGTCCCCACAGGCTCTAGGACGGGTTTGTGCAAGCAACAGACAGGTGCACAGTTGTAGAAGTCCTGAAAAAGAGGAGATGAGGAGCTCCATTTATCGAGCCCTGACTCTTGTGCCAGGTGCCCATCTGTGTATGTCTCAGGGAGCGTCTCTAGTAATCCCGATACTAACACTCGAGGGCAGAGATTTTTCAACCCCAATTTACAGATAAAAACACTGAGGTGGTCACTGACCCAAGAGTAGACAGCTACTAGGTGCCCTGGTCCTTGTCTGAAAGTGCTTATCATTGCCATTATTCGTGCTTGCTTTCTGGGTTCATCAGTCCCTCCGGATATTTCCAAGACATGAGATTAAGACTGTCCTGATTTTCTTTTCTTAAGTTTATTTATTTGGAGAGAAAGAGAACATGCATATGCATGAGGCAGGGAGGGGCATAGAGGGAGAGCAAATCCTAAGCAGGCTCCACGCTCAGTGAAGAACCCGACACGGCGCTCAATCCAAGGAACCATGAGATAATGACCTGAGCCAAAAATCACAAAGAGCTGGACGCTTCACTGACTGAGCCACCCAGGTATCCCAAGACTGTGCTGATTTTCAGAACGGAAAAGAATTCAGTCCTAAGACCCTTGCCCCTTGTACATACAAGAAGTTTATGCTCACTTCTAAGTGCCAAGCATGGTGGTCCGCACGATTGGCCTGAAAATGGCTGCTAGATAATGCCCAGTTTTTATTTCACTAGGAATGGACACGGAGAGCATGAACTCGTATACCAAAGATCCAGCATTGAGTAAGATACGGCGCAGGTTAGAGCTCAAGACCCGCTCATTGAGCTCGAATACTTGGTTTCAAGGTCTTTCAGTGGAAGAAACAAAGGTAAAAATATTTAGAAGAAAGAAACATCCAGCAGATGTATTTGCTGTAGGGACAGGCCATTTTAGAGATGGGGGTAAAATAAAAACACATAATTGAGCATTTGAGGAGAGAGGGACTGAGGTCCAGCCACTGAGCATGGACACCAGTCTTTCAGGAGCTAACAGATGTTCATTTTACGGGCAAAGACGAGAGCCGCTCGGCCTTTTGAGGTAGTTATAAAAACCTGGATAATTTTAAGTTATTCTAATAGCTGCCTGACAATTTTATTAACGTCGTCAGCAGCCAGGTGGCCCTGTCCATGCCTGGAAGATCGGGTCCTCACTTGGGATTATTTTTACCAGCTGAGTTCTATTCGGAACACCTTTCTGTTTTTAAATTAGCCAGACAACGAAGAGGCTGTCTGCCCATATGGCCCCGTGGAAACTTCACAGCAGGCTGTCTCCGTGGGCACGCAGCCCCCTTTAATAGGATGACAGGAGCTTGGAGATCGGGCGGTACTCTCTGCACCTCAGCTGCCTAATGCACTGGGTGTAAAACTCCCAAACTTCGTGGATTTTTTACCAGCAATGAGCAGGAAAATGGAGAGGTGGCCCAGAGACTGACACTCGGTGTTCAATAAATGTAGTTCGTGTTTTCTTCTCATCAGCCTCAAGTCATTTGGAGGAACCGAGGTGGTGAGGCTCCCCATTAAACAGGGATATGAAGCTAAGAATTTTCCTGAATAGCAGTACTATTTATTATTGTTATTAACAAAATGTTATGTCATACTGGGCCAAGAACTATGCTAGAGGTTGGTGTTACAGGATTTCAGCTCCCAACAATTCCATGAAAGACTAAGTATTATCATCCCCATTTTATTTACAAGAACACAGAACCACTTACTTTCTCAAGACCAAAAGTTAGTTGTGTGCCCCTTTTCTGCCTCATCTCTATTTCTTACATATTCCTTTTTGTCATCTGTCCCAACGGACCTCTGACTTTTATAATAAAGATTTTCTTCCAATGTGTACGGACTTTTCATAGTAGATATAAATGAGGCACTAAAAGTGGTTTGGCAGCTTTGAGTTCATGGGTAAGCATTAAAAAAATTTTTTTTAATTTTTTAAAATTTTCTCTCCAGTTTTACAGAGATATAAGGGACGTGCATGATCAGGATTAAGGTGCACGAGGTGTTGACTGGGTATGTCTAAAAACTGCAAAATGATTACCACCGTAGTATCAGCTCGCACCTCCACACCATCACATGGTTACCATTTCTTCTTGGTGAGAACATTTCGGGTCTACTCTCTCAGCACTGTTCCAGGATGATACAGTTTTAGTAGCTGGAACCACCATGCCGTCCACTAGATCCCCCAAAACTCTTCATCTTACAACTGGACGTTGGTACCCGGTGACCAGTGTCTCATGTGGGCGGACTTCTTGGCTGCTGACCTTCACTAACGGGTCATGAAGCAAGTCTTGGTCTCTTATTTGGTCCCTGAGTCACGGTCCGGTCAAGGAACAGGAATCCCACATGGAAGAACCTTAGTAAAGGGTTGCTAGCCAGGTATGGGGGGCTGGAAAAGCCAAAAGGAAAATACTGAGATGTCATATAAATAGCACCTGTGACAAGTGCCATTCTTAGAGCCGGCACACTAAGGGAAGGGAGGAATTAGGATTACTAGAGTTTAGGACTAGGAAGGGAGGCCCCCCTCAGACCTGGGGCCCACAGCCCTGAGAAGGAGGCACCACAACGTGGGCACAGGGAGGGGAGAGACAAAAACTGGAATGCACTGCACTCCCAGGTGAGGCAGTCCTGCAAAAAGGTAGACAAGCAGGAACAAGCTGTGTCTTCCCTCCAGCCTCAGTTTCCCTCCAGTGCCCCTATTCACAGAACCTCACAGGAGCCAACGGCAGGACTGAAATGTCAGCAGAGTCCCAGTATCGCAGAGCAAAGCAGAGGCCACAGGCTGGGTTTGAAGCTGAGAGCAGAGGGGCGCCTGGGTGGCTCAGTCAGTTAAGCGTTTGACTTTGGCTCAGGTCATGATCTCACGTTCGTGGGTTTGAGCCCTGCGTTGGGTTCTGTGCTGACAGCTCAGAGCCTGGAGCCTGTTTCAGATTTTGTGTCTCCCTCTCTCTCTGCCCCTCTACCATTCATGCTCTATCTCTCTCTGTCTCAAAAATAAATAAACTATAAAAAAATTTTTTTTTAAATGAAGCTGAGAGCAGAAACGAAAAATGACCTCACGTGAGCACAGGGGGTGTCCCAAATGTCAGTGCTAGACTCTTGGGCTGGGACCCTTTCCCACAGACATCAAGCAATTTCTTATCTAGAGGACAGGAAATCTGCCACACACCTTCTGGGCTCTGGGCAGAGGAGGAGACCGAGGGGCCTTCTCTCTCCAGGACACAGCCTTAGAGGCAATCTCCTGGCATTCACCCCAGCGTCCAGTCCCAAGCCCATGTGTGCATGAAGCAGGGGGCGGGGGACGTCAGAGCCATGGGGGTGCAGTGTCCCCCATCTGCCTTCTAGAACTCATAGTTACTGATGCCCCTGTCCATTCTCCTCTCTCGTGATCTCTGTTCTCATTTTTTATCGCTTTCCTTCCATTTTAGTAGACTTTGGGACGGCCCAGAAATAAACTCGTGTGTTCAATCTGCCATGTTTTATAATTCACATTAAAACACGTGTGCAAACCACATGTGTCCTCTGGACTATCGTCCACAATGTCTGCAAGGCCTCCCAATGCTGTCCTCTGAATAAGGGAAAGCCAAAATAATTTGGGTCATTTTGCTTGGGAAGAGAAGGCTGAAGAATAAATTAATGGTAGAGAAGAGACCATTCGAGGACAGTGTGCAGCTGTCCTCTTGCTCTGTGAACAGAATTAAGGGCATGAGCATAAAAGTGTGACAGGAGGGATTTGAGCCAGATAGGAAAACACACTTCTCACCTGGATTGCTGCACGGCTCACCCTGGTCTCCTTACTGCGGCCTCTCCCTCCGTTAACAGTCTTCTGTGTTGTGCGTTTCCCCCTCTCTGATCTGGAACCTCCAAATATAACAGAGCATGTGTCCCATCGTTTGTCAATGAATTCTAGAATGCACACCAGGCCAGGGTCGTGCCACGCGCTGGGGAGGACAGGGATAAACCCGACAGATATGATGGTCCCTTCGCCTCAGTGCTTAGTGCTTTGCCAGAAACAACGACCAGCCAACATGCAGGTTAGCAAAGTCATTCTCATCTGCGATTAGGTGTCTTATATTTATCTATTGCCACAAATAAATCTTGCCTATGTGCCAGGTAGCTGGCTGACCCCCATGTTAAAGAAGACGCATCATCCTCACCGAGACACGACACCAGGTTGCTGCTGTTGGCATGGTTCTTCCCCTTTTCTCCCCCTTTTACACATGAGGCTTAAAGAAGTGAATTCCAAAGGCCATCTAGACACTGCATTAGTTTCCTAATTGCTGTAACAATCGCCAAAAACTTAGTAGCTTGAAGCCAATCCTATCAACTCACAGTTCTGGAATCTGACTTGGTGAACATCAAGGAGTCGGCAGGGCTGCTTTCTTCTGGAGGCTTTGGGAGCAGAATTGAATTCCCTGCCCTTTTCTACCAAGGTGCCCATGTTCCTTGGCTGGTGGCCGCTGCCTCCGTCTTCAGAGCTGTTACTCCTGCCCCTGCTTCTGTAGCACATCCTTTCTCTCCAGGGTCAGATTGCTCCGTCTCCTCATGTAAGGACCCTCTCTACTGTCCCTACTCCTTTCCTTACACCAGCCAACTCTCCAGACACCAATCGCCTTCCAGCCCAGTTCAATTCTGATGCTAACTACCTAGAGTCAGCACAGTCTCCACAGCTTTAAGGGCTGAGTCCCACAAGACTGCCCCACTTCATTTTTTTTTTAATGTTTTTATTTATTTTTGATACAGAGAGAGACAGAGCATGAGAGGGGGAGGGGCAGAGAGAGAGGGAGACACAGAATCGGAAGCAGGCTCCAGGCTCTGAGCTGTCAGCAGGGGCTCGAACCCACGAATGTGAGATCTGACCTGAGCTGAAGTCGGAGGCTTAACCAACTGAGCCACCCAGGCGCCCCAAGACCGCCCCACTTCAGACACAAGTCCCAAGTACTGGGTCCCTGGCTGACTCACACTTCTGTCCAAAATGGCTACAAAGTCCAGGGTTCCCACAACTCTCACTGTTCAAGTTCGGTCACCTGCTAGAATGACTCACGGAACTCAGGAAAGCATTTTACTGTCTTACCATCAGTTTATTACAAAAGGTTTAACTCATGAACAGGCAAAAGGGCAGATGCATAGGGCAAGATGTATGGGCAGGGGCATAAGAGCACCCATGCCATCTCTGGGTGTGTGACCTTTCTGGCGTCTCCAGGTGCTTACCAACCTGGAAGCCCATCAAATCCCAGCATTGTACGGAGGGGTTCATATGTAGGCATGATCGATGAAATGACAGGTTGGTCATTAACTCGACCTCCATCCCCTTGCCCTTCTGGATGTAGGGGCCCTGCAGGGAAAGGGGGACAAATCCTTTAACCATGCCTTGGGTCTTTCTGGCTACCAGCCCCATCCTATCGAGGGGCTCACCAAGAGTAGCCTCATTAGAATAAAAGACATTCGTATTACCCAGGAAATTCCAAGAACTTTAGGAGCTCTGTGTCAGGAACTGGGGACAAAGACCAAATACATATATTTTCTATTATATCACAGACTCTCCTTACATTTTGAACTCACCCATTATCATCCAGGATAATCTCTCCATGTCAATTCCCTTAGCTTACCCACACCTGCCAAGTCCCTTCTGCCACACAGGTTCACTTCCACAGGTTCCAGGGATTAGGACAAAGATCTCTTTGTGGGCATGATTTAGCCTCCCATGGGTAGAAAGAAGGGCCTGGAATTCAGACATGTGTTTTGTGCCCCATGGCAGAGTGTTTGACCACCAGCTGCACAAGCCAGCTACCCCAGGAGCCTGGAGCGAGAGCCCTATCCAAGGCCACTGTCCCCCAAACCTACCTCGCAGGACCACTCCTCTTTGCCATCTCCAAGATCTTTCTTTTGCCTGGAATTCCCATCTACATGGCCCCTACAAACTTCTACTAACTTTCAAAGCCCAGATCCCTGCCGCTCCCGACCAGAACTGATTCTCCATCTTCAGTGTCCACCCAGCACTTTGGTAAACTCTGCACAAGCAAGGACCGTATGACTTGACAGTTGCTTCTGCTCCCTCCTTCTTCTTCACTTAAACAGGAGCTCCCTAAGAAAGAGAAACCCCTCCCTTTCTTGTGCACTATGTGATATCTCCCGTGTCCGACATTACTAGGCACACAGTAGGCATGGAGTACATGTTCCTGAATTGCAGTTAGTTAAAAAAATGAAAACAAAAACAAATGAATTGCATTATCCAAGCGGATTTGAGCCATCTTCCCCAAAGGTTAATGAGAAAAGAGAACTGAACCATTTTTTTTTTCATTTTATTCCCCATCAATTTGCTGAGCCCAATGCTGAGCATGACACTAGCTGCTAGGAAGAGAGAGATGAATAAACTGACACCTGCCCAGGAAGAAAGGAAAATGAGATGTATGGGGTCCCCCACTATGTGCCAGCCCCTGTGCTGGACGCTACCACACACGTTAGCTCATGCAGGTAGAGGTCTGCCAGGCCAGAGGGGAAGAGCTGAAATGAGATCCCCGTGGCCTCTTCCAGCACGTGGGCTCTAGAAAATGAGTTTATGATCTCCTCTCTGATTACCGGCAGCTTTACTGAATTTCAGAATGCTTAAGACAGAGTTAAAAAGCATCTTAAGAGAATTTCCAGTCCAATGTTTTTGAAACTAGGGTTTGCCACACATTAGGGGGTTGTGAAAATAATTTAGTGGGTTTTGACGAGCATTTTAAAAATTAAAGTCCTTTAGGGGCACCTGTGTGGCTCAGTCTGACTTTGGCTCAGGTCATGATCTCGTGGTCTGTGGGTTCGAGCCCCGCTTCAGGTTCTGTGCTTACAGCTCAGAGCCTAGAGCCTGTTTCAGGTTCTGTGTCTCCCTCTCTCTCTGCCCCTCCCCTACTCGTGCTCTGTCTGTCTCAAAAATAAATAAATTATTAAAAAAAATTTTTTTTAATTAGTCCTTCAGATCGATTAGAAGAGGAATATAAAAATTTGCTGAATGTTGTTGGGTTAAGTATTATTTTATGAAGACACTGTTTTAGTTAATAGCTGTGTGTCTGTATAATGTGTGTGCATATGTGTATAGATGTACACACACATACACACACATGCATTTTCCTTTGGATTGTAACATAAAATGTGTTTCTTACTATAGGATACAGTCAAAAAGCTATAGATGGTCCTACAACAATACTTAGACACAAGGAGCAGGCTATGCCAGGCGATGAATTCCTGCCAGCTCCATTAATAAAAGGCTCAACAGGTAAACTCCCCAAGGCCATGAGCATCTGCACTTGATATTCAGTCCACGGCAGTCCCTGAGGAGCGGGATGCCCTTTTATTAATGGAGCCAGTGGAGTTCCCCTGTGAGCACCATGGGGAAAGTGGCCCATACAGGTTATGCCTTGTGTCCTGACAAACTTAGATGGCAAACCTTTCAACACTCTATAATGGGATTCCTTTCTGATTGTCACAATCAAGATGGGATGATCCAGAAATGGTCTACATAAATCCCCTGAGCTCCTAAGATGTGGAATCCTGAGGAACAAGTCGCAGGCTCTGAGGTTCGCTGACCTCGGATAAAATTCCCATGTTGGCCACCACTGGCCTGGTGGTGACCTCAGGTGCGTCAGCTGCACCTGGGTGGCGGGCCCAGTGTGAGGGGGAAACCCCTTCAATCCTGGGAGGGCCGGCACAAAATACAAGCTCAGTCAACACCAACATCTCCCACCTTCCACTCCCCTTCTCTTTCTATGAATATTTGCAGAGAAGTTAAAAAATAACCACATGCCAAGTACACTAATGAGTCAAGAGGAACAACTGCTGAGAAAATAGCATTTCTCCTCCTTCGGCAAAAGCAACCGAGCCACGTGAACCTCCATTCTGTGGCTGGGGCGCCGTGTGCCTGGGCCCTGCCAAGTCCCCCCGGCGCTGCGTGCCAGCTCGAAGTTTGGAGTTGACCGAGCGCCAAGCCCAGCTCGGCTGTGTACGCTCGATCCCACGAGCAGCCCAGGCTTGACCTTTTCTGGTATTTATGATGTCGGATTGGATTTTGATCACTGTTTGAGTTCTTGACACAAAATAAACAGGTTGGCACTTTTCCCTGGGAGGCATGAGTGCCAGGATTCTAATCCTGTCTCCAAACACTACCCTGCCTCACCACCCCACGACAAAACAGCCAAGGCACAACGTCTCTTTTGAGGCAGTAGCCAGCAGACCCCGGGGCCGTAACGTTAGGACAGGGAGTCTCAACCTTGGTGGCACATGAGCCTTATGTAAGGAGCTTGTAAACATGCCATGTCCAGTGCCCAGACCAGAGATTCTGACTCTTGGTTGGTATAGGGTAGGTCTGGGCACTGCTCTTCTTAGAGAGCTCCCAGATGATTCCAACTTGAAGCCAGTGTTGAAGACAACTTTATTTGGGAGAAGGGAAGGGAACAGAGAGGTAAATGACTGGGTCCAATCCTTAGGCCAGCCCCTGTGAATTGGGGAGAAGGCACCTGGTTTTTCGGAGGAGGAATGTATAGCAGAGAGAGGCCAACTGGCCTATCCAAGATCACACAGCCAGAGCTGGGACTCGGACCCAGGGTTATTTGACTCTCTGTGGCCATGACATCACTCTAGGAAGCTAAATGCATCTGTAGACATCTATATGTGAGCAGCCTCAGGGCTCCAAAAAGAGGGTGAGCATTTTGCTCTTCTGTAGAATACCAAAAACCATTGGAAATGGCCCAAGAATCTAAAACAGAAGGCCTGAATTAGCCAATAATAACACAGCCATACTACAGGATATGAGGAAGCATAAAAAATGACATGGCACATAACACTGGGAAATGGTCGCAATGTGTAGTGAAGGAGAAAAAACAATAACGTGCAAACAGTATTACAACAGGATCCCGATTTTATACAAAAAATAAACAATTTTATATGCACGGAAAAGTGTCTGAAAGGAAATATACTACAATGTTAACACTGAACTCTAGGTAGTAGAAACACAGGAGGAGTTTTATTTTCTTTGTGCTGGTAGGAACGCGCATTGTTTTATTCATGACACATACATATAAAATGGATCAGTCTAGTCAACCTTAATGATGCCCACAACAGAGCAGTGTGTTCTTGAAAGGATCTAGTAAATTCTTGTTTCTGCCTCTGGAGATGAAGCTCTTTCACTATCACAATAATGCCCAGAGGGCGTCTTTATGCTGCCTGCCCCCTGTCCTGACTAGAATTCTCTTCTTACTGTTCCTCAAAGAAAACATATTTTCTTCCTCAAAATTTAAAAGCGGAAACAACAACCAAACAACAGCAAAAACGTAGAGCTGAAGTCATGGGCATCAAGGTGTCTCTAAAAACCCAAGTCAGAGAAACAAATGTTAGGGATGGGTGCCTAGTGTGTGCCTCTGCGGAGAAGCATGGATGGGTATTCAAAGCCCATCTCCCATCAAGTATGCTTTCACACCTCTCTCCAAGATCGAGGCCAGAACCTGGCTTGGGTTTGGAAGCCCCCTGTCAGGAGCTTCTCACTGGGCTGACCCAAGCTCGCTAGTGGCCATTCATTACAGAAGACCTAAATCCTCATGGAAACCCTGCTTTGGAGCTGACTGTATTCTCCTCACTGGATCTCCTCTCCCGTCTAAGACTGTGTTTCATGCCTGCCTTGAACCTCAGTGCTTCAGGTCCCCTTGGAGACTCCAAGACATCTGTGATTTCCTACGTTTTAGGAGTAGATGGGGGAAAACAAACAAAGAATATTCTAGAATCCAAGAAGCCACAGAAACTGAAGACCTAATTTTGTTTATTCAATAACTAATTTTTTAGCATCTCCTAGCCTTGGATTGGGATAGGCCTTGAAGGACTTGCTGGTAGATAAATGCAGGGTCAAGAGAGACATGAAAAGGACTCATACTTTCTGTGATTCTGGCTCTGCCTCTGGCGATGTGAATTTGTGGAAGATTCACAGACTTGAGAGGAGGATTGAGATAACCCAGGCAAACCCATCCATTTTACAGATTCTCTGCACCGGGCACTCAATACACATTATCAAAGAATTATCCTTGGATCAGAAAGGTAGAGTGACTTGCCTAAGGCTAGTAGTAATGACAAAACAGAGACTTGTATCCAAGTTAAGTTCTCCTGCTACTTCATCTCACCAATTAAAGAAGTCTGGACCTTTCTTTACCTTTGCAACAGAAAGCACTAAACTAGTTCGCAACCTCTTAACATCCTTCCAAGTCCCTATTTCCTACATGTGAGCACGTTGGCAAAACCCCTACAACACTGCCTTTGTTTTCTACTGCTTCCATGTAAGATGGGAAGAAAATTCATCTTTCAACGTGTCACCTTCCCACTTTGACAAACACTGATTTATTTTTTAATTGATGTCCCAGGAAGGCACACACCTAATCTGCTCAAATGATGACACAGTTAATTAGGCCAAACAAGGAAGAATGCCCAGGACGGAGCCCAAGCTGGAGGCATTACTTACTAGAGGCTGTGGCCAATTTCTCAGGGAAGAGTTATTTGTAAAAGAGAAGATCAAGGAGATACTCAGTTAGGTCAAACCTTTAATTTAGGTCACATTCGAGGATAAATAGGCCTCAAAATCTACCTTTTCAATCTAGACAGAATACGCCTCTAAAATACTGAAGAAAACTTGTTCACGTACCAAAAATTTACCGTGTCTATTATAGGCCAGTCCTAGTTTCCGAGGAAGACTCCGTTTGAGACAAGAAACAGGGATGGGTGGAGTGCCTGGGTGGCTCAGTCAGTTGAGAGCCGATTTCGGCTCAGGTCACGATCATGCCATTCGTGACTTCGAGCCCCGCGTCAGGCTCTGTGCTGACAGCTTGGAGCCTGGAGCCTGCTTTGGATTCTGTGTCTCCCTCTCTCTCTGCTCCTTCCCCACTCATGCTCTGTCTCTGTCTCTCTCTCTCTCTCTCTCTCTCTCTCTCTCTCTCTCTCTCTATATATATATATATATATATATATATATATATATATAAAAGAAACAGTGATGGAGATTTGTGTAAAGAAGTTAAAAAAGAACATTTTATGTAGAATGGGTTTTATTGGCGAGTATGCTTAACACTGTAAGTGACAAAAATTTAAACTGACTTAAGAAATTAAAAAAGGGAAATCTGCTTCAGGCATGGCTGGAACTAGGCACTATATAATACAATGTATCTGGAATTTGTCCCTCTTTTCAAACTCAGGTCTGCTTTCACTCTCAGACAGAGAAGCTGTGCAGGAAAGAGGTACCACAGCTGGCCTGAGGCTTCTCTCTCTTAAAAGCCCTGCTTGCCAAGTTGGGCCTTGGCTGGCACATATGAATCTGGGTTCCAGGAAGGTTCCCCCTCTTCCCTGTTAAAAATAGCCCATTGTCTAAACCGTTCAAACATTATGGTTTGTTAGGAACACCTGCTTTCCTTCTAGGAGTCTGGAATTTTTGTATGGGCTAGTAGAGGGTATGATGTAACAAGCCCCCAGTAGAGATCCTAGGTGCTGAATTTCTAATAAGCAGATCCTTTCCTGGAGGAGAGCATTTCATACATGTCACCACAACTCATTGCTAGAGGAATGAAGTGCGACTTGGAGGACTGTACTGGGAGAAGCCTCTGGAAGCCTGAGCCTAGTTACTATTGGACTTTACCCATATATCTTTTCCTTTGCTGGGATTTTGCTTTATGTTTTGGTTTTTTTTTTTGCTAAAGTTAGTCATAGCCATGGGAGGACTCATGGTGAGTCCTGTAAGTCATCCTAGGAAATCAAAGAATCTAGGGGTGGTGTCAAGGTCTCAAGTGTCAAAATGACTAATGGACATTCCAGTCTCACCTCCTCATAGTTTAGCAACTGGAGTGGAAAATCCTTGGTCCAGAAAAAATCCTTGGTCTCGTGCTCATTAGGTCTGATTGGTTCAACATGGGGCACATAACCACCCTGAACCAATCAATCACCAGAGCCAGAAAGATGGCTGGAGTCCTGCTGCTGGCCAGAACTGGCTCATGCCCTTGCCTTGCGGCCAGGGATGGATCACCACCCTTGAAAATCAATTAAGACAAGAAGAGGCAAGGTTTTCAAAAGAAAAAGACATTCTGTTGATGTTTATGGGAGGACGACATGGATGCTGAGCAAACAGGACTTGTACCACATGGAGCATAAATGTAGTAGATTATGAGGAAGCATCTGCTACAGTTAAAACATCAATTATATCTCATGTAGAAGAACTGACCTCATCTTCTCACCCAACACCTATGCTTCCTCTTGTATTCCCACCCAATCTGCTAAATTATAAAAGTCATCTGTAAATCTCTCTCTTGTGCCACATTATATCTGGACATCCATCCATTTCTAATTGATTCTATTGTTGCGTCCCACCTCTACCTTCATTTGGCAATGATCCTTTCTTACTTGGATTACTGACATGGCCACCTAATTGGATTTTGCTTTTGGTTTTGTACCCTCCAAACTCATTTCCCCAGTGCAACACATCACTTCTCATACTGCAGACTGACTGGTCTGACTTGGTCACTCTTCTTAGAGACTGTCAACAGATTGTCACTATCTTCTGAATAAGCCCAAACTCCACGGCATGGCATGCCAATGCCAGCCCCTCCATGCCCTAGCTCCTGCCTACTTTTCAACCTTCCATCACATTTCCAACCCATCCTCCCACACTCGATTCATTGTACAAATATTCCAGCCACAGGGAACCCCCAAGTCTAAAGAACATTCCATACTGTTTCATGTCTTTGTTACTTTGGCCCATTGTGTCTTCCTGCCTTAAATGGCCCATTCCTCTTTTCTTCATGGAGATATTCTAACCAATGCACAAAACCAATTTATCATATGTTGTAGGTGATGTCTTTCTCAGTCCCCAAAGTTAACTCCTCTCTCAATGGTGGCGCCATTGTGCTTGGTAGAGTCCCTCCTATCTCTATGCCTCACCACAAGTCTTTCTCAGGAGCTGTTTGCCCTTCTAATTCTCAGTGAGCATCCCCTACCTGATGGCAGGTGTACCACATCAGTATCCTCATAGCTCAGGACCAACAAGGAGCAGTGCCGAAAAACCTGTGGGCTTACTGACAAAGGAAAGAAGCTAAGACTGTGGCCCTGCCATGTACTGGTCAGGTGATCTGCATCTGTTATTTAACCTCTTTAAGTGCTAGGCTTTCACTCTTATAAACTGGGGATTGGACTACCCGTCTGTCCCTCTCTTCCCAGCTCACTCACTCTCTCTCTCTCTTTCAAATAAAATAAGATTTAAGAAGAATTAAAAGGCAAGTTCTCCCAAATACAGCTTACTAATATAAGATGCTAATAATACAGGAGAGAGGGGTAGGGCATATAGGAACTCTGTACTATCTCTGTACTTTTTCTGTAAATCAAAAACTGTTCCAAAATTTTAAACTTCACTTAAAAAAAAAAAAAAAGAATTTCCATCCCTGCCAACCTACTCTCCCTTCCTTCTCCCCTGCTCCCCCCAGGCCCTTCAAGGGCTGCCTCATCTTTTTTTTTTTTTTTTTTGAAAACCTAGTATCACACCATTTCAAGAATAAAAAGCATCACTGGCAGGATTTGGGGAATCTTCTTTTTAATCTTATAAGACTTTTTGCCACCATGGCATCAATCTGGGGTCCCCTTTGCCATCTGAGGAATAAAAGAGAGAAGCCTCAAATTGTCAAGACCTCTTTGCTTCTGAGACCAACCAAAAGGCAAACGAAAAAAACAGAAACCAGCCTTCCTTGTCTAATGAAGATGGTTGTGAATGCAAAAAAACACAAACAAACAAACAAAAAACCTTTCGCTTTGAGGGAAGCTGGTAATTTTACCTGGACCAAGGCTGGCTAACTGTGTTCTTTAAATGGCCCCTCCATCCATCTCAATAATCAACATGCACACCTCTGCCCACTGCACTCTTCCAGATGGGCAAGCCCAGAGCACCGTGCAGAGAAGAGAACAGCTATTTGTCTTCCCTGACAGGCCACGTCCGTCCTTGTCATATATTAGATGCTGCTAATAATCTATGTATATGCGTTTCGGAGGGAAAAAAAATTTGTGTCCTTGCGACAGTCAGAGAATGACAAGCGCCGATTTCCTTTCTTCATGAGGATGTAGATGAAGGGTCAGATGGTCCCTCTTGTAATTTCAGGGGGAAGACGGTAAATTCCAGTGGATCCTAACAGAACCGTGCCCTTCTATGGGTATGAATGCATTTGAGTCTAGTTAATTCAATCACACTTTCCCTTGGTATCATGGACCCTTCCAGGTCCAGGGGAGAAATGTATTTATTTATTTTCTGAGAAAGGAAATTTACTACTGGCTGTTCCACTCTATCTGTAGCCCTAGAAAAAGAGAAAATTCACAGTTCAACCATCTTGGAGGCTAGCATTGAGGAAAGACAAGGGAAAAGAAGTCATGAGCATAAAAAACAGGAGCTCAAACATAGGTATGATTCAGAAAGTCATTCAAAGGGCATTTGGTTGGGGGGTCTCCAGGATACAAACTGATAAACAAGCTATAGAAACTTCTGATTTTATTTCTTCTTTTGAGTGTTCATTATCAACCGCTTAAAACCACCATCACTAACCATGTCTGACTGAGCCTACACGTTTTCCTCAGCAATGGCAGACCCCTAAGGAAGGGGTTCTCAGAAAGAGAGATTCTGCCCCTCAGGGGACATCTATTGATACTGGAGATGTTTCTGGTTGTCAGAACTCGGAGGGTGGTGTCACTGGCACCTAGCGGACAGAGACCAGTGGTGCTGCTGTTAACCCCTTGCCAGAGGACAGAACCAGCTCCCCACAACAAAGAATTCTCCAGCTCCAAATCTCAGTACCGCCAAGCTGCGGGAACACTGCAGGAAGGCAAAGAATCTCAAATCACCGGTGATGTCTAGGCCGGTGTGTGCCTTGGTTCTATGAAATCTGGAAAGCCCTTACAGGTAACTCTGACACAAGAAAAGGACCTCCATCCACCCTAGAGCTCCCCTTCGTGTAAGGCCCCTTTAGCCAAAATACTTGTAGAGCAAACAGGAACAAAAAAAATGGATTATATTCTGAGCATACGATTCCAAAGACGGGCTTTGTCGCTGTCTCGATAAATTCATTCAGTGGGTAGTTGCTCCTTTCTTCCTACTACCTGTTCTCTAGCTGTCTCTCACTATCAAGTCCTTCATGCCTTTACTTGATCCTGGGACCTGCTCCCTCACCCTCTCTTCCCCCCCGAATGCCCTGTCCCCTCTGTGCATCCAGAACAGCTACATTCACCATCAAAATCTCTTTGCCTCAGGACAGCTGGTACTGGCTCAATAAAAGAAAAGCATCCTAAATAATTCACGTTAACGGCAGGTACACACCTAGAGACGCTCACAGCGCACTGCACCCTCTCAGAATCTGGGGTCCTGCCCCGAGCAGGCAGCAGGTGTGCAAACTGCTAAAGGGTTCCCAGAAAAAAAGTCAGAGCAATGTGATATTTTTCAAGGAAGAAGGAGTTAGTCACATGAATTTCTAAGAGATTGATCACTAGAAAGCATAGCTTGTGTGGTCTGGTGCCAAGTAGGTGCTCAGTAAATATTTACTGAATGTCTGAATGAGTGAGAAAAGACTTCTGGGCAGAGCATATTCCTGTAATTCTGGGTTTAATGCTAAAGCTTTTCAATAGCTCTTCCTGAAAATTTCAAACCTTATAATGTTTCTGTTCCATGACTCGATGACCTCTCCTTTTCTCCATGCCCACAATATGTTTTTTAGTTTTTTTATGTTTATTTATTATCGAGACAGAAACAGAGCATAGGTGGGGGATGGGCAGAGAGAAGGAGACACAGAATCCGAAGCAGGCTCCAGGCTCCGAGCTGTCAGCACAGAGCCCGATGCAGGGCTCGAACCCACAAACTGTGAGCTTATGACCTGAGCTGAAGTCAGACACTCAACTGACTTGAGCCACCCAGGCGCCCCCCACGACATGTTTTTTACTTCCACAAAACACGAAGTCAGTCTCCACAGTGAAAGGACCCCTTAGGGGTGGTAATCATTCTAACGTGGGAGACACAAACTAGGTGTTCACCCATAAGCAACAGCACAGATGTCCCAAGAGCCTGTGGTCAATCACAGGAGAGGAAAGAGTGGCCTGCTAAGACCTCCCAAATACTTCTCTTCTGCTGATTCTAATCAACCTCCCATCTCCAGTTTACAGCCCTACCCAACCTCCATCCCTCCTCTCCCACTCCAAGATAAAAGAAAAAGCTAGAAAAATAATATTAATAAAAATAATAATACCATATTTTCTGGATTCTAAGAGGCCACTGATTACAGGATATATCAAAACATTTTCCAGGAGAAAAAGGCCATCGGGCAAATTACTTCTGTAAGTCACACATCTCAATTTTACAGACGGTAAAATGTGAAAACCCCTGCATCAAAAAACTGAGCTAATACAACAAATGCCTGCAAAGCACTCGGTGAATTATATCTTTTGCCTCCAAACTATTATTCCCATTGAGACTGAGCAATGGACGTGCAGACTGTATGGGAGCCAGCCTCAGACTCAGGTCCGGGGACCAGCTCACTCCACAGCCTGTGCAGACCCTCGTGCCCCCCAGTTAGGACAAAATCCTGACTCTTCTCGCATGACCCTCCTCCCAGGCTCCCCTCCTCCACCATGATCGTGGGGTACCTGGGGAGCATGCCTTACTCACAGAAGCCTCCTCTACTATCAATCTAGGAATCTTAGGTTCCTAAATAGCTGCCTCCCTGGGATGGCAACAAAATGACTCTAGAACATTAGTACCAGCAACAGCGACACCCCGTCAGTGCTCATACTCTGTGCCCGTACTGAGCTAACCTCTACGTGGAGCATCTCTACCACCCGCATGGCAGTACCCTGCCAGCAGTGTGATCCCCACTTGACAGGCAGGAAATTTGATTTCAGACAGTACCGACAGTACCGAGGGTAGAAAGATAATAGGAAGAAAGGGACCCGTCCAAAGGAAAGGACCTGGATGTCTCTGTCCCACGCCCTGGCAGTGGACACTTGAATTAGGCAGAGAAGAAGGGAGAGACTGCTTGGCAGCCACTTCTAGAAATCTGTCTTTCCTCCTCTTTTTTGGGAGCCTCCCAGGGTCCTCCAGGTCACTCCGCAGAGAGCCTGGAGCCGTGTGCCTTTAGGAAGAGCCACACAGTTGACAGAAGTCCCTTCTGCCCAGTCAGGGGGCTTCTGGGGATGCATCGGGCATGGCTGGCCCGAGAATGCACGCCACGTTAGCAGGAGGTGACCTCAGTCGCTGGGTGTGCGCTGCACCATCAGGGCAAGGGCAGGGATCTTTCTCGGATTAATTCAGCCCTGCACTCTCTCTGCTGCTCCCACTCACTAACCAGGGCTTGCCGACCGCACCCCGCCCTGCCCGGTGGTTGCTGATTGCTCATTAGCCTTCTGTTAGGGCCAGCAAATCCTGCCACTCTTGCTTCGGAGACCAGGAACCACAGGATTAGCAACCCTAGATTCTTCACCAGGGCATACTGGGAAGCTCAGAAAAGGAAACTGTAATAGCCCAGTGAGGACACTATTTTAACACCGAAAAGGAAACACATCAAGATGCCCCCGGCCCAGACCTTCACTGTAAGATTCAGAGCTGCCGATCCACGTCTGCAAGTTCATACTGAACTCATCACCTTGTGCTGTCCACTCAACTTCCCCAGTTCTTCTCTAATCCAGGTCCTCCGCGTGCTCCCACAGGCACGATCCTACCATAGGTCACATGTCCTGCTAGGACTGAAGCAGTAGCAAACCCAACACATGCTGCCACAACTTTCTTTCAAGGTTGTGGTTTTCTGCCTCACCTCCTGGATCATGCCCCACACGGCAGCCAAAGCTTAGAATCCGAGCATACTTCTCTACCTGAAACTCTAAGCCTTTAATCACCTGTGAGTAAAACTCAAAGCTGTAATTAAGAAGACCCTTCCTACTTCTCTTATTTCCCACCCCGCAGATCACCTAGAACCATACGCTTTATTTGTTCATTTGTCTAACGAATATTCAATGAGCACCTCTTCTCTGCCAGGCACAGTTCTGGATGTTGGAAATGTCCCAGGAACAAGACAAAAGCAGTATTTATGCATCAGCAGGAAAGACGCAGGAAGACCAGGTAAAGCCAGAGGCATCTGGGCACCTGGGTCTTTGCATCCTAGTGGGCGGGGTGGAGCAGCCATCTTGATAACTCCTCACAAGACAGACTAGAAGGTGACTGGTGCCATAAAAACGTGAAAAGAGCACAGTGCGAGCGAGAGGCTGGCATCTCAGTTGCAGGACTGATGGCAATAATCAGGAGAAGCTCACTGAGAGGCTGAGATCTCAGCCAAGACTTGTAGGGACTGGTGGCAGCAGCATAGAGCCCTCTAGGCACACGCAGTCCCCGGGCAGGGGGACGTCAGAGCGAAGGACCAGACGCAGGGGCCCTCCCAGTCTGTTTGAGGAGATTTAATGTTTCCTTCAATGCTTGTCTGCACTATTCTCTCCCAGGGACCTGCATGTGGCATTCTCTCTGGGAGGTGACACGGAGGCTAATGTCACCATATGCGTCTTCCCTCCAGAAGCCTTCCTGACTCCCTCCACCCACTTCCCTGAAATGTGATTCTACCTCACCCTGAATTCTCCCTTTCACAGTACTTTCCACATTTTATGTAACCGTGTGTTGAGCTGGACGTAGTATCTAGGGGTCAGGAGTGTGGGCTCTGGGGCCACCCTGGCTTCGGTCCAGCCTCTGCCACTTGCCGTATGATCTTGGCAAGACATCTAAATGCCTGACACCTGAAAAGCACTTGCTGGAAATTAGTACCGTGAGGGCAGGACTTGGGCCTGCCTTATTTATGATTTCCTTCTCCCAAGCCTGGGGCAGGTCTGGGGGCTCAAAACATAATGAATCAAGGAAAGAATGAGTGACTGAATGAACGTGGGAGGCAGAGAGACGGACTAGGACAGGGCAGCAGGCGGGTTTCTGTTCCCAATGTCTCAGGAGTCGCTGAAGAACAGGAAGAAAACAGAGACGCAGATGGGAAAAGGAATCATCATTGATTAAGTAGTGTGCAAGGCAGAGCTTAAAGCACCAAAAAATAAAACCGATGGGGGGTGGTTATTGCAGAATAATTCCCCCACTTTCATAGAACAACAACAAAACAGAAGCTCAGAGAAGTCAAACGATTTTTCTAATACAGTGAAAGAAAGCAGATTGCCTTCAGAGTTAATGGGAAAAATAATTAAAATGTCTTCACCGATTTTGCCAGGCACAGACTCCTCTGACGTTCCCCCAGTGATGAGCATCTCAGTTTGCCCAGAACCACGGGCCTCTAAGAAGAGGAGCAAAGCTAGTTCCTGAGGGCGCCGGGGTGGCTCAGCCCGTTGAGCATCCGACTCGATCTTGGCTCAGGTCATGATCTCACAGTTCGCGGGTTTGTGAGTTCGAGCCCCACATTGGCTGTGCACTGACAGTGCAAAGCCTGCTTGGGATTCTGTCTCTCTCTCTCTCTACCCCTCCTCCACTTGCTCTGTATCTCTCTCAAATAAAATAAAATTAAAAAAAAGAGCCAGTTCCTGGACTCTGACTGGAAGGCAGCAAGGACAACAGACTGGAAGAAAGAAGTGCATGGCCATTCAATTTTCCGTGTGGAAAATCAGCTAGGAATTAGCAGGTAAAAAGCAAAGCAATGAAAACTGGTGGTGAGCAAGGAACTTCACGAAGAGCAGGAGTGCAGGATGAAAAGAAATGCCCCGGCCTTTGACCAAACCCTAAAACAAAACACGAACCGCACAGAGGAGCCTCACCCCATCCCGGCAGAACCCCAGCGCCTTCCAAATGAACAGAGCATCACCCACCCAGGCACGGGCTGTCAGACTCATTGGAAAGCACATGATGTGAAACCTCATAGCTTTTAAAATTTCTGTGTTTCTTCCCTGGGGCCAAGCAGCCTCTCTAGGAAGGTGGGAACAGACGTGAGGTGAGGGGTGCCTTGTCCAGAGCAGGCCTGGCCACGGAGGGCTGGCTCTATTCAGGGAAGCCGGGAGCATAGGCCTTCTGACCCCCTGTGAGTCAGCTGACGGGGTGTGGCGCTTCACCTGCAGATCAGTGAAGGGAGGGAAGAAGGAAAAGGGGCAAATGGAATAAGATAAACACAGACACAAGAGAGAAGAAGGGAAGGAGAAGGAAAAAATCAAAAGGAGAGAAGGACGGAAAAGCCCCTCTCGAGCACCAGGATGGGTGGGTAAATCACTTCCTCCGACTCACACCCCGGTGAGGTGGCATCAGTGTTCTGGCTCTACAGGTAGGGAGCGTGGAGGAGAGGTTAAATGAACACCCCGGGATCATCCCGCTGACAAGCAGACCAGTGGGGACTTGAAACTTGAGGTCTTCCCTTGCAAAGCTTTTCCCACTCCACCAGTTCCATTAAGGGAGGGAAGGGAGGAGGCGAGGAGAGAGGGAGGGGGAGGGGAGGAAGGAGAAGAGAGGGAGAGGAGCATGGAAGGAGGGAGAGAGAACGGGGAGAGGGAAAGGGGCCGGTAGTAGAGGGGCAAGGAGAGGGGGTGTGGGAGGGAAGGGGGAGGGGAGGGGAAAGAAGGAAAGAAGGAACAAGGGAGAAGGGAGGAGAGAGAAGGGAAGGAGGGGAAAAGGGAGGGACGGTCTTGGAAAAATAAGGAACAGACCAGACCTGACCAAGAGTCTTTAAAAACTCCCTCAAGGCAAGTGATTAATTTTTTAAAAATTTTTTTAATGATTTTTGATACAGTGAGAGACAGAGCATGAGAAGGGGTGGGGCAGAGAGAGAGGGAGACACAGAATTGGAAGCAGGCTCCAGGCTCTGAGCTGTCAGCACAGAGCCCAACGCAGGGCTTGAACCAGAACCCACAAACGGGAGATCAAGACCTGAGCCTGAGCGGAAGTAGGAGGCTTAACCAACTGACCCACCCAGGCGCCCCTCAAGGCAAGTGATTATAATCACAAAAGTTCTACAAATCTCTTTCCAGCAGTTATACTCTCAAGGTTTTTCATATTCACCTTTTCTACATTATTTCACCCTTACAGCCACCTCATCCCCGAGGGCGCCTGGTAGACAAAGCTGTGAGGTAATGGAGCAGACACTGTTTAAGGACACCCACCATCATCCCATACCTTCTGGTGGGAGTCCTGGGAACCTGGGAAGAACAACGTGCGATCTCGCTCCTTCACTCTTCACAAAGACACGCACTGTTCCTGGTTCATTCAAGCCCAGAGAAGTCAGCCAACCCACCCAAGGTCACAGAGCAACCCCGATTCTGCTTTCTACTGCCCACGAAGAGCGCATGAGCTCACAACGACTTTAAAGACGATGTTCTGGGATGTCACAAGCTGGGTCAGGATTCTCAAATCCTGGGAAAAACCACACTTCTCCACGGCCCCGACGTGGCCTCCGCGCCTCTGTTCTCAGGTCTCAGGACCTTGGGCCTGGCCTCTACAACCCAGTTCATTCAGTTACCGCCACCACTTTCATACCCCAGCTCTGGTCTCTCCACAGAGACTCTCAGCCCCCTCTGCTCCCTGGGGAGTGCCGGTGCAGGGTAAAGGGCCCTGGATTTAGAGTCGGGTCATCTGAGTTCACATCCCAGTTCTACAATTCAGGAGCGGAGGGGCTGGAAAAGCCACTTTGTCTCCCAAAGCATGAGTTCCCAGATCTTTAAAATGGAAACATTAACAATAATTACTTCATGGGAGTGTTGTAAGGATTAAATGAGTTTCACCATAAAGTACTTAACAGAGTGGTTGGCACAGACTAAGTGCTTAAAAATGTTAGCTGTAATTAGTCCACAGTGAGTCTGTTAGTCCTTAAAAAATATCCACTGGTGGGTCATACCTGCCCACCGCGGGGCACCTTGGGGGAGAGCAGGGCAATGCCCACCTGTGCTGGGTACTCTGACCACACCTGTTCTCGGGCCAGAACTTTACACTATGGCAATATGCTTTCCCAAAGGGAACGCATTTCCTCTCAACAATTAAAAATACTGAGACACCCGGGTGGCTCAGTCGGGTGAGCATCCGGCTTCGGCTCAGGTCATGATCTCACGGTTCGTGAGTTTGAGCCCCGCATCAGGCTCTGTGCTGACAGCTCAGAGCCTGGAGCCTGCTTCAGATTCTGTATCTCCCTCTCTCTCTGACCCTCCCCTGCTCACGCTGTCTCTGTCTCTCAAAAATAAAATGAAGAAACATTTAAAAAAAATTTTAAAAAGAATTAAAAATACTAGGTTGAACATGCAGCATGGAGTTCTTCTAAAGCTTCAAATTATGGGGGTATGTTTATCATTTATGCCTTCGTAACAGCCCCTTCAGTATTGCTAAAATCAGATATTGTTTCCAAATATTTGTGCAGTAAAACGGTGGCACTCCAAGGTGGTGGGCGACTCAGGATCAGTAGTCGCGGCCAGCCAAACTAAGGGCAGCCCCCCCACACCTCCCCTCCCTACCCAGGTCCACACACCCCCCTCCCCCCACACAGTCCCCACACCATCGGGAAGCCCAGAAACGCAGGAAGCAGAACACAGACTCCACAGCCAGATGGTCCAGGGCTGAGTTCTGCTGCGAATAGCTCTCCAAGCAGGAAAAGTGACTTAGCTTCTCCGGGGCCCAGTTTATCCTGCTTTCCAAATGTATGGAGCTTCTAGCTCAGTGCCTGGAACAGAAGCCACGGAAACGGTACTTTCCCTCTGCTTTCCAAACACTCATGTATCTGCCTCCCCATGCGGATGTCCGCTGAGCACTTCAAACGTAAAGGGTCCCACACCAAAGTCCTCTTCTCGCAGGTGTGGCGGAGCCTGCCACACGCCGGCCTGGGCATCCTGCACCCTGTGCCCTCTCACCTCCACGTCCAACTGGCAGAACAGCCTGGGTGCCTCCAAAACATGCCCCTACTCTGACGACGCCTTTCACCTGTGCTGCTCCCTGCAGGTCCCAGTGGGCAACATGCCTCACCTGGCTGACGGCCACGTCTCCTGAATGGTCTCCTTGCTTCCTCTTATTCTCAAATGGGCAGCCGGGATGATCCATTAAAAACATCAAGCAGGGGGCGCCTGGGTGGCTCAGTCGGTGAAGTGTCTGACTCTCGGTTTCAGCTCAGGTCATGAGCTCACAGTTCATGAGTTCCAGCCCTGAGCTGGGCTCCATGATGACAGCACAAAGCCTGCTTGGGATTCTTTCTCCCTCTCTCTCTCTGTGTCCCCCTTTGTGTCCCCCCACCACACACACACCCAAACAAACTTAAAGCCAAACAGAACATCCATCAGGTCACATCACTCCTGCTCCAAACTGTACCACGCAAGGGAAGGCACAATTGTCTCTGCTCCTGACAAAGGAGGCCTCGGGGACCAGACCCATCAGCCCCCAGCCATCTTGGGCTCATGCCATCCTATTCCTCAAACAACCCAGGCCATAGGGCTCCCCAAACGTCACACTTGCTGCTCCTAATGCCTGGGACACTCTTCCACTTTTCCCTACGCCCCTGGCATGCCTGCTCCTTCAACTTCTTCATGTTTCTGCTTAAATGTCACCTTTCCATTAAATGTCACTCTTCCACTGGGCGGATTTGAACACAAACAACGTGTGTGCAGACACCCAGAGGCATTCCTCGTCTCCTCTCACTGATTCCCTCCAGAGCGAGCACTGATCACCATCTAATATACTGTATACTTTACCTGTTTGTTGTCTGTCTCCCCCTGCTACCCCCCCCCACCCCACTCAAATATACACTCGCCAGGCCAGGGCCTGGGCTTCGTTCATTCTTGCAACATTCCCAACCGTCAGGAGATGATCTGGCAACTATTAAGCTTGGTAATATGACTGAATGGGTGGCTCCTCATTCTCACCATCCGTGGCTCACCCAATTCTGTTTGCTGAGAATCACTGAAAATCCTCCAGCAGGCACAGCTGGTGGGAAGGGGAGGCAGGGAGACACCTGCCATGGAGGTGAAGCCAAAGCTCTGGCGGCATGTGGACGCCGCCCGCGGTGGAGGCAGAGCACGGTCGAAGCCCTTACCAAAAGGCTTCTTACTCGTGTCTCCTTGGAAGCGGGTTCAGGTGATGGGAATTTCCCAGCACTACGAAGGAGTTGATCAAGCATATGCGATCTGAACACAGGAGCCCCAGACAAGGAGCTGTTGTTAAACAGAGAAGAGTTAACAAGGCCAAACTACATCAACGTCACTCAAAATGTTTATGGGGAAGGACGCCGAATGCAACTGCCTTCACGAGAGAACTCTCCCTTCTGGATCAGAACTTTCGGCGTTCGTGAGTCTGCCCTCTGGAGCTTTCCTGCTGTACCATGTCCTGGCTACTAATCATTCTGGTTTAAAAAAAATAATTAAACAATAACAACAAAAGCTGTACAAAACGTTACCATATGGAGGGAAGAAGAGAGCTTGCTTATTTCTTTTCACCTCCGTATTTTCCCAGAAAAGTTAGAGTGGGCATGGGAAAACCACCGGTGTTTTCATAGTCCTCTGCTGGCCGCAGATAAAAACATAAGGCAGCCTGCCTTATCTGTGAGCTCCTTGAAGGCAGGTGCTGTCTGTGTTCTGGACCGTTTTAGACATTAACAGCACCTAATACATTCCTCGGCACGGCAGGGGCCTAACACATGCTAGAAATAAACCAATAAAAGAATGAACAAATAAAACGCAGCTCATTAACTCAGCTCCTTGCATTCAAGTGCACACTACCCCCAGCCCCCGCCGCCCCCAGGTCCCTGTCCTGACCTTGGCCTGCATACTCTGCTCTACCCCAGGATCCAATCCTTCGGCCAGCAAGCACCTTGGGAGCCTCCCCTTTCACGGATGGTGCTGGGGGATTTAACGCCATGCTTCTGCACCAGCACTACGGCAGGTCCTAGCTGGGACGGAATAAACAGTATTCCCAAGCCACAATGCTACACTTAGTGACCACCTGTTCTAGTGATTTTGCCCAGTTACTTTTCTCCAAGGGAGACTCGTAGCTTTCAATGCATATTGCAGGGTGAGTTTCTGGGGAAGCAGACTCTGATACGGGAATTAGTAGGCAGGAGGTTAATTTAGGGAGCGGGTCTTAGGAAGAGCATCTGAAAAGAAAAGATGAGAGGACTGGGCAGAGGGAGAAAACCAGCAGAGAGCAGCTTCTCTAGGAAGTGTTGGAGTGGCCCTTCAAGAGTCCCATTCCCCAGGAAGGGGACGTGGCCCAGGCATGTGGCTCTTCACCTGTGGCCATCCCCACGGGGCTGGTAGCTGAGGGCCACCTTCAAGCAGTGATCCCAGAAGCTGGAGTCATACATCCTTTATTCCCAAAGGGGAAGGTGGGCATCCACTGCACACACCACTTCTCTCCAGCAAGCCAGAGCACGATGGCCACTTCCTCTGTGAAGCCCCCCAGCTGCTTTCTCCAGTCCCCTTCAGGAGAGGTTTCCAGAGCCCAGCATACCAGCGACACCCAGTAGGGATGCAATAAATGGCTGCTGAATAAACACATCACTGAATACTATACAGTCGCATAAAAACAGGAAGATCATAGAATTATTTTTTAGAAATTATCCTCAAAGAGTTCAAGGTAATCAGAAAAACAAGCAGAAATAATAAGGGAACTTGAAAAGAGATGTGCATGGAAGGCAACACACATACGCGTTCCGGTCTCGACTCTGGGCTGAACCCTGCATGCCTTCAAGCTTCAGTATCTTTATTTGTGACATGAAAGGACAGACCCCCAACATTTCATGAAGAAGAGACCAGAGCTGAGACACATTAGTGTCATTTGATCCTCACAGGGAAAGAGTCTGAGGGTCAGTGTCTCCCCCATGAGATGCTGAGGACTCTTTTCAATTAGCCTAGAGCTAAGAGACCCCCAGAAAGAAGCAGGCCAAGACCAGAGTAGGTAAGGAATTTACTCTTCTGTCCATGAGTGGAAACAGAGACCAAGTGGAATACCGTGTGATTTAGGAAAAGGCTGGGATTTAAAATCACTGAGTAGCATCTCACCTTCATCGGACAAGGAGCTACAGAGAAGCAGCAGGAGGGATTTTAAACACAGAGGCCAGAATGCAATTTTAAAAGGAAAACTAAGAAATTTAAAAAAAAAATCTCATTCCCAAATTTATCTCCCATTGCATTTGTCTAATACAGAGAAGAATTTGTAAGATAATGTAATTTTAAGAAAGACATCTGGAGGGGGGATTAAAATTAAAGCCCGAGATTTGTGCTAAGCTGTCACTTCTCCCGGGCACCCACGTGAGAGTCAAGTACACCTAGTGGGCTCATAATTCCCCACCGCACAATCTCATACACCTTGAGGCACTGACAGGAGCCACAATAATACCTAAGAAAAAACTAACCAGATCAGAATGAATATCTTATAAAACCAAACTTATACACCTCCTGAAAATGATAAACCATAACATTAATGAAAGCAAAAGCTGTAAGAACATTTCCCAACACTGTAATCAATACCCATCTCTGCCACCTCATAGGCCCTCTTGGCAATCAAAACATCATTTGATTAAAAAAAAAAACCACATTGATAATGCATGTCTCTACACAGGTAAGTTAACACTCAATTATCTGTATACAAAATATACACATTTGACATTGGGTTCTTCCTATGAACACAGACCTTACCTCTTCATAAATAAATGCAAACAAATTCCAGACTGATTCAAACATGTTTCAATGCCAGAAGAGTTGACACTTAACTAGATTTGTAATTTCTTGTCCATGAGCATGCAGTCATTAACCGTCGGCCTTGCATTTAGGAAAAAAATACAATCCCTCTTCTTGGCATGAAGACACCTTCAAAGATACCAGGAAAAATGGGCTACAATTACCTTTGAACTTGTGGAACACGGCCCACAGCTCCGCAATGTCGGTGGCAAAGGTGATATCTGTGTCAAGGACAATGACCCTTTCCAGGTTGGCAGGGAGAGTCTTGGTCAGGACGAGCTTCATCAGACCATAAATGCCAGAGTAGTGCTTGTTGGGGATCCAGGAAACTTCAGGCTATACCAGGAAGGGAAGAGAAGGAGCAGAAAAAAGAAGAAAAAAGAATCATTACATTCATTTTTTTGCATAAATATAAATAGTGCCTGGTACCTAAAAAGTATTCAATAAAAATTTGCCAAGTAAATGAACATTTTCTTAAAGATTTGTTTATGCAATGTACACTTTGGCATGTGAAGTTTTTTGGAAGAAAATGCATCTGAATCAAGTGAGAGGAAAAGCGATTATTTATGAAATAACTATTATTTGCAAACGTTAGGCTCAGATATTTTTTAAATAAACATTTTATTGTAGAAATTAGATAGGCTCATGGGGGAGGAAGGATTGGGTACAAAAGACTAAAACTATAAAAATTGGATCATACTCTATTTTTTACAAATAGTACCTAATTGTTCCTAGGTAGAAATGTTTCTTTAAATCATATTCTGCTTGGCATTAAAGATTGCTACTTTAGGGGCATTGGAAAGCTTCTGCTTATCTATTTTTTAGAGTTGTAATTGAACCAATTAGTGTTGTTCCTTTTCTTGTTTCTCAAGCACATGAGGAGGGCTTGGTCATAATCCACACAACACTCTTCACTGGGGAGCAAGACAAGACACACCCATCAACAGTAATTACCAACCAATGGAAAGCTGTCACATGATGTAAGTAACAGGACAACCAACATCCCGAAGGTGGGTAACTCCGTCAGCAACTCACACATCTCAGTACGACGTGGGACCCAAAGGCAAAGGCAAAAAATAATACAGAACACCAGTGCGCTCAAAGTTTGCAAAGCTATAGGTCATATATGAAGGTAATTATAGGTGGAGGGCCCTATCCTAGCGGCCAGGGGGCATTTCCATGGAAGCCAAGGCGCACTTAGTTTTCATGAAGTTAAAACTTAGAAGGCACCTGGTTGGCTCAGTCTATTTGGCGTCTGACTCTTGGTTTCAGCTCAGGTCATGATCTCGCAGTTTCATGAGTTCAAGACCCACCTCAGTCTGTGCTGGCAGTGAAGAGCCTGCTTGGGATTCTCTCTCACTCTCTCTCTCTCTGCCGTTCCCCTGCTCATGCTGTGCCTCTCTCTCTCAAAATAAATAAATGAATTTAAAAATAATGTTAACACTTACAAGGGAACTCTTCAGTGGAAAACGTGGCCACTTTCTCAAGATTCCAAAAAACACCCTTCCCCTTTGCCCTTATAATCTCATTCTGAGGACATTGCTCTAAAAAAAAAAAAGTCACATTTAAAATCAAGTAACCAGTTTTGTTCCCAAAGATGTTCATCTTTATAACATCCCAAAGATGTTCATCAGTTATAAAAGAAACTGAAACAATCCAAAATACCCCAAACTGGACATTTAATGAAAACACGCTTCTTTTTTTCTTTTTTAGCTTGATAGCATACTATTCAACGGCTATGATCAATGCAGATTAAGATATACTGAGAGGAAACTTACATAGAATGTTAAAAGAAAAAAAGCAAGTTTTCAAGTTGCTTTTGCTTAATAACCACTGTGTACAATCAAACAACATGGAAACTCATCCACCCAAATTTATGCAGAGAAAGAAGAAATAGAAGCATGGCATCGAATTATAATAGTGGTCATTCATGGATGACAGGTTGCTCTCTAGATAAAAGGATATGTGTACACACACCCACACACATTTAACTACACTTTTTTTTTTTTTTTACTATTTATTTACTTTTTAGAGAGCAAGATACAGAGGGAGACAGAATCTGAAGCAGGCTCCAGGCTCTGAGCTGTCAGCACAGAGCCCAATGCTGGGCTCGAACTCCTGAGCTGTGAGATCATGATCTGAGCCGAAGTCAGACACTCAACTGACTGAGCCACCCAGGCGCCCCTGCGCTTTTAAACACTCTTCAATTCTTTAAAATAAGCAACTGTTACCGTTGTAAAGAAAACCTAAGCCCTGTATTCTTTTGAAACATGTCCACATCTGGTAATGGTGGGAACCCAGGGACACGGAGGCTGCCTTGGGAAAGCCATGGTAGCTCACACAATCCAGCCCATCTCTCAAACCTGCTCTGCATTCATCTTCAGTTTAACTACTGATAAGGAGTGGCTGACATCCATGTGCAATTTGGGGGAAAAAAAAGAAAAGAAAACACATAAACGGATGGATGAAACTGTTCATCACGTGTCGGTGTCAGGAAAGGAACCTTGAACTCTGTCGCCCTCAACACCATGTTCCCAGGCAGCAGGGAGGAGGCAAAGTAAAGACAGAAGGCAAAATGTGAACCCCTGTCCCATACAAGTGGTTGATCTCTCTAAGCCTCAGCTCCTTTACCTGTAAAATGGAGGCAATGCCTACATCACATGGTTCACGGAAAAACTAAAGGAGATTAAAGGCTGTGAGTATTCCATACAGGAAACACTCTCAGCTCATAGACGCTCCCTTCCTCCCGATTCCCCCCATCATGTCCAGGATTTAGACAGCCATGCCTCTTTGCTCCATACTGGAAAGGGGGAGGGGGGGGTCTGCTGTTCTGGAGTCGGGCACACCTGGATTCAGACTCTGGCGTCCCTTAATCGCCACATCACCGTGGACAAGTTTGTTTGGCCTTTCTGTGCTCCTGTCACTTAAAAAAGGCAGTTACTTGTCCCACTTGCTGCACTGTATCGGGGTGTGGGTGGAAACAGCAACTCCAACTGGGTAATCAGAGGAAACTGGGATAATAAAAAAAACTATTTATTGAAGCGTGTGCTTAATTTAGGACCAGTTGCGAGGCACCGTGTAGCACCCGAGAAGATGAAGAGTGGGGGGCCGTTACCACCCAAGGCCCGAGGGCTGGTACCAGTGGCCGCTGGAATCTCAACAGGGCGGCCCTACGAATAAGCCACCAGGTGGGAGCAGTGACCTTCAGTAGAGGGACACGGCCAACCGGTGGCACCCTGATAGGGCAGAGCAGGGAGACGCGTCTCACTCCGCCTCTCTCCCCTCCGATCCACCAATGTCCTGCGAAGGTTCCCCTCTGTACAAACCCAGAGGAGGCCCAAGGGAAAGGCATGGCCCTGTGCAGCAGCCTCACGGGGCACAAAGTAGGGTGGAGAAGGGCCAGAGAGCACCCAGAGGGGCACACCTGACACCTGCGGCAGTCACTGAACTAATGACGACCAAGACCAAAGTGCGATGCCTTCTTTGTGACAGCTTCAAGATGCTCTCCATGATGGGAGGGCGAATGAAGGATGGACAGACAGAAGGATGGGCAGGTGGACAGACGGACCAATGGCACACGAAGGAGAGTGATGTGCCCATAATCCCACCGAGAACAGGACCTAAACCTACAGCAAGAGCTTGTATGCCTTCTCCATGTTATCCTTCTTTGAAGTGAGCGGCCTGACAGGCCCTCAGCTTAGATCAGGGGTCTGGGGGCTCCTCGAGGAGGGGTCTCCAGTGGGCTTTAAAGAACTCTTCCTCACGAAAGCCCCGGCCTCTGGGACTCAGCTCAGCTTCCTCTCCCCTGAGAACCTGCCTGAACTGAAGCCTGGCAATCACGGGTCCATGCGGCAGAGCTGCGGTATTTAATCAGACCTTTGATTAACTTATTCATCTATTTTGGTTACCATCAAAGCCGGAGAGCTTGGTGAAGACTGAACACCAGAGCGTTGGGCTGAGCCATCTAATTAGATTGCCCCGACGCTCAGCTTTATTTTTAACACACATGTGAGGCACTCAGATGCATCACAGAACGGTAGGGAGACAGGAATAAATTAATCTCAACATGAGCCCAGGCCGGAATGTCGCCCCAAGTCCCCGACTTAATACATAATCAATTAAGTCAGAGTGTTCAATTAAAGGTAAAGGAAGCATTCGAGTGAGTTTGTATTCAGAAAGAAAACCCCAGAAAGAAAACCAAGGAATCTACGGGGGTAAAGAACGTGTGGTAAGAAGCAGATACATTTATTATAAATGGCGTTCTCTCATAGAAGTAGAATATAACATGCCCCCCCCAGCCCCGCCTTAGTCTAATCCTGCTCTTTTTTCAAACCTCATCTTAGAAGGGACCCCCACACCCGTGGCCACCTCCCCAGGGCCCCAGGCTGGGCATGGGCTCCTGGAGCAAGCTGCTTCCCTCTAGCACAGCATGCTCTCATTCTGTGTCTAATTTTCCATGCCTCTCACCAGCTCTGGGCTGGAACTCCCTGGAGCAGGGACGATGTCATTTTTTGCTGTGGTAACAACACAGTCATTACTCAAGAAAACCTTTGATGGACGTGCATCACTGCTGGGTTTAAATCCTACCTTTGACGTTTCCTGCAACTTGCGGCAGAAACCTCCCTAATTGCTCAAGTCCAGAGTCGGAACAGTGCATTGGAAGAGGCGTGGCTCCTTGAGCCCCAAAAGCCTGGGCCTTCGCACCATTCCATCCCTGCACCTCACTGAGGCTTTTCTCATGCAGAATGGGGGCTTGGAACGCTCTTTACAATGCTGCTGGGAGAAGGGCAAAGCATCCAGCCTGGTGCTGGGCACACGGCTGGCCTCCGCGAAGGCCGCTTCTCTTCTCCCAGGAAAGGTCTGTCCGCACTGTGAAGGCTCAGGTGATTCAGGATGTTGAGCTTGAGAAAAGCAAGAAATGATGCGCCTTTGATAGTCAAGGGAAGTCAGGAATTAAGACGGTTTTATCAGAGAAAAAGGTCACTCTTCACCTTTCCCTAGAGTCCTATAAAGATGATGAACAAAATCCTACATTGGGATCTCACTGGAAACTCAAAGCTTCTGCTGGTAGGTTTCCAAACTGGACAAGATACCCTTGGTTTTAGGAGGAAAAAGCTACTTATACACCAAATTGAGTGCAAATGGTCACCCCTGGAGCCCTTGGAACAGTCTCTTGCTGTAACTCCTACTGGTATCAAATCTCACTCCCGTCCTGCAATAAACTTGAGTCCAATCAGGACATTAAGTCATAGGGTCAGTAGGGAACCCATCCTTAGAGGCTTACTGCAGAGACCTAGGAGCACACCACGCAGACTGACCTCAGAACACTCTAGAAGACCGCAACACCGTGCGGAGCCAAAACCAAGCATGGCATCATTATAAACACACCGAAGGGTTTATGTAATTAAAACAATAATAAAAATGAAAGTTAGGTTTATTTTAATCGACAATTATCCTTGTAATGGCTGTTAATAATTCTAGGCGGCATGTTCTAAGATTTAATTAGCAAAAATGCAATTGCTCTCAGGAATACTACCTAACGCACGATCACAGAGCATTAGCAATCGCAGGTTTTGGGGATTTCTAGGCAGAGGAGGGGGTGGGGGGCACTGTCAAGGGAAAGTTCACCTTCCCCAAACTGCCAGTTCCTGGCCAGACAGATCCCAAGGCGGAGTTTCTATGAGGTGCTACAGGGGATTTTAAGGTTCATCTGAGGCTGAGTGACCCACAGAGAAGTTGCTCAGAAAACCTGACCAGGGTAGTAACAGAACACAAAGCATAGGGTGTGAAGGAACATGATGTCTCAATGTGAGGCCAGGCTCCTGACCTTTGACAGACAAGGGAAAGACGGGAAGAGAGGTTGGTTTTATCAAGGAATGGTGCGCATTTCTTCTTAAAGACGATTTTCAGGAGGCTCTGGGGATGCCCCAGTGATGAGAACAGAAAGTACCATCTAGCATTTCCTGTGTGCTTCCTATGTGTCAGGCATTACAGAAAGATGCGTCTATATACTTTTTTAGCTAATCACCTCCCACCATGAGTGGGGTGGAGATTACCATCCCAATGCTGGAACTTGGGAATGAGGTCCTGAGCCCTTCCTCTCCGGTCTTTCAGCCTGATACATTTCCACTTTGAAATGATGAGTGTTTCTCTTTCCTCGCTTCCCCCGGCCCCTGGTCCCAGGCATGTCCTTCACTTCTCCGGGATCCTGTATCGTCACGACCGCGCCCATCTCCATCCAGACAAACCTTCATTCACTGAGAAGCAGCTTTCATGCAGACTAGGCACGAAGGCCTTGGGGCTGGGTATTCCTGGCCGCCACGTTTCTCTGGGCCTGAATTGTCTCATCTGTATAACAGGGATAACAGTAGCGTGCCCTGCTCTCCTCCCAGGGCGTTATTTTATTTATAGTATGTAAGCTTTCCTCCATCATCCTGGAAATATGTATTGCTCAAAACAGACTTCGCACCCACATCAACGTTTTCCTGAGGATTACGAATCACCGTGACACCTTTTTAAAAATTAAAAAAGGAGTCATCCTAGCCGCAGAATGTTCGAAAAGTCATTTGCCTTTCACGTTGTTTCTGAGTGGTCGTCTTGGCAACCAAGCTGTATGTGCAGAACATAATTGTTGAGAAAGGAGGGTGAGGAGTGCGGGTGGGCAGGGGCTCTGGGAGATGCCAGGGAGGCAGGCCATGGAACACGCACGAGCTTGGGCGTCCGGGTGGCCGCATTCCCAATCCAGCTCCACTGCCTCTAAACCAGCAAGTTCATCTCCCGAAGCCTGTACCCCTTCACCCATAAAATAGAGAACACGACATAAATCACATGAGGTTTGGGAAAGTATTAAATGAGGCAGAAGAACTAAGGTGCTTGGCCCAGTGCTCACCCCATGGGAAGCGCTCAATATTTATTTATTTTTTTTTAAGTAGTTTATTGTCAAATTCGTTTCCATACAACACCCAGTGCTCTTCCCCACAAGTGCCCTCCTCCATCACCACCCTCAGTTTTCCCCCCTCCCCCTTCAACCCTCAGTTCGTTTTCAGTATTCAATAGTCTCTCAAGTTTTGCGTCTTTTTCTCTCCCCAACTGTCTTTCCCTCTTCCCCTCCCCCTGGTCCTCCATTAGGTTTCTCCTGTTAGACCTATGAGTGCAAACATATGGTTTCTGTCCTCCACCTGACTTATTTTGCTTAGCATGACACCCTCGAGGTCCATCCACTTTCCTACAAATGGCCATATGTCATTCTTTCTCATTGCCATGTAGTACTCCATCGTGTATATATACCACATCTTCGTGATCCACTCATCAGCTGATGGAAATTTAGGCTCTTTCCATGATTTGGCTATTGTTGAAAGTGCTGCTATGAACATTGGGGTACATGTGCTCCTATGCATCAGCATTTCTGTATCTTTTGGGTAAATCCCTAGCAGTGCGATTGCTGGGTCATAAGGGAGTTCTATGGATAGTTTTCTGAGGAACCTCCACACTGTTTTCCAGAGTGGCTGCAATATTTAAAATGCAAGCTTTTAAGCTGATTAACAATGTGCACTCTGGAGCCTCACCACCTGGGTTTGAATCCTGGCTCTGTCCATCACTAGCTGCATCACTTCAGGCAAGTGATTAAATCTCCATGCACCTCGCCTTTCTCATCTGTAAAGTGGATATCCTCAGAGCATATACTCCTTAGGACTCTGAGAATCCTGGTGCAATACAGAAGGGTTGGCTATTAATCATGGAAAGAGCCTAAATGTCCATCAACCGATGAATGGATCAAGAAGATGTGGTTTATCTATACAATGGAGTACTATATGGCAATGAGAAAAAGAAAAAAGAAATCTGGCCATTTGTAGCAAAACGGATGGACCTCAAGGGTGTCATGCTAAGAGAAATAAGTCAGGCGGAGACGGACAGATACCATATGTTTGCACTCATAGGTCTAACAGGAGAAACCTAACAGGAGACCACGGGAAAGGGAAAGAGGGGAAAAGAGTTGGGGAGAGGGAGGGAGGCAAATCATGAGAGACTCTTGAATACTGAGAACAAACTGAGGGCTAAAGAGGGAGCAGGGGAAGGAGAAGGGGGTTGATGGTCATAGAGAGGGGCACTGGGTGTTACATGGAAACCAACTTGGTAATAAACTATATTAAAAAATGAATAAATATTAAAAAATTTTTAAACATAAAAATTAAATTAAAAAAAAGAAGGGTTGGCTATTGTTCATTGTTAACATTACCAAAGATATTTAAAGCAACAGAAAAGAGGAGATTCATATTTACAAGATAAAGTCATCTGCAGTTATATTTACCCTTGCCAGGAAAAAAAAATCCACTTTAGCTCAGTAGTGATCATCTAAATAAGCATTTCTAGAAAACTTAACATGGGCCAGGTACTGAGGAGAGGCTAGGGACCAGAGTCCATGATGAATAAAACAGCTGATGTTCTCGAGGAGTCCATGGTCTACTAGATATTCATTATCCGTAAGAAGCTACCTGAGGGGCGCCTGGGTGACTCAGTCAGTTGAGTGTCCGGCTTAGGCTCAGGTCATGATCTCACAGTTCGTGGGTTCGAGCCCGGCATCAGACTCTGTGCTAACAGCTTGGAGCCTGGAGCCTGCTTCAGATTCTGTGTCTCCCTCTCTCTCTGACCTGCCCTGCTCGCGTGCTCTCTGTCTCTCAAAAATAAATAAAAAACATTAAAAAAATAAAAATAAAAACAAAGAAGCTACCTCAAAACATAGCAGCTTAAAACCGAAATATTTCCTGTCTCACCCAGTTTCAGCATCAGGGATCCGAGAGCACATTAGCTGAGTGGTTCTAGCTCAGGATCACTCTTGAGTTTGCACTCAAGTTGTCAGTTGAGGCTGCAGACATCTGAACGCTTGGGATCTATTTCCAAAATGGCTCACTCATACCCACATGGCAGGTGATGCTGGCTGTTTAAAGGAAACCTCAGCTCCTTGCCACATGGACCTCCTGACCAGACAGCTTCAATGTCTTTACAACATGGAGACTGGCTTCTTCCAGAGTGAGTTGTCAAGAGAGAACCTAGGGTGTCTTTTACGGCTTGGCCTCAGCAGTGACACAGTGTTGGGGCGCCAGGGTGGCTCCGTTGGTCAAGCATCTGACTCTTGATCTTGGCTCAGGTCATGAAATCACGGTTTGTGAGTTCGAGCCCTGCATCGGGTTCTGCAATGATGGTGCAGAGCCTGCTATGGATTTGGTCTCTCCTTCTCTCTGCCCTTCCCCCGCTTGTGCTCTCTTTCTCAAAAAATAAACAGATGTTTAAAAAAAGTGGCATGGTGTCATTTCTGAAAATGTCTTATTTATTATACAGGTCAGCTCTATGCAACATGATTAGAGACTAAACAAGGGTATGAATACTAATGGACAGGGATTATTGGGGGACATCTTGGAAACTAGTTACCATATCTGTAATTCTAGAATGGTATCAACTGGATTATGATGAACTCTAAGCGAATGTATAAGAGCAGTTTAGCAGAAGTACAATAAAAAAGGAGAGAGAGGTGGGCAGGGAGAGTAGCCAGTTAGAGATGTTTGGAAGAGATGAGCCTTAAATTTGGTCTTAAAAATGAGTTGAAAATTGAGTTCCTCAGATAATGAGAGAAAAGCAAGATAGTAGAGATATTATCATCAGTGAAGGTACAGAGATATAAATAAACAACAGCGTGTGCATGTGTGTGTGATAGTCTGATATACCTAGGTAAAAGCCTGGAGCAGGATGTACATCCTGCCAGTGAGCACTGGACAAGGTCCTAAAGATGGTGGGAAGAAACAAAACGGTTTTCACTAGCAAAGAGACACAATCTCAACTGTATCCGTAGAATATACTCTAACAACTTGTGTAGGGAAAGATTAACAGAAGATAGCTTAGAAATATTAGAAGCTTAGAGGATGCCTACAGAAAATGTAGATTCCCAGGGGTGCCTGAGTGGCTCAGTCAGTTAAGCATCCAACTCCTGGATTCAGTTCAGGTCATGATCTCACAGTTCATGAGTTTGAGCCCTGAGTCAGGCTCCCTGTTGACAGCACAGAACGTGCTGGGGATTCTCTCTCTGTCTCTGCCCCTAACCTGCTCATGTTCGCTCACGTGCTCTCTCTCCTTTAAAATAAATAATAAATTTTAAAAAAGAAAAAAGAAAAGAAATTGCAGATTCCCAGAATCACACCCAGAGGTGGTAACGATTCATCAGGTATGGGGCAGGGTCCAGAAATCTGCACTAAGAGTCTTAACTTTAGAAAATAAACTCATGGTTACTAGGAGGGAGGCGGATAGGGGCATGGGTTAAATAAGTGATGAAAATTATGAAGTGTACTTGTTTTGATAAGCTCCAGGAATTGTATGGGAGTGCTGAATCACTATATTGCATACCATAAAGTAAGATCACACTGTATGATAACTTAAATTTAAATCAAAACTTAAAAATATATTTTTTAAAATCTTTATTCTTAAACCAGAGCCCTGTAAAACAGGTGTCCCCAGACTACACCCCAAGAATCACTAAGGAGACACAGTAAGTACTGTATTTCTCAAGGTCTTGTTGGTTGAATCATTTACACTGGATCACCAACCAGCTAACTGTTCAGAAACATGGCATGAGATGGCCCAAAACTTAAGTATACCACTTGAACTTGATACAGTTGGATGCACAGGGAGAAAGGGCCTTTCTCAAAGATTAATACAAAAAAGAACTGATGGAAGATCAGGAGTTCTTTAGATAACCCTACACCTCATGGGCAGCTAATGACTGTGAAACCTAGAAGGTTCCTTTTTAAACTTAGAAATCCCATTTCCATAAAAGCCACTCTAGGTCGGCTACTGTGAGATTCTGAGGAACCAGTATCAACGGGAGAGCTGAGTTACAGATTTCACATCTTCCCACAATGGAAACTTGGGAGGGAACCTTGTAAGAGACCCCGGGCTGGTCTTTTCAGGTGACGGCCTTCTACACCAAGCGTCAATGTACATTGTTCAGACCTTACAACTCCAGCCTAAAGTGAGTTAGCTGGCTTCCACCTGAAACGCTCATTGTTCAGAAATCTGAGAAACCATCTTCCATAAACATAATTAAGTCTAGGGGCGACTGGGTGGCCCCACTCGGTTAAGCATCTGACTTTGGCTCAGGTCATGATCTCACGGCTCATGGGTTTGAGCCCCGCGTCGGGCTCTGTGCTGACAGCTTGGAGCCTGGAGCCTGCTTCAGATTCTGTGTCTCCCTTTCACTCTGCCCCTACCCTGCTCATGCTCTGTCTCTCATAAATGAATAAATATTAAAAACATATACATATAATTCTAGACTGATGACGAAGGTAGAATGAATCAAGAAGAATGTGATCATGGATCTATAAACACATTCCTCCTCCGATCAGTGGCAACGAATCCCCTTCCTCTCCCGTCTGGCAAGAAGCATTCTGTATTTAGCTGTGTGAAGCTTGGGGGGGAATGGTCACTGGAGCTTTTACGGATTGCCTGAACATCCCTCAGTACTTTCCATTATGAAACGAAGCATTTCAAAGCACTGGGAGTTCTGATTTGTGAACTGGACTGTTACAGTGGTTTAATTTCCTGAAATATAGCTGCCTTCTTAACTAATAGATTTTTCAATGCACTAGGGAGAAAATTGCATTAGCTCCTGTGTAGCCTGGACTTAATATTTTTAGAAGCTGCAATTCTTCTTATTATAGTGCACAGTATGTATTTATGTATGTATACTTAGCACAGTTTCTGACACACAGAAGGCACTCGATGATTAGTTCTGAAAAAGTAAAACCATACAAGTACCCAGGTGGTGTGTCCCGAGGACCATTCCTTGGGACGAGGCTAACTGGTGAACCTGTTGTGTTCACTGACCATTCATTCATCCCCTCAAACACGAGATGACTGCTTGCAGAGACAAAATCAATTCTTTCAAAAAAGCATTATTACAGCATGCAGGGTACTGGTTTGTGTTAATGGGGACTCCAGGTGGTAGGGAACGGAACGGGGGATATCCTGGTGGTTCTAGTTCTAAGTCAGACGCTGTGGCGTTTGATCAGTGTCTGTCATAACCTGTTTGTCTATAGTCTTTAAGTGTGTGTGTGTGTGTGCGCGCGCACGCGCGAGTGCGTGCCTGTGTTCACAGAAAGATGGCCTGGGTGACCTAGCAGCAAGAATCTCAGCTAGAGAGAACACAGGATTTGGGAGTTAGAAAGACCAGGCTTAACCAGCTAAAACCCCACCTATTCCCTCTTCTCTCTCTCTCTCTCTCAATTCCTGCTCAAAGTGCTAAAAAAAATGGAGATAATCATTTTGCTAGTAAATGTAAGGGGGGGAAATACCTCTTGTTTCCCGGTTACTATAAATTTATTCTTCAGCATGCATTCATAACAAGGCAAAAGTTGCTTTTTTTGTGCAAAAAAAATCTTGGATATTACCAAGGTACCATGGTTTGTTACAGGGAGGGGTGCAATTGGGGGGAAATGTATCTAAATAAGCTTCCAGGGAAAGGCTGAGAATACCTTTTTTTTAAGGTTGAGAAACTTTGCTCTACAGGATTGTAGGACACCAAGTTCACCACAAAACAGAAAAGTGTCCAAAAACACAAGCCTAAGCCCCAAATCTGCTGAGCTGAGCAGTTCGTCCTGAACTTACTCAGAAGGCAGGTTAATCACAAAACACTACAGTTATCTGTTCTCAAGTTCATCTAGAGATTTTAGGAGAACTCTTACTTGCCCAGGCTTCCCTCTCTCCTACTCCAACCACTTCCTGCACAGGGAACCTTCCAAGAGCCAGCCTCGGAGCCTACAATTAATGAGACGCCATGCTGCTCTGCGTTAACGAGGTGCTTTACATTTTCAGAGGGCTTTGTAATCCTTGGGAGGTGAAGCTCTCTCCTGTGACACTCGCGGGTCCCAGCTTCAGAGATCTACCCTGCAGGTCAACTGGACTCTAAACCCAAGGGAGGGCAACCTGGAGGGTTAAGGAGGGTGAACCAGAGGTGCCACCTAATTAATTTCTGGTTGGTTTTAAAACGGTTCTCTCTCGTAAAACATGGAAGGTGAAACTATCCTGGTATAGGACAGATCCAAAGGAAAACCTTGTCAAAGATCAACATAATTTCTCCTAACAACCAAAATGACCCTCTCCACTGGTCACCCTGAAAAGATGGTGCCTCTACTCAGCCCTTGTAACACATCTAATAAACATTAACAAAAAGTCTTACTGCAATTCAAAATATTTTTACCTTGACCTTGAAGCCTCAGACTATGGTTACATTGACATTCACCTCCACAACAGGCCCTTACCATTTATGTGAAGGGTTGCCAAGGAAACCAGGTGTTGAGAATAGCTGTCTAACTTGCCTAGATTTAGAATTTATCATACATGAGGATGCACAAGGGAAATGAATGTCACCCTTGGAAAGTACCATAGAAGATGGTACACGGCACAAAATAATTCCTTTAAGCCTGTACTGTCCACTTGGGGGTTTGGTTACTGATCAAAGTAATTCCTAATGCTCTAAATCCCTCTTCAAAAAATAAAGATCACCTAATCCTCAAAGTGACTCATTTATCTAATCATTCACTGTGTATGCCAAACTCTCCCCTAGACGTGAAGGAAAGAGCAGTGAATGTGGAATGTTCCTATTTCTTAGGAGGCCACAGACAAAAAGGGAAGAGTAATATTATATTTGTGATGATGATAATATGGCCTTTGTTGAATGCTCACTATATAACAGACATTAGAAGCAATTTATCAATATTATCTTTTAACTTGCACAATAACCCTATAAAGAAGACATGAAAGAAATCACACAATCTTAAAGAATTATAGGAGCTGGGACTACAAATCAAATTTGATTCCAAAACTCTTAATCGTTTTGGAAACTGACTCAAATAAGATATTCAAATGATCATCAGGCAGGAAAAGCTATAAATAAAGTCTCACCAGAATTCTTGGGGATGGGGCAAACCAGCTGGACCTGGAAATAGGAAGTACAGTCAGAAAAGACAAAGGTAACTACTACCATGAGCACATACTTTCAGCACAAAGGTACATTCCACAAGTCACAGTCACACAACCGGCGAGGAGTCGTGTCCCTTCTCGGTACAAATGTCTCCCCGACATCTACAAGGCTGCAAGTGACCGGTAAGTTCCAAGAAGAAAACTGTTAATAACACCAAAATCAAAAGCAGAAAGGGAAGATTGGAAAATAGACCCAAAGAGCGTTAAGATGAATTCGTAATCTCTATTCCTCAGCACGTAAAGAGAATGTCCAAGAACATCTCAGCCTCTGATGCTCAGCCTTTATGGGAACAGTGTGATCGAGGGCAGGCCTTGCCGTTGTTCTGCGGGTATTGTTTTGTGTTGGTAAAGTTTATCAAGTGATTCTTAGGTGCAACTGAGTCCGAGTTATGCACACGACCTTTGGGGAAGTGAGCCAACCAATCAATTCTAACTCCTCGCCAGGAGATCTAATTAACGACGGCACAGCTGTGGACCTTCGGTTCTTTTCTGTTTGCAAAGACACTGTCAAGTTCCCATACAGAGTATTTTTGTTGTTGTTGTCGTCTCTCTTAATTCCCTGGTGTGGGAATATTAAAGCATTCTTGATCTGAAAGCAGCATGGAATAAAGACATGACTGCTGTGCTCAGAGTTGGAAAACATGCTGGGAGCCAGGTCGATTCCTGTCTCTCTCAGATTCTGCACTGAAAGAGAGGGCAAAGCCCAGGTTCTGGGAGCCTGAAAACCAGAGGGTGCGTGGGGAGCACCAAGCAGAGTGCCTGCCGAATCTGCACTCACAGCTGCTACTTGATTCTGAATACAGAAGTAGGAATATTTCTTTACGTGACAAGTAGAATAAAGGCCTGATCACAGTGAGCAACTTGAAACGCCAGTGCCTTACCACATCTGCCGCCGCTGGTGACTTCCTCTTGCTCCTGTGTAATGGCTGGTTTGGAGGGTAGGACTTATGTATTATGTATATGTAATGTAAAGGCGACAGGCACACTCTGGGACACAATGTACGTGAGGTAATGACACCACATTAATAATAACAGGGGAGGAGAAAGGGGGAGTTGCGGCAGCGCTATTATGCCCATGAATAAGATGTTGATCATTGCTTGCTATTTTCTCTTCAAACATATTATTTAGTCAGTAGTGAGCAGATTTAAAACCCACTGGGGTTCTTGAATTCAGCCTGGCTGAGTGGTTAAATCCAATGAAAATATCCTAGTTAGATGAGTTTTTAGCTGAGGGAGTTGAGTATTTTAAAGGAAATTTAACAGGGCAGTTTGTGAAGACGTCCACCTTCCAAAAATGGAAAGGGGCATAATGATGATAATACACGCATGGCATTTTCTGGTTTACAAGGCGGTTTCAGATCATGCCATTTGATTCTTGAAATAATCGTGAATTGAGGAAAGAATTCCTAGCCCCACTTTACATACAGGAAACAAAGACTCAAAAACAGCACTGTCCAAAGTCACACAGCTAGGAAATGGCAGAGCTGAAACTCATCTTCTGACCTTCAGGAAAATCGCTTTTATAAGGTCCCCCCGAAATGCTTGACTTCATCATGGTAAGCGGACAGAACTGATAGGCTGAGTATTGTCTCTTGTTCCTTATAGCAAGAAAACTCACATTCGGACACCGCTGTGCACCTTTTTGTCCAAGAACCAAGTTGGTTATATGGTGCAGCAAGGGATGAAAACTTGAAAAATTCAGTTTCTGCAGAAATAATTCTAGCTTGCTTCCCACGTTTTCAATAGAAAACGAAGAATCTGGCCCTTCAGTGTCTCGAATGAGGTAAGAGAGAGTGGTGAATGGACGTCGCCCTGGGTCCCAGAACAGGCAACGTCTGGGTGTGTCATGTGACTGGGAATTAAAAGATGTAAATGTGACTGGCTGGCCGCCGACGTACTGGCTTGACTTTTCCACCCCATCGCCTTCAAGAGCATCGCGGTCAGGACTTGCCTAAACAGCAGACTCACCCCCAATTTCGTCAGGTTTTAGTGCACTAGTGCCCAACTGAGGCCGATTTTGTCCCCTATGGGGCATTTGGCAATGCTGAGGGCATGTTTGGTTGCCACATCCTGAGGCTCTGGAAGAGCTACTGGCATCTAGTGGGTAGAAGCCAGGGATGCTGCCTGACACCCTCAGGTAGGACAGCCTGACAAACGATGATCTGCCCCAAATGTCAGTGGTGCTAAGTAAGGTTGAGGCACTTTGTTCAGAAATACTAGTGAAAATTTGAGAAACGTGTACAGATGAACAGAAAACTTGAGAAATGTGCACAGATGAACAGGCAAAACACTGATTTGATCCTAGTCCCTAGTACAAGTTTGCCTCAGTTTTGAGGCAAATACTGGAAAAGACTGCATTGCCCAGAGTTAGGGAACTACGCCTGAGGAGGGAGAAGGCAAGGGTTTAAAGTCCTCAGCATCGGGAGCTAAAGGAAGAGAAGTGGGACCCCCACCCCTCCACCAATAAGACAGAGGGGTAAATGAGGCTTAGAAGTTGGAGCACAAAGTTTTGACAGTACGATTGCCCAGAGGCTGATTCAAGGAGGACTCTCCTGGCTGGAAGCATGGCTTCCCCTCTCTCAGCAAGAGGGATCCACATTTCAACTTGACCTAGGTACCTTCTCTGCCCAGGAGAGAAGCGTCATCCTAAACACAACCCTCATTAACACTCCTACCTAAGCCGGGGCTCTCTCACACCAGAGCCCCAAATGTTAGGGTCCCTCCCATACTTGCCCTACAAAGCAGAGTAGTTCCCTTCGGCTGCATCACAGCCCCAGGATGCACCTAGCTGTGTCCCAACTGGGCTCACCTCTTACTCAGCAGGATGCCTAAAGAATGATCACTTGTTCACCTGATGATCCTGCATTATGCAGTAATCTGGGGGGGAAATCACATTAATTATGAACACTTCTTCATTTTGGACAGCTTCCAGTTACACATTATGCTCCCTAGGTGGATATCCAGATGACAGACAGAACTCTTGTTCTTCCTGGGAAAATGTGTTCCTTTGTCAGTGTCCCTCAATACAGATGACACCATCACACACCCGCCAGCTCCTTCCCGGACTCTAGGTAGTGAACTTGATTCCTCTCTCCCTCTACTGCCACACCCAACAGGTCCAAATCCTGTCAACCTCAGCTGTACAAAATCAATCTGCCTTTAATACCAGTCACCTGAAGGAAGAAAAGTGGTCTAGGGAAAGGACTCTTTTTTTTAAATTTTTTGTTATTATTTTTATTTGAAATTTTCAGGGTTTTTATGTTATTTATTTTTGAGACACAGAGAGAGAGACAGCACAAGCAGGGGAGGGTCAGAGAGAGAGGGAGACACAGAATCCAAAGCAGGCTCCAGACTCTGGGCTAGCTGTCAGCACATAGCCTGATGTGGGGCTCGAACCCACAAACCGTGAGATCATGATTTGAGCTGAAGCCAGATGCTTAACCGACTGAGCCACCCAGGCGCCCCTAGGGAGGGGACTCTTAACCAAAACATGTCTATACCTTGTATTGTTTATTTTTCACTCATCCACCATGACATCCTGCCTCCAGGATCCATACTGTCCCGAGAACCTTCAGATCAATGTCTTGGACTTAATTGTTCATTTCAGCAATTCCCACAGCACAAAGAGTTGGCATTCTGTTTCAAGTTATCTAAGAAGTAAGAGAATCAGAACCTCATGAAGGAACCAACAATGCTCATCCCATTCAGCTCCTCTTCTGTCCTCAAACCCACTGAACAGATCAGGGACACTGATTTTTTTGTAGTTAGGCGCATACTCATGTGCTCTAAGCATCCTTCTCGGTGCCTTTACCCTGTGGGCAACTTACACAAATACACCTATCTCCCCCATCTGAGCATCTTTTGTGGTAGATTCACTATGTCACCTCAGACACTTCTCTAGCACTTTCTAAGATAGTTTGCATATAGCAAACATTCAATTTGTTGGCTTTACTGTGGATATACTGGCTATGTGGACCCTGAAGACCAGAAGGTAAGAAATAATCAAACTTTTCTCCTATGGGCATCCTGAGAAGTCCTGGGGGACCGTGAACCAGTTTATTAGTTTCTTCTACTATCAGAAAACCTTCTGTTTTTCACTTACGGAGGCCAGACAGATAAAAGAAATGCATTTCTTTCTTTTCTGACAGAAAAAGCACGATGATGAGGGTATTAAGTTTTATAGCTAAGCTCAGCAGATAATAAGCAGACAAAGGAGTCCTGCTTGGGGAAGGGTATTCTCTCCTTAGGGCAGTGAAAGCCTGTCATTAATTCAGAGCAAGATAAAAAGCTCTTACGCCTTCTCTCCACCCTCTTCCTCAAACCTCCATTCTGGATAATTATGTACCCAGCACGGGAACGCCCCTCTCTTTCCCCTTCACTTCTGGAAATCCGCACTAGCCTTCAAGGCCTAGCTCCAAATCCCATTTCTTCTGGGAAGCCATCCCCGGCTATCCAGCCTATAACTGACTGGTATTGCATGTCTCCTATTTTTCTTCGCTTTCACTAAATTCCTGGGGAAGACATTAGCTGTTCTATCTCTGCGGTCTCCTGGAATAGTGTGCACTCAGCAAATCCTTATCTGCTCATTGACTTATACCAAGTCCAGAGCTGAGTTGCTTCCTCTTAATTGAGAATTCAGCTACCTATTAATTAGAGTCAGCATCAGGCTTTCCCCAAGCCAGCCAGTCTCCCTGGGTGACTGAGAACACGGAGACCATTGGCAGTCTGTCTACCTTGATCCCGGAGGGGCTGGGAACTTCCCCACGTACAGACTGAGTGCCTTGGGAAATCCCAATGAAGTTACTCATCGCAAACTCCAAACCAGTTAACTCAGAAATCACAGATTAAAAAGAGTAAGTAAAGAAAGAACAACACTTATATATATAGTGGCTACCCTTGCTTCCTAAATATGCATTTTCTTCTCACAAGAAACCTGCAAAGGGAAGTGTGAGAGACTATACCGCCTGTCCACTCAGAGCTCTTCCAGCTCTCCAATGGGAAGGCTGCAGACACACAGAAACCTTCACTTTCCCTGTCTCCCCTGAAGGCAGGACGTGGACACAGGACTACCTGCCCCATGCACCTGAGGGGAAGTGGGTAGGGAGATTTGAGAGTCCCTCCCTGTGAGAGAGAGAGAGAGAGAGAGAGAGAGAGAGAGAGAGAGAGAGAGAGAGAGAGAGAGAGAGAGGGAGAAAGCACGTGTGCACGGTAGTCGCTTTCCTTTTCCTTTCCAATGTCCTAAGAGGAGATGCCTCCTGGATTTTGCTATGGCCTCCGTGACCAGGAGGAGGCCAAGAGAACCCCAAGACGGCTACCGTCTCTCATGGAACTGTCAATCCTTGGGCTTCTTGCTATGTAAGAAAATGAATAGGTTGTGTAAGTCATATACCAAAAGCAATCTAAATGATGGGAGATCATGTGGAAGACTGGGAACCACACCTCTGTACCTTCTCTTTGGGAACTGTCACAGTATAAAACAGTGAGTCTAGAATAGATGGTCCAACTGTCCTCTGACCACATACATAATGCAAAAAAGAGTCACTGGGGGTGCTACAGAGAGCAGGAGGCAAGTCCTCAGTAACCTGCTTTCCCATCATCCTCCTTTACCTTTCCCACGAGAACAACTCAAACATGATCGAAGCAAAGACGGTGGACTTACTAATATGCACAAAGCCCCCATGAAATTCCTGGGCGTTCATCCAACCAGAGTCTCACCTGCGACGCCCTCTTACAGCAATGGTGGCTCCCTGACAGGCACAATTCACAGGCAGACGAACCAAACCCCACAGTGCGCTGCGCTCTCCTACCTTCGAACACGCCATGCTGCGCACCACACCGGGAGAACCGGGTTTCTTCTCTGGGTACCTGCTTGACATCACTATTTTCTCTTTGTTTTTCTCCTTCTCCTCCTCTCTTCTTTCAGAAGGAAAACCGGTTTTTAAAAGCTGTGCTGACTATATAAATTCTGTATAATCAATAATGGCAAAAAAGAACAACAATCCCTGTACCCAGAGGAAAGCTATTAAACAATGCTCTATGTGCTTCCTTTTTCAATAATTATATAACTACACAGATGGCTTTAAATTGGGGGTGGGGGTGGGAAGTAGCTTTGGGCCTTTTTTTATTTTAACTTCATATTCCATCACAAGTATTTTCCCTTTTCATTGATTCAAGTAACATTCAACCTTGTTACCAAACCAATAAGGATCACATCAAAAGAGAGATTTTGAGGGGCGCCTGGGTGGCTCAGTTTGTTGAGCATCTGGCTTTGGCTCAGGTCATGATCTCACAGTTCATGAGTTCGAGCCCCACGTTGGGCTCTGTGTTACAGCTCAGAGCCTGGAGCCTGCTTCGAATTCTGTGTCTCCCTCTCTCTCTGACCCTCCTCTACTCACACTGTCTCTCTCTGTCTCACAAAAATAAATTAAAAAAGAAACATTAAAAAAATTAAAACAACAAAAAAAAGAGATTTTGAAAAGTTTCAAATATCTTATTGTGAAAATGTACCCTAATCTACCTTTACATCACTAGTGGGATTTAAGTTGTGTCTAATTTTTGTTCCTATAAACAATGACATCATGAAACCCTCTGACTCCTCCTCTATTTCCCCAGGACAGAGACTTTCTGCATCCTGCAGCTTGCTTATATTTTTGAAGAATCTTGGTAAGTACTGGCACACTATTAAAAAGAAAACTATTGTGATGTTCATTTATAACAGATGCTTTCACAAGAGTCGGTCTGATTGGATACTTGCCGGTATTGGGTAATACATTTGTTTAAAGCCTTTGCCATTTAGATATAGAAACCTCATTTTTCTATTTCTTTGAATACATAGCAATGCTGTTGTAACACTACATACACTTCTTTACCATTTACTTTTCTTATTTTGTGAATTCCTTTATTCTTATCCTTTCCCCATCTTTCCACTGGTCTATTTTTCCTATTGATTTGTGAGCTCTATGTGTTATATGCTTTGTGGGTTTCAAGTACCATTTTCCCAATTTATCACATGCCACGTAATATTGTTTCAGTTACCGACAGGCTTCGGAATTTTTTTTGTTCCTTTTTAATTAAATCCACTAGAGTTTACCTTCAACTATATTTTCCCCCATTTCTTTTTGGCATATACAAATTTTCCTCACCCTTGAATGAAAATTTTCATATTTTTTCTTCTAGTTTTAATGCTTCCCCTTTTAAATGTAAAAGTCATCCAACTATCCAACATTTATTTTTTGTATCTGGTATTATCCTATTTGATCTTTTCCCAAATGCTCACTCTTCACAATCATGCCTTTTGCTAAATAATCCACTCTTTCTTGACAAGTTGGAAATTCTTCCTTGAGCAAAGGTTGATAATTACCCAGAACAAAAGATATCACTCTTTCCTTTCATATTCACAGCTGATAGAAGTAACAGTTCTGGGACTCCTCCCTGCAGCATTCTTATTAAGACTCCTTCATTCAAACATTTACTTAGAGTCAATTGTGCGTATGCACTATGCCAACAGCAGAGACAAGGAGGTTAAGAACAGAGCGGTCCGTCCAAGTGGACTGCACGTTGCAGTAGATGAGTCAAGCTTATAACGAATACTTGGGCATTGAGGGTATTTAAGTGTGTAACAAATCATCGTACAATGACAAGTGCTATGAAAAAGGAAGAGGAATGGCATGACAACGCTGAGAACCCAAACATGAATAGAACGTTGGGCCAAGAATAGATTCCTTGAGACTTAGACTGAGCTTTAAACAGTCAGTGGGGAGGGAGGTGAGGAGGGAAGACCTTTATTCCAGGTAACATGGTGAACTAGACAACCTCAAAGCCTTCTCAGTGAAATATATGCAGTATATATGCATATGGAGTATGTACATATGATATTACACATTACATACAATATTACATATTCCATACAATGTATGCATATGATATCCATCCCATGTGTGTATATTACATATACCTAATACACATAATATATACTAAAATATATATTCTACATATACAACTAAACTACACCTTCGTATTGGCATGGCATTTTACAAAGTGTTATGTTCTAGGACTCAAAACCTAGACATACCATCAGGCTGAAGGGCTCTGATCCTGTTTCCACCTCCTAACTGATAGGTCTTAGCCAGATTGTCTCTAGTTTCAGGTTCCTCATCTGCAAAATGGGATCACAACTGATCTTAAAGAAAGCCTGTGATCACTGAAAAAGCTAGACCACATTAAGGACTTAGTCCTGTATCTGGTACATAAGTGCCAGCTACTGCTGTTATTTTCTTACCCTTTTCTGTGTATATTGCTGTATCCCATCTTCTTTATTGTTTAGCTTACTAATATTTTCTCCACTCCTCATTACTACATTTGCCAGAGAACTGCCATTTCCTCCACATGGACCCAGCTTTCCAACATTTAATTCTAGTTTTCTGTTTATCTTCCTCACTTCACAGACTTCCGTCATTAACTTTATTTTCCTTCTGCTTTCCTTAGGTCCATACCATTGTTCTTGTTCAAATTATCGAGTGGAATGTGAGGTTCATTTATCATCATCTTTGTGTTTGAATAATGAAGGCACTGAAGGCTATTAAAACATCTCCAATGACAGCTTTGAGCACATTCCATAAGCTTTACTGTGAAATATTCCTCTTTTGTGGTTTTCAAAATAGGCTATAATTTTTAGTTTTATTTCCTTTTGAATTAAATAAGCATTTAGAAAAATTCTTTACTTTCCCCTAATTTCCAGGTATTTGGAGTGCCCCATCTAAAAGTTTGTGATATGTAGTACTAATTCATTGCATCCAAGAGTGGGGCGTGTATAATCTTTACGGTTTGGAATTTAATGAGTTTTTCCTATGCTCTCAATTTATGTAATTTTTTCATAAACACAAAAATCCATTTTTATTCCATTTTATGGATATGAGTTTTGATATCTACTCATAATGATTATATTCTGATAAAACTGCCTCTGTCATTAGCAATATGATTTGCTTTGTTAGTGCCTAAAACTCCACCGATATATCCTACGTTTTTATCAGTTTTTGCTTTATTTGAAAGCTTTCTACTTGGAAAACAGCTTGGCTATTATCTCCTCTTATGGATACCACAATTATCCATTCAAGATTACTGATTTCAATTAAATAAATTTTGTATTTGAGATGGTCTACAATTAACATATCTGTATTTTTCTTCATATATCCGAGACATCCTCACATCAATTTTATTATTAAATGTTATACTTCATTGTAGGTATGTTTCTTGAAGATTGTAAGCATACAGCTAAGAGATGGCTATCCAATGAAGCATCTGGGTTTTTCTCCAGTGACAGAAGCTTCGCGCTCGAATATTTGTTAAAATAAATAATGTTGGTTTTGCTTCTGGAATAGTATTTTTGTGCATGATTTTTCAGCTTTGAGCAAAAGTTTACATACGTCATAATCACCCCTTTTAAATGAACAATTCAACAAACGCATACAGTCTGCAACCACCGCACAACCACGTCACACAACAACGCGATCACCCTCCCCCTGCGTCCCCTTGTGCCCCCTTCCAGGTGACCCCACCGCCCTACTCTTTGGCTCCTAGTTACTTCTGTCTTGCTTTCAAGAATTCTGTATAAATGCAGTCATATAAAGTAGTCTTTTTTGTCTGGTGGCTTTTTTCACTCAGCATATTACTTTTGAGATTTACTCATATTGCTGTATCATATTCAATGCTAAGTAACATTCCATCAAATGGTTATATCACAACTGTTTTCTCTAGCTAATGGACATTTGCATTCTATGAATAAAGCTGCTATGAATATTCACAGATAAATTTTTGTGGGCACGTGTTTCTCTTTCTCTTGCATCGATATCCAGGAGTGGTACTGGAGGCCTCATGCATGCTTCACTCCTTACAAAACTGACAAACGGCCTTACAGAGTACCACAGTCTACACTGTTCCACGTTCTCACCAACACTTTGTACTGTCAGTCTTTTTCGTCTTAGCTACTGTCGGGAGTGTGAAGTAGTGTCCTGTGATGACCTTAGTTTGCATTTCCCTGGTGACAGGATGCTGAGCATTTTTTAGGGATTTACTGGCTATCCCCGTCTTCTCAGTGATGTCTCTTAAAATACGCTGCCCATTTTAAAATTGGGTCATTTGTCTTCTTGTTACTGTTGTACGAGTTCTCTACTTATTCCAGATACATATCTTTCCTCACACACATGCTTTGCAAATTTCCTCTCCAAGTCTGTGGCTTGTCATCTTCTTATTAATATCTCGGAACAAAAAAAAAAACCCTACCAGTTTAGATGAAGTGCAATTTATCAATATTTTTCTCTTTTAGTTTATGTGTTTTTTTTCATATCCCACTTAAGAAACTTTTGTCTAATCTAAGGTCTCTAAGATTTTCTCCTTTGTTTTCTTCTACCAGTTCTATTGTTTTTAGTTCTTACATTCACCTGTAATATTCATTTCAAGTTAGTTTTTGTATATGGTATGAAGAGGGTCAAGGTTCATTTTCTTCCACATATGGATATCTAATGCTCCCTACCTACTTTATATAGACTTTATTTCACTTGCAATATTCACCTCCAACAACTCAGTTTTAATTCTATTTATAACTTTACCAGTGGTCACCTTTGATTTTTGTAGAAACATCTTACCTTTTCTCCCCGCTGATGATCAGAGAGAAAGGTTATAAAATCCCACCTGAGTTACACAAAACACAACATACTTAGTAGCTTTTAAATCCAACAACACTTCCTGACCTGTTTTAAAATGACTGATCGAGGGGCGCCTGGGTGGCTCAGTTGGTTAAGTGTCTGACTTCAGCTCAGATCATGATCTCGAAGTTTGTGGATTCAAGCCCCCCATCGGGCTCTGTGCTGACAGCTCAGAGCCTGGAGCCTGCTTCAGATTCTGTGTCTCCCTCTCTTTCTCCACCACTCTGTCTCTGTCTCTCAAAAATAGATGAATATTAAAAAATAATAAAATAAAATAAAATAAAATAAAATGACTGATCGGACTCCAGTATTCAGTGCAGTATTATTTACAATAGCCAAGGGATAGATGCAACTAAGTGTCCACTGATAGATGAGTAGAAAAAGAATATTATTTGGCCAAAAAAAAAAATCCATGGCAACATAATACCATGGATATTATGATAAGTGAAGTAAGTAAGACAGAGAAAAACAATTAGATATAATCCCCCTTACATGGGAATCTTGAAACAAAAAAAGAAAACAGAAACCCAAGACAAAAACAAAGCAAACAAACACACACAACCCAATCTCGTAGATCCAGAGAAGGCATAGACCACTGGCAGAGCTGGGAGGTGTGGGGCAGGCAAAACAGGTCGAAATGGGAACCACCACCAAACGAGATGGTTTTGTGTGTGTGTGTGTGTGTGTGTGTGTGTGTGTGTGTGTGTTTTAAAGAACAACTTCAGACATTTGTAGTCATTTTTGCAACCGAATTAAAACAATTATTTATAGATCTTTCCATGTGTAACTTCTGCCTGCCCCTTTAGAACAAGACCTCTTCATTCCTGAATATTCATTTTAAGGATTGTTTTGGTTGGCTGGCAAATTACTGATGACACTTTCTCGAGAAGAATACACTGATGCATATTTTGTGAGCTCCTGCATAGAATATTATTTTTCTGTTGTCTTTATACATGAGCAAACGTGGCTGGTATTCTGAGGTCTCTTCCTTGCTCAAACAGTGTGGTAGACATTTTATTAAGGACATTCATTATTATAGCAGAAAGGCTCAGATAGAATTTTTATTCTTCGGAGATGTGTTTCTCTCCATCCCCTGCCCTTGTGTTAGGGTAGAGCCTCTGAAATCAGGCTCCACTGCTCCCCCACAGCCACCAACTGTATGTGGCCACTGCGCCCTTGAAATGTAGCCTTTCCTGGTTGACATGTGTGAAATACACACTGACTATTGAAGATCGTATGCAAAAAAGTATATGAAATATCTCATTAGTAACTTTTTAAATACTGATCATGTTGAAATGATATTTTGGATATATAGGATGAAGTAATATGTTCCTACTAAAATTCCTTTCACTTGCTTTCATTTTGCCTTTGGAAATGTGACCAGCAGAAAACTTAAAATTATACCTACAATTTGTCATTATATTTCTATCAGCCAGCACTGCTCAGGAGCCAGACCACTTTGAAACATATTCTGGTTCACAATGCTGAGTAATTTCAACAAGTCCCTTTCAGAAGATTCCATTTCCTCACCTGGAAATGGGTGAAAATAATTACACTAACCGCAAGGCTTACTATGGGGATAAAATCATATTATGCATGTCAAGCTATTATGTTGGCACATAATCAATTCTTACTAATGAGAGTTATTAGTATTCTTAAAGGAAGGATTTTTTGGGTAATCCTTATGACTCCTAATATGTTTCTAGGGTGTCCCCTGATATGGGCAACTTGTTGCTGATTTTGCCTGGATTGTAGGGGATCCTTTGGATCTGCATGCATAGAATGCTTCTCCCTTCTCGAGAATTCTTGGATTTCATCATCCTATGGATGGACCACCCATCATCATCCTTGCCTTAAAGTGCCAGGAGCTCCTAATTTACACTGACTTTTCACCATGCTGTCCGAGGGTAACATGTCAAAAAGCATACCTCATCTAAACAGTGACGCTCTAACATTTCACTCCCCAAATCTAGCCTTTTATTCTTTCAAAACATTTGGAAAAAGACTCTTGCTCTCATTGGGAAAATATCTTAACCTCCTAATTCCCAGTTCACTCTGCCCATCCCTGCCACTCACCAAATAGCTCTGGTTTTATTTTATTTTGGTTTGGCTTGGGTCCAGCTTACATTCCAAAATGCATTGCTATCACCACACTGAAGAATCACCGATGTTGGTTTTTAACTCAAGCTATTGATAGGTACACTTTTCCAGTACTAGGGAGGAGCCCTGTATTAAAGGCCAGAGAGGTAGATTCTGGCATCAGGTACCTCCGATTATTCCTTTGGTAAATTCTTTATTAAGACAAGAAAACATGTGCTGTTTCCACAGCATGGGATTCTTGAGGACACAGTGAAATAAGGTACATGAAAGCATTTCCTTCTTTATCAAGGGGAATGGATTACAAAGGAGAAGACCACAGCAATGAAAACAGGAAGGGATCAACACTCCTGATGGGGGAAAGGTGGGCAAAGGGACACTTAATTGCTTTGAATGTTAAATCTCTGAGCCCGGACCAATTACTGCTCCTGACGGGGCAAGTCGCCTACCCAGATCTGACACACCCGGCGTATTCTGAAGGCCCGCAGAGAATGTCTCCTCAGACAGAGACAAAAGTGAGCACATTTAAGGAAGGCAACAACTTGGAAACCATGTGTTACACAAAAATGTCACAAGGTACATTGAAGTGGCAGCTAGACTCCAAGCACCGCCTTTTGGGATGTGGTGGAAAGAATGAAGAGGAGGAGAAGACTCAGTCGATCAGCTGGTCTCCACACAGCTCACTGACTCCTCTGCAGCCGAAAGCACGGAATCCATGCATTTCCTGGGGCCCCTTTTGACCAGGGTTTGTCTGAAGAGCTGGGCACAGAGATAAAAGTTGCAGGCCTTGCCCTCCTGGCTCTCACAGTCTAGTGGGGGAGGCACATGAATTAACAGACAATGATATACACTCTTGCGTTTGGTCTTTATTAACGCTCAGGACCAATGGGGGAATCAAAAAGATAAAAGATTTCAGTACAGCACAAGGCGAATATTTCTAATAGAGTTTCTAAATATGGAACAAGGTCCTTTGGGAGGTAATGGTCTCTTATCTCTGGAAGTATTCAAAGGCAGAAGATTAATGACCATTTATATGGAATATTACAGAAGAAAGTGGAAGGTTATGTCCAATGAATGCCAAGTTCCTTCCTAATTAAGATTCTATGATTCTCAAAAGGGGACAGGGCCCATTCATTAGGACACACTCTGTTCTATAAAGAAATATTTGCCTGTATATGAAGTGAATCGTACAACTCACGCAGAAAAATTCTTTTCTAATGCAAATTATAATTTCTTTTGGTTGCTTACAATTTTCCATGTGTAATAATGTAAAAGCCAAAGACCAGCATTCTAAATACATTTTCAGATGCATGAAATCATCCATGTCCGTACTATGATTTCACCCTTGCTGCCCAAGAGAGAAGAGCCGACCACAAAGGTCAGAGGTCCATTGCTGGCCTGACAGAACCAGCCCTCATAGTCACAAACCATGCGGATGATCCAGGGCCCAAGCAACGCGATAAAGAGAATGGGAAACTAGTAACTTTTCCAGACCTGGACATAAGATTTAACCTGTCAGCCCTCCTATTTAACATGAGACTCAAAGAGAGAGAAGAAACAAGGTGAAGCTTTAAGAAGTTAATTATAGCCATTTTCAAATAAATGAAAAGGGAAAAGAAAAACAGAATTTTTGAGTGCCTACTATTTGTTTTCCATTAAGAGACCTCATTTGCTGCATTTAATCTTCACCAATAAGGGGGATCTAGAGGTAACAATTTTAGTTTAAGCAATGTGTGCTGCTCCGGGTATTACCATGGAATTAGAGAAGCTACACAAGACAATTCTGAAGGTCACATACCTCACTCCGTTCCTCACTCTGCTGCAGCGCATCCCAGAGCAGATCGTATCTTCCATGAGACACGTCACAGCGTGAAAATTTCCACTTTCCTCAGCAGGCAAAGTCTAACTGGAACCTGCTCTAGCCCCATGGGGGTGTTTGGTGACTGCATGTGAAGTTCAACCGTTGTCAAGTTCAGTCCCTTTGAACTACATCCCAGGTCCCGCAGTCCAAACACCCAGACTCAATTTAGGGAAGAGGGCGGTGTTAGAAGGAATCACATGTGAGATCCTGGGAAATTCTTAACACAACCTCCCCTCCCCCCCCCTGGGCCCCGTCTATCCAAAAATAGCTATTTTTATTGGGCTTCCTTCTAAGCCTGAAACCCTATGAGTTCCGGTTTGTATTAGTCCCTCGTAAGTGAAAACGTCCATCATCCAGGAAGCACATCTTCCTAGGAAACAGGTAGAGTAGGGTAGGCAACAGTTTATCCACTCCCCTAGTGAGAACAATAGAAGTTTGTCTCCCACAGGACAGCAGGGTGTGGAGATCTAAGCGGGCCTGTGCAGTACTCCGCAAAGACCAGTACCAAGGTGACTGAGTATTAAGTAGGAAGCCAGTTGTTAGAGTCAGCCATCAAGATTTTCTGTAACCATCATCCTGAATCCCACTTCATAACCTTTCTGATGTTGGTAATAAGCAGGCATCAGGCCCAAGAGAAAAGGAGGCAAATTAGGACCCTCAGCTGAGCGGGTGATCATGAAACAGCCCCTGCCCCAGAAGCTCATTGCGAGCTCGGGATCATCCTCACCACAACTGATGGCATGGGGTGACTTTCTGGGCCAAGCGGGGCAAGATCAAGGCTGGTATGTAGGCAGGGTCTTGTCTGAAAACTGACCAGATGTGTACTGCTGATTTAAGGCAAACCATCCAGAGTAGTGACTACTTCGTTTAGGAAACAATCCTTGGGTGGAAGTGATGGGGCCACTTTGAACCTCAGCAGCATCACTGGTCTCTTTTTATCCTCAGCAGGAAGTTCTGTCCCCAGTAGGCCTTTTTGTAAAAAAAATTTTTAATGTTTTAATTACCTTTGAGAGAGAGACAGAGAGTGACTGGGGAAGGTCAGACAGAGAGGGGGACACAGAATCTGAAGCAGGCTCCAGGCTCTGAACTGTCAGCACAGAGTGCGACACGGGGCTCGAACCCACGAACCGTGAAATCATGACCTGAGCCCAACAGACGCACAACCAAGCCACCCAATAGGCCTCTACTGGAGGGCTCATGCTTAACATCTGTTCTTCAGGAACCACCAGGAAGAAAAACACCACTGACAGCTTAGAGGACCCTCGTCCAGACACAATTACAGGGTCCCAGCTTAAAAGTTGGCCACCAAGAAGGAAACTCAACACCGGAGAGCATGGGTTGTGGAGTCGGTAGTTCTGAGTTTGAATCCTGGCTCTGCCATGTACAAGCTGCATACAAGACTTGGGGTTCACCTCCCTACACCTCAGGTTCCCAATCTGCATAGTGGGGGTGATAATAGCACCTGCCCACAGAGTTCTGAGCATTCTATGAAAGAACCACAAAAAACATAAGAAACAAAGTGTCTCATTGATAACACTTGTCACACTGTAGCCTATGGGGTCCAGAGGCACTGAAAACAGGAATTCTGCATTCAAGTGCAACTCAACAGCAGCAATTTTATTCCACAGGGGCTGCAGCCCATGCCTCTCTCCTCCTCTTCTGATCTGCTCCACATCTGTGTCTACTGAATTCTACAATCGCATATCTCATCTCATTTAACTTGGAAAGGGAAAAGTTAAACAGCAGCCTTGACATTTATTAGTGGCCAGATCTTAGGCAAATACTCAACTCCGTGCTTCAATTTATAAATTATCTGTGAGACGGAGGTAATAAAACTTCTCAGTCTACCCCGCAGGGGTGTCGTGAGGAGTGACAGCCGCCTGCCATCTACAAAGCTCTGCATAAAAATAAGGCCCTCTCCCCGCCCCTCCTCCTGCTCCTCTCTCCTGCATGTCTTGAGTGGAGATCCGGGCAAAAAGACACTCAGTCCTGGTCGCCTGTTGACACGGGGACTTGGAGGCTGGAAGTGAATGGGCCCTGTAAACTTCAGGAAGACCGATGAGCATTTCACAGGCCACAGAGACAAGCAAGAGAGATCACTATTTGCAAATCTACACTAATTGGTCATTACTGAGAAAAGCATACCAGTCCACTGTGAATTTCCCACAGTTCATTTTTAGTCATGCACGAATCCCTCATAAATTTCCACTTCCCTCTTAGTCCATTCTCCAGCACTAACAGATATAATAGGGGGCCCGCAGGAGTATTTCCGAGAAATGCCATTTCCAACAGCTGTACAGAGCGATTTCTCGGCGCCAGATCGGGGGAGGCCGTCATGTGTGTCTGCTGAGGGTGCCATTCGACACGCTTCCTGAGTACCACTGCAGAACACAGCATGCGTCCCCTGCCCTCCCTCCTTTGCTAACATCAGCTAATGGATGGTGCTTTAATGCATTCAAGGAAAGACACTCACCTGTCCCCAGGGCTGCTCTGGGGCCTTTACACGGGGTAGTACAGATGGAGCTGCCTTATTTATGCCACTGCAGGGTCACTGGTAGACAAATATCTGGCTGCCCGCCCATGCCCCGAGGCATAACGGGCCTCATGAATGTGGGGAGCCTTGACAGTGACAAAGAAACCCCTTCCTAATGGCTTTATTACTCTTGGGAACCAGCTCTGAGTTTACTGTATGTCATCATTTTACAAATATTTTCATAGCAGGCATCACAGTAGTCATTCAAGATAGAAGGGTGCTGAGAAGCAGACGTGATCTGGGCCCTTTGGAGCCAACTATCTGGGGGAGAGAAGGGCATTTACCAGCTTATTACACAAAGCCATGAAAGAGCACTGTGCGATGAGTTCACTGAAGATGTGTAGGTGATCCTGTGAGAACCCATAACAAAGGAACCCCTATGAGATTATGAAGGTAGGGAAGATTTCTCAGGGTAAATGTAGCTTCAGCAAAAGAACATGGAATTAACCAGCCGTGGGGAGGAGGAGGCAGGCTGGGGAACAGAGGTTAAGAGACAGGAAAATAACCTATGCAGCAGCCCCCTGGAGGGAAGGAAGGAGCAGAGCAGACCTGATGATCTAGTGTGTGAGCAATGGTGCTAACAGTGTAAGGTGAACCTGGAGGGAGGCAGGAGCCCGAAAGCCCAAGGAGATGCCACTCAGGACTGTGGTCTTGATCTTAGGACCACGGGGAAACCATGGAAGGTTTTATGCACAGGAAAGGGGATGGCATGGCTGGACATGCTGCTGGGAAATCCAACTCACGCTACCGATGGAGAATACATCTGGGGGAGACAGAGTGAGCGGAGCAGAGGGGAAAGACGAGTCTGGACACAGACTGCGGCTGTGTTGGGGAGAGGTTACAGGACTCAGAGTGGGAAGGTGGCAGTGGAGATGGGAGATGGGCCAGGAAATGGAACAGGCAGACACACGGCGAGGGAGAGGGGCTGTCGAAGATGAACTCTTGGTTCTGGGGAACAGCTAAGTAGACAGACGATGGTGCTACAGCCAAGAGACGCTCAAGGATGCGGGGAGCAGGCAGATCACGGTTTAGGGTTTGCAGAGGTAGACTATGCACAAATCATCACTGCTGTGATCATCAATCATGGCCAAATTATGTTTACAAAATGCTTTCACACCCATTGCCCTTACAGGATTCGGACAAGAGTCTCCTGGGATATAGGATGGCGGGAGACGGATGCCTAACTAGTAGGGAGATAACATGCAGGTGTCCAGGACTTTGCACAGGGTAGCTGGGAGCAAAGGACATACTAGAGGACAGGACTCTGGACCAACATCCTTTAGAACACTTCAGATTGTATTTTTTTTAATCTTATTTTTTTTAATTGGAATCACCAATTCAAATGGATAAAAATCCAGTATGTAAAGTAATAAACAGCAGGTCCGCCTGGATTAAAGTAGCCATGGGAGAGTCAGAGCACCAACCCTCCCCCGCATCTTGTTCAAGACCTCAGGGAAACCCCTTGGTTCCCCAGAGAGGACAGCCCTTGGTGCCTTATTCCTTCAGTCTCCCGACGGTCTGTGGATTTCCTAACAGGCCACACAATCCAGAGTATTTTAATCCTATGTTGCCTTGGCTGCAAAGGGGACTGAGCGGGGCATTTTCTTTCTTTTTTTTTAATGTTTTATTTATTTTTGAGAGAGAGAGAGCATGAGCAGGGGAGGGTCAGAGAGAGAGGGAGACACAGAATATGAAGACAGGCTCCAGGCTCTGAG
>NC_043709.1:13092786-13101300 GCF_006229205.1 Suricata suricatta | reverse complement strand
GTCTGTGGATTTCCTAACAGGCCACACAATCCAGAGTATTTTAATCCTATGTTGCCTTGGCTGCAAAGGGGACTGAGCGGGGCATTTTCTTTCTTTTTTTTTAATGTTTTATTTATTTTTGAGAGAGAGAGAGCATGAGCAGGGGAGGGTCAGAGAGAGAGGGAGACACAGAATATGAAGACAGGCTCCAGGCTCTGAGCTGTCAGCACAGAGCTTGACGTGGGGCTCAAACCCATGAACCTCAAGATCATGACCTGAGCCGAAGCTGGATGCTCAACCTACTGAGCCATCCGGGTGCCCCATGAGTAGGACATTTTCAAGAACCTGTTGCATTTCAGGCACCGCTGGGCCTTTCCAAGCATTATCTTGTTCAGTCTTGGTGGCCAGCACTGACTGAGCCAGGGTTCAGAACCCAAACCAGACGGTCCTCCAATGGCAAGCGAGGATATGAATTTGGGGTTTTGTTCATCCACTTTTGTGTTTTCTTAAAAAGTAGGGTGTACAGGCTTACAAGGGACGTGGCGCAGGACTGCTCAGAAAAGGAGAACGAAGTGCGCCAGGCACTGTGCCTCCTCTCCAGTTGCTTTTCCCTACTGTGTTGGCGCTTAGACCCTGGGAGACAGAGAAGCTTGCTTTCACCTTAATTAGTGCAGCAATTTGCTAAATTTTGTTTTTCCCTTTTAAGAGTGTTAATCAATTTTAGCTCAGAATAGATTGGAATGGCACACAAATTACCACGACAATCCCCAAATGCTAAATTCTGAACATCTTGATCAATCTCAGAGCCTGAAATATGGGAAAATCAGAAACTCCGGCCAGCATCTCTGTGATCTATTTAAAATGTTATGGCTCTGAAATGAAAAGATAATGGTTTTATGAGGTTTGGAACAAGCAATTTGCTAGAATCAGCCTCATGCCTAGGTGTTTAGTCCTTCCCAAGGTGACTGGAGAGAGAACATCAACATCTTTCTGCAAAGTTACATGTTCCTCTAACAACAGCAATTTGTTAAATCCACAAGCATTACAGGGTACCAACTGTGCACCAGAAATTAGAAAAGAGGAAGACATGCTCCCTGACTCCTCCCCATTAAGAAGGTTCTAAACTAAAGCAGCAGACGGACACGTGAATAGAAAATGTCTTCCTCTTTTCGGGAGAGGTCAGGGAAGGTTCTCAAAGGAGGAGCCAATGCACCTGTGTCCTGCAGGGTGCGTAGGAGCTGGAAAACATAGGCGGAAGGGCACGCCAGATAGAAGGAACACCACAAGCAAAGGTTCAAACACAGGAGAGCCAGCAGAGCCCAGAGGTGGTTTCTCAGAGCAGAGTAGCAGGATGGGGTCCGGGAATGACCTGGGTGAGACCGGAAGAGTCAAGAGCCAGAAGCAGGACTTCTCTGTGAGACTGTGAATCTCAAACCTGATGCAGCAACGTGGGACCTCAGATGGATTTTAAGCAAGGAAATGACATGACCAAATGAGTCTCGTTTGGTGAAACTCTCCGGTCCAACACGGTCTGTGATATTTATTCGGCATAATCTTTTAAATCACATTCACACATATTCTCTCATTTTTGCCTATTCATTATCCAATTGCAGTTGCTATTATAATCCCCTTTTCACTGATGAAAAACAGACGAAGCAAAGGTCTAAGTTATTTGCTTTGTATCTTATGACCAGTAAATGACAACACACGAATTACAGCCCAGGCCCATCTGCCTCTGAGTTCAGCATTGACCTCGCTGGGTGGCAGAATACTCTAGAACAGCCACCATGGACCTCTTTCAGATGCATACCAGGCCAATGGCCTCCGCCTCTACAGAAAGCCCTGGTGGCCAGAACTGCATCGACCAACATGGATTCTGTGCTGAGGAAGTGGTTGCTCTAATGTTTTCCGTAGTCAAATCAGATCTGAGTGGCAAACAACCTTAATTCTACCCTGGACGTTTCCAGTTGAAAGCTGAGATTTCATCCACTGCCAGTCTGCTGAACCACAACCAGGAAAAGCTTCCAGCATGAGGAGCTGGGGGAGGGGGGCAGGGGCACCTCTCCCCTCCCACCTGTACCTTGAGCTCGTCCGCATTGTAGAAGTCTACACGTACAGCAGGCACCATCCACGTCTGGAAGAGCGTTGCCAGGATCTGCTCTGCGATGGAGTCGGCGATGAGGTGAAAGTGCAGAGGGTTCCGTCTGTAGGGAGAGGGGAGAAGACGGGTCAGCAGGGAGAGTTCCAGCCACAGAATCACACTCTTACCAATTTGCAACATGTGGCCAGTTGCGCACAGCAGCTGTGAAAGTCAGGCACGTTACCAGCCAGGTGCTGGGGGTGATGATGTCAGAGCTGAAAAGGAGAGAAGGCATCTCACCCAACCTCAGGATTTCAGAGAGGGTAAAATCATTAGTAATGCTCCATTCAAGCCAACCACCATACCTGTTACTGGCGTATCTGTGTTTCCAGAACTCTTAGGCATATGTAACAATTTGGCCAATTTGGTCAAACGGTATCGGCATTAGTTTCAGAAGCACATGGGCAGAGAATAGTTTTCAGACTGGCTGAATGCAACTGGGAAGATTCTGAGTTCTGTTTTCTGCTTGCTCCTCTCCCAAAGAAACCCAGGCATCCAAGATGGCATCAGTGGGGGCTCCCATCACTGAATACCAGCTTACTCTCACTTAATATTCCTACAGCTTTTCTTGGTTCCACCTCTGTCAACCAGCCATTACTGAGGCAGCACCTGAATACAAACAAGCATTACACGTGGGAAAAGCTTCTGGAGTCAACTGGAAATGGGTGCAAGTCCCAGCTGTGGTATACATTAGTGGGGCCTGTGAGCATGTCACTTCTATTTCTGCACTGCTGCCTCTTCATTCTGTAAAACGCTGAGAAAACTCTCCTTATCAGGCTGCTGTGTCAATAAGTATAATACATGATGCCTATCAATAATAAACACAGATAGGACAATAAAAAGCAGATATGTCCTCTTGAGAAAGCACCAGGCACAGAGCCATAGTTCAATCCAGGAGGACTACGCTCATAAATACTACTGAGCTAGTAAACACAGCAGCATAAATTGTAACACCACGCACAAGCACCTTTGGGGAATCTAAAGAGAATGAGCTGGTCCCACTGCTTCAGGGACCTCATAGTCTTCAGAGGGACAGGGGATCCACAATTAAATACAAACATAAGGGAGAACATAATGTTGGTGACCACCACAACAGAACGCAATGTTCTAGGGGAGTAAAGAAAAAGGGCTAATTCTGACTGGCTCAGGAGGACGAGGAAGAGTTGGGCGAGCGGTACTCAAGAGATAAAGGAGTTTGATAGGAAGCAAAGGGACAGGAGGACACAATCCAAGGAAAGTAATAGAAAACTATGGCCAGAGCCAAGGGCATGCCAGGAGTATGTGGGGACAAGTATTTAGTTGGGACTTGAGGGTCAGAGTAGAGGAAGACAGAGTCCAGGAAGCAGTGCAGTGAACGCCCAATTAGAGACTCTGGACTTCATCAGTGAGGCGCAGGAGCAACATGACTGATCTCTTAGCTCTCGGCCCCACATGCAGCCTCTCCCCAGCCCTGCTCTAGACCTTCTCTCAGTGTCTCATGCTCCCGTGCTCTGTCTTCACCTGGGCCTCTGAACATTTGGTTTGCTCTGTAAGAAACCTTCTTGCATTTGCTCAATTGATAAATACTTATTGAGCACCTACTACTTACCAGGAGTTGAGCAGGACGCTGGGGACAAGGTAAGACACACCATTGCTGCTCTTGCCAACCTCATGGTCTGGCTCTCTCCTCTCCCACCCTTCACACTGTCCGGTCAGCATCTACCTCCTATCCAACCTTCAGTCCTCAGGTCGACCACCATTTTCTCCTAGAGTCCTTCCCTGACTACCCATGACTGGGTCAGGGGCCTTCCCCCATCTCAGTACCATGTACCCACCCTCAGGCTTTGATTGTCTATTTACCTGTCTAGATCCCCACATGACAGTGAGCTTAGGGAGGTCAAGGGTTATGCCAGTCCCATTCAAACAGATCACTTTATGATCTAGCTCTGTGCATGGAATGCAGGAAGAGCTCAATAAATGAACTGAATGGATGGATGGGTGATGGACAGTGGACAGATAAGGGGAACCAAGGAGGACACATCATTTAGAAGACAGGACTAGGTGAATGTGAAATGAGGATCTGATTAAGACAGAGTCTGAGGAGGAGCAATAAGGGAGCTAAATCCACAGAGATTTTAGGAAAAGAGATCTTAGATATGGGGGTAAATGGAGAAAAAGAAGCAGAGGGGACACTAAGGTTCCTGGGTTGGTGGTGGTCAAGGCACATCAGAGGAAGATGATGGGTCTGGGATTGGAGGCACCAAGTTTAAGAGGAGGGTGGTAAAGCCAGGTGGAGCTGAATGGTTGAGTCTGGACCCAAAGGCACTGACTATACAAGGCCAACCCATCATATACATAACAGGTGCTCAAGGGTTATAAACTGAATAAATAAATACAAGACACAATCAGTACTGCAGAATTTCTCCATTGGGACCCACTGCCTGAAAAATGCAAATTTCTCCCATTAAACTATCTGTACTCGAGGGGAAGGGAGCATACCTGCCCTACAGCATTCCCTGGAAGCCCTATACGAAGCTTTCCCATAAGAAGCTGCCAGTGGCCCAAGGGAAGATCGGTGGCAGTGGTGGGTATGTTTATCAGCCAGTGACTTACCTGAAGGCTAAGTGAGAGGCAGCTAGTCAGAGTGGCTGGAAGACCGAAGGGTCCATTTAGCCCTCGGTGTTGGCACAGCCACACTCCCACAGGGGCCACAATGGAGACTTATACGTCCAGAATGGATAAAGGTGAGCCTTTGGAACTGTCACCTTGCATTTGTAGCCATGATCGAGGCACGACATAATTTTCGACATGGAGTGGCAATACCAAAGAGACCAACCTACACGATCACGCTGTCCACACCTCTGTGTCTCCATGTGCTGCTCACTCTCCAGGGAATACTCGCCCCTACATGAATTCCTGCTCATCCTTCAACCTTCCCTTTGCAAGTCACCTCCTGCAGGACACCTCCTTAAAGCCCATCCTCGTCCCCTTTTCTGCTAACCTGGCATCTCATATGAAAAACATGACTACCATTTCTAGCACGGCACTATGATACTTATTCAAACACGTGGCTCTTTGTCTCTATAAGGAGGCCCCCGAGGACAGAAACTGTATTTTCACCTCCATCTCCAGCGCCCAGCAGAGAGCCTGGCACATAACAGGCACTCAACAAACACCCGTGCAACAGGAAAAGAAAGCCAACGTCCCTTCTTCTAGGTGACCATTAGCTTTACCGTAAGAATGGTAACAACAGTCAATGCTTCAGAGCTGGGGTCGCTGCCCAGAACGTCTGGGTTGGAGCCCTGGGCTGCATGAACTACTAATTGAAGGTTAAGCAAGTTACTTTATCTTCCTCAGCATCAATTTATTCATCTTCAAATCAGGAACAGTAATGATAAGTAAACAATACCACATTGTGCAGATTAATTAACATATTGTGTATAATTTTTAATGCTTATTTATTTTTGAGAGCAAGGGAGAGAGACAAAGAGAGAGTGCGCACACCTGCCTGTGAGCATGAGCAGGGGAGAGGGAGAGAGAGGCAGACTCAGAATCTGACGCAGGCTCCAGGCTCTGAGCTGTCAGCACAGAACCTGACACAGGGCTCAGATCATGAACCAGGAGATCATCAGCTGAAGTCGGATGCTTAACTGACGGAACCACCCAGGTGCCCCAATATAACGTGTATATAAGGTGTTTAGCAAAGTGCCTGGTGTGCACAGTCTCAGTATATGTTTCTCATTGGTGCGATCTGAATGTTTGTGCCCTGCCCCCTCAAATTCCTTGGTCAAACCCTTACTCCTAAGGTGATGATATCAGGGTGTGGGGACCTGGGGAGGCCCTGTCCCCAAAGCAGGTGAGGGTAGAACCCTACTGAAAGGGATTAGTGCCCTTAGAAAAGAGGCTACAGAGAGCCCCCACTCTCCTGTTATCAGAGGATCCAGACAAGTCAGCACCTGTGGCCATAAAGTAAGGCTCCTCCCAGAACCAGACCACGCTGGCTGGCACCGTGACCCTGCACTTCCCAGGCCCCAGGATTGAGGGGAATAAATGCCTGTTGGCTGTGAGCACCCCCAGTCTGTGGTACTTTGTTCTAGAACACCCTGACTGGACTGGGGCCACCAGTACCAGTGTCAACTTCGGAAACTTACTTTCTCTACTGCTGCACATCACTTTTCAAATGAAATAATTTCAGCTGGTTCCTCCACCCATAAACCCCAAAATGAGCTGAATGAATAAACATGCAACAAAGAGCTGTCAAGCAGCAAGGACATGTGAGGCACACAGGGCTTTGGGTGACGTGGGAGCTGGAACACTCCTCTCTTCGGGCAGCTACCAAGCTAGCAGAAACAGAGAAAGAGAGGACGCAAATCACTACATAAATTGGAGCACGGGTGTGCCGGGACACTGGGCTCCCTCATTCAACTGCAGAGTTCGGGAACCGCACACCTCCCGGGATGACACGTAAATGGACGGTAAGTGAAGGGTACCCCTAGAGTTGGATGGTGAGCAACCTGTGCAACTGTATGGGATGGCCCTGCAAGGAGACACACAAAAGCTGCAGGAGTGGAAGAGGCTACTTCTCCACGGTGGAGACTCTAGGGTGTTTGCGTGCACCACGTGGCGGCTGAACCACATGTTCGGATAAGAAAAGATGGGAGGATGGAGGCGTTCGGTAGGTGGGATGGAGTCAGAAAAGGAACAGAGGAAGGGAAGGACACAGCAGGTCTACGAAGGAACAACAGTCTTCTCAGGGTTGACCCCATGACAGCGTTAGCTGGGCACCTCCTGCATGCCGGGAATAGGGAGGATAAAGAGAAAAAGAGAAAGGTCTAATGGAAGGCTGGGCCAGAGTGTTGACCTCTTAAGATCCATGGCTTTCATTATCTAGGAGAAAGAGGCCCAGACAAGACTTGGGTGCTGAGCAAGAAGGAAATCAAAGCTGTAATTCGGGACGTTAATCTGGCAACAGCGGAGGATGGACCAGCGTGGAAAGAGGAACCGGCTCACAGAGGATGCTGCTGTGAGCATCTGTATGAGGCTTTCCTCTTCCAAGCTCTCGCTCTGGTCTATTTCGAGTATCTCCCCATAACGGAGAATAAATCCAGAGAGACACTTAGCTCATCCTTAGGGCAAAACTAGCTGTTTGCTTGGCCATAGGGGTCCATGTGCCTCAGGAGCAGACTATAAAAAGGTTTAATCAAAGGACACACCAGAGTTCCCAGTCCAGGGGACCAGGGCGGACCTGGAAGTTTGCTGAGGATCTCTGCAATCCAAAGCAGCTCACCAGCAGCTTGGTGTCACTCCCTGGAGGCAGAATGCCCGGAGGGGCCCTGCTGAGCTCAGGGTGACAATGTGGGTCCTGTCAACTGCACCTCTCAGTAGCCACAGGACAAGCACATGAAAACCCTGCCTGGACCACTCTGTTTCAACTTTCTGTGTGAACCAGAATGTTTCCCTTGAGCTTTAATCTACAAATCCCACCACCAACTGGACGGTCCCACCTTCACGCCCACAGAGCACTCAGAAAATTACAACCCTCCTAATAACCAGGTTACTAAGAGTTTGTGGGCTGTTTAGTGCCTGTCTTCCCTCAAGAATGCAAACTCCATGAGGACAGACATTTGGCTGTGAATCATGGTGTGGCCTAGCTCCCAGAATGACCCCGGGGGTGTTAAATAGGGGCCTCTTACACATGTCTGTCTTCTGGGATTCCCTGCTGGGATTAAAGGCATGCATTCAACCCTCACCACCGCCTGGGCTCCTTCCTGGCCCATCTCCCTCACACCCAATCAATTTCATGCCCTGAGAGGCAGCTTAGCCCAGTGGTTAGGAGCCAGGCCTCTAGAGCCAAATTCCCTGGCTGCTTCTTATCGTGGTTTGTCACAAAGTAATGATATGACGTTGAGCAAGCCACTTAGTCTTAGAGTCTCAGCTTTGTAGGTTGTTATTATCAGATTGAGTTAAAATGTATGAAGCGTTAGAACAGTGACCCACAAGGAGTAAGAACTTAACACACTTTAACCTATCTGCTCTTTGGTGAGAACTCATGAATATATTCACCCCTTCCCTCCCGGTCTCTGTGCTGGTTCCCAACAGGTCCTCTGTCCTGTAAGCCCTGAACTCCCTCCAAAATGATCAGACAACCCCCTGCTCACTGTACAATAAGTCAAGTCCAGCCTCCTGCTTGGAGCTACCAAGACCTTTGATAATCCCACCTGTCCTCCTGTCCAAGCTCATGTCTTCCTACTCCCTCCTCAAACTTGCACTCCAGGCATTCTGTTGTCCAGATCTGCGTGTGACCAATGCCTCTCCCTCTTCAGGAATAAAGTGTCACCTGCTCAGGAAGGCCCTCCATGGCCACTCCATCCAAAGTGCCCCCTCCCATCCCTACGGCTCCCCATCACACTGGTTCT
>NC_043709.1:13066669-13092686 GCF_006229205.1 Suricata suricatta | reverse complement strand
ATCAGCCAAAGGCCAAGAGCCTGCAACCTATTCTCTTTTGTTCAGCGGCAGATTAGCAAGAGTTAGACAGATGTTAAGGACATATTTACAGCAGCAGAACTTCACCAAGGCAAGGATAAACACTTATCCAGAATTTCTTATTATTCACATACACACACACACACAAAAGATAATTTCCTCAACGAATAATTCAATGTTATTTATTTGTGTGTAACATCTAAAACAGTCTTTTATACCAGCCGCCAATTATATATGCATTGGGGGGGGGGCCTGCTTTGAGCCCATGAGCAAAGGCTTCTATGTGAAGAGGCCAGAACACCTTAATATAGAACAAGTCCCACGTAGCTTGCTGGGGCCTGAATGATACAGACATTAAGTCTGGTCTATATTCAGACAGGATCACGCTCTGACAACAGAGAAAGAAGCAAGTGCATGTTTCATCTTCAGCAGAGCCCGCGGACTCCGCTTATAATGAGCAATGCTCCTGCTGCCTCTGGTTTCCTTAACTGCTGCCCTCTTCCAGGTTGGGATGCAGTAAATATGGTAATACAAGGACTGAAGATGATTAAACTCCAGCTTCCTCCCTGCTTTTCCTTTCTTATCTTGGCAGGAATGTGCCACAGCCCCTACGAGGCAATCCAGGCTCTGTTTTTATTAAAATATACGGGGACATCTGAGCTGAAATAATCCTTAATTATTAAGTTTACAATGGAATGGCAATTCTTTGAAAAAGAGCCCGTGACAGCACCTCCAATGCATAGTGAGTCTGTTACACTTAGAGATTTAATAGAACTCATTGCAGAAAAACACAGAAGCCAGAATGAGGCTTTCTCGGTGTGGGTTCCTGGTTTGAAGGAAGAGAAGGAGCACTGATAATGTGGGAGGATTCAAGGACAAGTCAGCATTGTGGTAGGGTCCCCTCCCAAATCGAAAGAAAAAAAAAAGGCAAGCTTGCTATTCGCGTATGTGACAACATCCCTCAAGACCTTGTAACAGGAGACCACTTAATCAGACAGCATGTTTGCGTGTTATCGTATACGGGAGACAAATTAGTAAAAAATATATAAAACCATGCCACGTGGTGTTCAGGGCTCATTTCTTTGGGTATGAACCCAACTGAGCGATGCCCACTAGAATCGAGTTGCTTCCTGGAAAGAAAAGCCTCGGTGTCACGACTCTGTGAGAGTATCCTGCTACAGCATCACGTCAGAAAAGCTTTCCATGGAAGAAGTATAGAGCAACTTTCAAAAAAAAAAGGAAAGGGGAGGGGAGGAGAGGGGGAAAGAAAAGGAAGAAAGGGAGGGAAAGAAATAAAGAAAGAAAGAGAGAAGAAAGAAAGAAAAGAAAGAAGGAAGGAAAGAAAGAATTAAGAAAGAAAAAGAAAGAAGATAGAGAAAGAGAGAAAGAAAAAGAAAGAAAAAGAGAAAGAGAGAAGGAAAAAGAATTAAGAAAGAAAGAATTAAAGAAAGAAAGAAAAAAGGAAGGAAGGATGGACGGACAGACCAAAATGCCTCATGGATTCCAGGCTTTGGTAGAACCAAGGTTAGTATCCCAGGAGCCTGATTTACTTATTATCTGTGACCTTGAACAAGCTATTTAACCTCGTCATTCATTTGTGGGGATAATGGCATCTACTGTACCAGGTTGGGATGAAGGTCAAATACAATGGCCTATGTGATACTTGGTGTCTGAGCTACACAACTCCCTTTGGCTTTACATGTACGTGCACGACCACACAGCACAGGTATCTCACCTGTCCAAAGAGAGCGCGTGACCATGGTACTTTCTCTTCCCTAGCTCTACTGAGATATAGTTAACAAAAACTGTATATATTTAAGGTATACATTAAATATATTACAAACACTTAAGGTGATGTTTTCATATGTGTGTAGAATGCGAAATAATCACCACAGTCAAGCTAATTAGGTTAACCATCACCTCACAGTAACCATTTCCTTTCCTCCATGCTTTTCCTTAAGTTTTATGAGAACATTAATGTCCAACCCTTTAAAACCACTATTTACTTTATATGCAGCACCTCAAAAATGCATACTTTGGTGGAGGGATGAAGGGGTGATTACGGAAATCACAGTAATAAACAATGTGTGTAGGGTCACCCAAAATGATGATTAAAAACAGAAAGAATAATGATATTCAAAATAGTATCACCTCCCCCCCAAACCCCTAGTTGAGGGCTCAGACTTTGAAGCTAGACTGACTGGGTACCAACCCAGCTTGGAGCATCCTCTCTGTGACCCTGAGCTAGGACGTAACATATGGATTCTCAGGTACGTGCATGATGGATTCTCAGCTTCCTCATCTCTGAAAGAGGGAGATAATAGTACCCACCTTCCTGGAGTCGCAGGAACATTAAACGCATTAAATATCTGAAAAATACTTACAACGGAGCCTGATGCAGAGTGAGAACTACATTCATACTTGTTCAATAAACAAAATACAGGGGCGCCTGAGTGGCTTAGTTGGTTAAGTGTTCGTCTCTTGATTTCAGCTCAAGTCATGATCCCAGTGTCGTGGGATCGAGCCCCGCGTCAGGCTCCATCTGAATTTAGGATTCCCTCTTTCCTGCCCTGTCCCTCTCCCCAGCTCCCGTGCTCGCTCGCTTGCTCTCCCTCTCTCTCTCTCTCCCTCTCTCTCTCTCTCAATAAAAAAAAAAAAAAGAAAGAAAATACAGAAATGTTTCACATAGATTATCTCTGTTGACAGTGAAACAGGGCTGTAAGAAAGGTTAGGGGCCAAGCCAACGCTCTAAGAAGTACAGAGACTTCACTAGGGTCACCCGGCTCCTAGATGGCAAGACCAGAATCGGAACCTACTTCTGTTTGTTGTATTCAAGTCCTACGTTCTTCCCTTTGCAAGCTAGACTCTGCTTCTATAAGAAGCTTAAGCCTGAATAAGCGGTTACACAATTAGAGACGGATACTGGGCACAAATTGGCTGTTTTATCCGCCATGTTCTTCAGGGCCATGAGTGAAGTTTTCAAAAAAACAAAAAAACAGAAACAAAAATCCAGCTGCTTGATATGCAAAGGAAGGGAAATCACCCAGCTTCTTCCTGCCAAGGGGACTGTGCAGTGTGAGAGTAAGTAGATCATTCCTGCAAACAAATATTCTATGTTTACTAGCTGGCCCACCTTCCTGCCCAGGAGGTAAACACTCAGCTACTAAGTCATTTGTTTCCTCTGCTCACTAAAAGCTTGGTTCCCTTACAGAGCAGTTATTCCCCAGTTTATTTGCAAATGGGACTGGAGTTTCAGGGAGTCCCCCAACTTCCTTTAAAGACCCCTCCGTGGACACATATTGCTCTGTTTTCTATGAGGTAAACCCTTGTTCCCATACATTTTGTATTTATTCTTTCTCATCCACTTTTTTCTTTGCACAATGAGATGATGAAAGTTATATGTAAAGAGAAAACAAAAACAAGATCACCTTCATTTCTACCTCTCCAAACACAACACATGAAAAATTCCATTTTTAAGCAAAGTCTCTGCTAGTCTTTCTCCTACTGGTATTTTGAGCATATTTATGCACGTCTGCACACATGGGACACTACGTACTTGTATTTACACAGTAGAAAATATTATGCATACATTTTGAATTGTGTTATCACTTATTTTATATCCTAAAATATAGTTTGTCCACCAATTGAGAACATGGTTTACTATATAAAAGGGTGTTCCATTATTTAGTCTTACTGCTTATAAATATGATTCAAATTTTTTGAAATATTTCTTTATTTTAGCATTTATTTTATTTTTGAGAGAGACAGAGTGTGAGTGGGGGAGGAGCAGAGAGAGAGGGAGACACACAATCAGAAGCAGGCTCCAGGTTCCAAGCTGTCAACACAGAGCCTGACACAGGTCTCAAACTCATGAACCGTGAGATCATGACCTGAGCTGAAGTCAGACACTTAACTGACTGAGCTGCCCAGGCGCCCCAGTATGATTCAAATTTTTATGCTTATAAGCAGCATGTTATGAAAGTGTTTTCTATAGTTAGGATTATCCATTTTTTTCTTTTAAGATTGTTAAAATACGTATCTTGTGGGGGGAGGGAGGGAGGGAGGGACAGAGAGAGGAGGGGAGAGAGAATCCCAAGCCGGTTCCACGCTGTCAGAGCAAAGCCCGAGGCAGGGCTCAAACTCATCCACTGAAATCATGACCTGAGCTGAGATCGAGATTTGGAAGCTTAACTGAGTCACTCAGACCCCCAGGATTATATTTTTAAGACAAAAGTCTCTGAAGTAGTCATATAAGGTCAAGGTCTTGGGCATAACACCATAAAATTTCTTTCCAAAAAGGTGATAGCAGTTTCTGGTTCTGGTAGGTGTATACAGGAGTGCCTGTATCACTTTTACTCTCTTTTAAAAGATACTCTGTCCACTGTCTCCGGGCATGCTGCAGAAGTAAAACTGATGTGAGGTGACAAAGCAAGCCTTAAATGAAAATTTGCTGTAAATCTTGTCTGGAAAATAAATCTAATTGCTGTAATTAACTGAGAAAGCCAAACGAAACATCCTACGCCACTATTATTATATTATTATTAACATTAGAAAGGTACTTCATTTGCCAAAGTTATTTTACAACCATGTATTGGTTAATCCCCCTAACGTGCTTTGGAAGCAGTGAAACTATTTATAGCTGGGCTTTCTGAGCTGAAAGTCTTTCAAAAGTCCTTTTGTCTTGATATCTCAAGTCATTATCACCAGCACATGAGTGCACAGACATTCTCATTTGTAGAATTTCAAGGATGGGAGGGACTTAAGTGGTCATCTGGATGAAGATCAAGTCGTCACTGACGTGGGGTGCAGAACCGTCACAACGCACACTAAGAACTGCTTTCTTCTCCAGGCCCCAGGCCGCCACCGAAGCCCGGCATGCCATCGGCAGCCAATTATAAATCTACTGCTATTTTTAGACGTCACATCTTTGTGCTGAACAGTTACTGTAGGAGTAAAAGTTTACACTCAATGGGATTCCTTAGGGTTTCGGCAACTACTGGAATTATTTGATTGTAGCTGAAGCAATAGCGATACTATTTACACCAAACAACATAAAACGTTTTTATGGCTTTCACATGTGCCATAATTGAGAGGGAGCACAGTTGACTGTCTGTAATCATGCAAATACTCTTTTCTAAAAGGGGAGAAGGTTTCCTCCCCAACCAGGGAGGGACCCGCGTTCTTTAGTAGTGACAAGAAATAAACACAAAAAGGCTGAGAACCACCGACCTCACTCAGCTGTTCATGGGACAAAATGCCCAGCTTCAAGCAGATAGAGGCTGAAGAGCCATGAGAAGTCTCAAAAACCGCACAGGAGCAATGAGGGCAGGGAGAGGGTAGAAAGGGTATCTCAGCTAAAGCAGACGACAGGAGGCTGAGCCCCACTTGGTCACTCTTTGTTTGGTATTCCCCTTTCCTCCTGAGATGTGCAACTGAAATCCCCAAACCAACCGGGCAGAGCGAAGAGGTGGGAACTGAAAGCCCCTCCCAGCAGCTGACCGCAGTCTCTATTTGTTGGTTACTCAGGGCTCCCCTGACCCCACTCCAGGGCTGGTGCTGAGAGGGGAAGGCAGGGATCCCCACACTCCTGAGTGGGGAGCAGGGAATCCGCCGCCTTGCTGACCTGCTAGCTGACTACAGGCACATCAGGGGCACCCACCCGAAGACCTGCCCAGGGGAGTTCAGTTTAAACAGCGGAGCTAATATGTTTTATCTTCAACCTATTAAATTCTGGGGTGAACTGATTCACAGCAAAAAAAAAAAAAAAAAAAAGTGACGTAAGCATGAATGTCTAAAGGGTTAAAATGGCCTGCCGAAAATCACTCAGCTGTAGAGTGACACGAATGTGCAACCAAACCAGGACTGAGCTAGAGCTATTAGTTAACTGGTTGAATAACTTTATCTTCAGATTATTTATTAATGAAGTTCCCCAGATTCAGCTGTTAAACAAATCAACATTTCCTGGAGCACCTAATACATGTGAAGTCCTTTGCTAAGATTGTGAGAATACAGAAATATAAGGCATTGTTGTATCCCCGGAAGTCCCATATTCGGCTACAAAGGACAAAACATGAATAGAGAAAGAAAATACGATGTACTAAGTCCAGTAACAGAAAGACGCACAGGGTATTATGGGCTGGGAGAAGGGAGCCCCGCCCACACTCACAGGTACAGGTGGGCCTCCTGTTCAAAGAATAAGGAGTTTTCCCGAGGAGGAAGAGGCTGGAGGAGGTGAGAAATGGACAGACATCAGGCAGGGAGAGGGTGTGAGCTCAAGCAGGTCAATGTTGCTGGAGAGTGGTTATCAGCAAGGGGAGGAGAGAGAATGACATCAGGTCCTGACAGTCTAGACAGACCCCGGTCAATTCTCTCTCCTCGACAAGGAGAAGCCAATGGAAAGTTTGACGAAATCAGATTTGCCTTTTTAAGGTATCATCTGTACTCAACCCTCTAATTTCTGTATAAGTCTAATTACATGAAACAGAAGTTGGTGTTTTGATTTTTTACTTTGCTTTTCTGTTTGGAGTGTCACTGTAACTACTGTATTGTAAATGATGGAAAATAATTGCATATGTTAAAAAAATGAAACTTTATAAAGTAAAAAAAAATAAAATAAAATTTCCCCCAAAAAATAAATAAATAAATAATTCATGTGGAGAAGTTATCTACCAGGAAAAAAAAAAAGTATCATCTGGAGTTGGAGAGGCTGGATCCATGGGGACTGCAAGGCCAAGTGCAGGAGGGAGATTACACAGCCCTCAGCACTGACAGCTAGATTTGGGCATTAACTTGACATCGATCTCTGTTCAGCTGAGATCTAAGGGCTTCTCCTGACTATCCATACTGCCCAGAACCTTCTGCATCTTGGCTACAGCCATGGATAAGCTTCATCTAAACCCTTGGTCAGAATGTTAGAACAGAGCCACGGAGATCCTAGCTAAAACTATAAAGTCAATTCTGGTTACACCCTGAATAGGTCTATCAGTCTATCAGTCAATCAAAATGGTGAAAAAAACAGAAGAAAGGTCCTGTTAAAAAAAAAAAAAAAGTAGAAACAAATAGTAGGAGTTTAACGTGGATAAGAGAGGCCTTAGGAGAGGCAGTATCACTTCCGGGTGGAGAAGGAACCTACCCTTTGTATGGCTGGTTCCATGGGGATCCACAAGGGCCCACACACTAAATTGGAAAATTTCAGTTTAATATAAGGCAAGACTTTCCAATTGTTAGACATGCCCAGACATGGGACAGGCTATACTTGGGTAACTATTAGCTAGCTAGGGCCGCCATAACAAAATACCACAGACTGGGGAGCGCTTAATCAAAAGAAACTTATTTTCTACGGTTCTGGAAGCTGGAAGTCCATGATCAAAGTGGTGGCAAGCTTGGTTTCTCCTGAGGCCCCTCTCCTGGGTTTGTAGATGGGTGTTTCCTCCATGTGTCCTCAGAGGGTCTTCCCTCTCTGTGAGTCCATCTCCCAATCTCCTCTTAGTAGGACACCAGACCTACTGGATTAGGATCCATTTGTACTGCCTCAGTTTAACTGAATTACCTCTTTAAAGGCCAATCTCCAAATATAGCTCACGTTCTGAGGGGGAAGGGGCTAAAACTACTTATCCAGCAGATAAGTTTTAGGGGGACACAATTCAGTCCATAACACAACCTGTCAACAGGGATGGGTCAACAGAGAGGTCTGGTGACCATCGGGCAATGGAAGCCAATGAAGAAATGGGAGGCTTGAATCTGAAGTGTCCTTGAAGGTCCCTTTAGGTCAAAGAGCTGTAATCCTAAACGTTGTAGGACAGCACCCAACTGCTCCTGTTAAACATTATTAACACAATAACCTCCCTGGGGTTTCAGACAAAAATCGTGTTTTCACAGCAGCTTACATGATTGATGAGAAATGCCGCCCTTCTTTCAGTCTCCCTGGAGGAAGGGTGCGGGCAGTCAGGTCCCACACACGAATCCCATGCACGAGCCACGTGCCATGGCCCCACTCACGAGCCCGCAGAGAACCACGGCCACACTTACCTGTGAAACAGCACAGACTTGACCAAAGTGACGACGTCGCGGCTGGCGTTATATCCAGCACAGACGATGGCAACGTGGATCGTCTGGGAAGCAAAGGAAACAGGGCATGAAGTTAGACAGATGGAGGAGGGCCTTCCCGGGGCTCCAGACCACATGAAAAATAAAAATCACCCTCATTTCTTGCTGGGATCATTAGAAAACAAAGGGCATAGTCTGCAGCTGTGGAAAATAACTTGAGAGAGTTTTATTAAGGTCTTTTTAATCGGTTTATGGAGCCATCATCATTTGGAAACCATTAAGGCTCTTTTCAATTACATTTTGGGGATGAGAGAAAGGCCAATTGGCTCACATAGGCAAACAGTGAGTCCCTGACTCCCAAGCTGGGAGACAATGACAACTGATCACATGAGAGAAGAGAGACATACATCCTGAAAGGAAGAAGTGACAATCGTGGGTCTCAGACTGAGAAGTGAGGGCTCAGAGTTGGGAAATGTTCTCAGATGATTCAGGTTAGGGAAACCTGACCGGGCAAAGAGACTGATGAACATCTCCGCGGGCCCTTCTGTAACAAGGGCCCCAGTGGGGACGTCATCCCAAGAACTGAAGACAGGCAGAACCGAAGGGGACTTTATGGGGCATCTCATCTGAGGAGTTAAGAGCTCAGGCTCCAGAAATCAATCCTGGCTTCCTCCTTTGGCCCAGGGTGACTCTGGGAAAGTTGTGGCATCAGGTGACTCACAGTAGCACATGGGCCATGACACAAGGAGGTCACGGAGCACAGATGCGCATAATACCAAGTGCAAAATATGGTGCTTGGTACACTGCCTTCTGATCACAGTAAAGGTGTTCTCTAGAGCTGGGCTTCCCAGAGGGGGTCCCCCTTGGCACCCTGGCGTGCTGTCAGTGAATTACAGGAGACCAAGCCACTCATCTCTTTGAGATCTCAGGGCTCACCAGGCTGGGCTGGCCCCCCTCAGGCACGGCTACCATCTGTGCTGCAGCAACTGGACAAAGACTGGGAAATCCTGTCCTAAGGCAGCCCCTACAGAGAGCCATCCAGCCTCTCAAAACGGGTCAAAGAACGGAGGGGTCACACCTCTCGATATTGTACCTTTCACCGAAGCACAGCCCACCTTGAATTGAAACCGGCCTCCTGACACCCACCCCAGCCCTGCTCGGTCCCAGGAGTAGTGCAGAACCAGCACGCTCCCTCTGGCACCCAGGACTTAAAGGGAGGTGTCTCCAGAGGTGCTTCTCCATCTTCAGAACTACTCACAGCCCTTGTCCCCACGGCATGGCTTCTGGACTGCTGTTATTCTCATCAGCCAGTTCAAAACACAGTTCTGTTGACCCTACATACTGTCTCTGCCACTTCCTAGGAGTCTATAATTACTTCAAAGTGAAAAATAAAAATAAAAATAAAAAAGCAGTTCTGATATCCTGGTTGCCCCCCTACAGGCTTCCAGGACACTGACCTCTGGTTCCCAGGCTTACTTTACCACACACACCCTCCCGCCCCCCGTGACATCACCAAGGAAAGGTTACTCAGGCTTCGATGGGATTCGAATTCCCGAACAGTCATTCTTAACCCTGATAGTACATCAGAAACACTTGAAAGACTTATAAAATACACTCTGTGCCCCAGCCCCATCTCAGACAGGTAAACTTACAATCTCCGATGCCCAGGATGTTACATTACTCTGCTGGAAGGCAATGGGTCTCCAATAGGAGGCAAAATTCATCCCCCTCCGCTCTACCCAGAACACCTGACAGTATCTGGAATCATTTTTGGCTGTCACTCCAAGGGGTGGGCAGGCCTACTGGCATCGAGTGGGCAGAGAGAGGCCAGGGCTGCTGCTCAACCCCCTACATGGCCCAGGGCAGCCCCCCAATAGACAACCACCCTGCCCAAAAGGTGACAGGGCTGTTGAGAAAAAACACTGCTTTTAGAAAGAAGAAGAGAGGGTGCAGGGAAACTCAGACCCACAAGCTGCCAACCCGACCTTGACTCAGTCTAATGTATGCATATCTTAATTTCTCCACCTGTAAAACGAAGACAGCATCACTTATCTCTGGATAATATCTCCAAAAGACTCAGGATGAAAGACTGTTAGGCGGATGCAACCGTCCCCGTTTAAATCACGAAGGAAATGAATAGGAAAACGCCTGCACGCAGGAGGCAGAACCAGGAAGGGGACAAGAATGGATAAAAGCACGCTGAATCAGGCTCTTTGCAATTGCAAATATTTAAACATGCGGCCTCTGAGATACCAAACTTTGTCTTGGCTTCAGGGTTCAGGGGCTTTTTAAAATGGGCCCATTAAATGAAAGCACGAGTGTGCACATTCTCAAACATTTTACATAATTTTCCAATCTCTTTAGTTTCATCCAATACACCTGCCACCATGAATAAATTCATCATCTGGAGCCGTAGCAGCAAGGCCCTGCTGCCCAGGAAGGCAGAAAATCGGAGCACTGTGAACATGCTCTTGCAAGAGTTCTGGGAGGTCCAGGCTTTTGCGGGTCCAGAAGAGAATGCCAAGGATGGGTCAGGGGCGGGGCTTCGGAGCGGGGAGGGTAAAGGGACAGGGATGAATGTTCCTTGAAAGAGCAGGGTCACAAATATGGTCTCACCACCATAACTTGATTTTGAAGAGTCCAGGTTTCAAGTGTCTCACTGTGGTGACTTAAAGATGCCCAAAAGCCGGGGTTGCCTGGGTGGCTCAGCAGGTTAAGTGTCTGACTCTTGGTTTCAGTTCAGGTCATGATCTCATGGTTCGTGAGTTTGAGTCCCACATCAGGCTGTCAGCGCAGAGCCTGCTTGGGATTCTCTCCTCTCTTTCTCTCTCTCTCTCTTTCAATAAATTAAATTAAATTAGATTAAAAAAGAAAAAGATGGCCAATGGCTACAACCACTTGGACTTTCATCCCACCAAAGGGAAGCATCTAAAATATCAGATTCGGTAACCGCTGACCAGCCATCAGGACTTCCTTACATGTTATCAGATGTCAGACTTGCCTTTACCGGTCACAAAGCTCAGACTGGGCTGGGGTGATGACCTTAATCTGCTCCTCCAAACTCACTCTTACTGTCTTCCATTTGCTCTGTGCCTAAGGCCTGACACTTATAGACTGAAGCACTGGGCTCCCAGTGGGCTCTGGTTTCTGGTGGAGCTTGGTCCTCGGGAGGCCTAAGGGCAGGCGGAAGGAGGGATGAGATCCCCTGCACCTGTCAGAGGCCCACCCCCCCATTCCCCCTCTGAGTTCTGATTCTGCTGGGCTCCATAGGCCGCCTGCCCCCCACCCCTTGGTCCAGGGGTTCTGGTCTCCACCACCCTCACCAGTCCACATGTCTGCGGCTGCCTTCGAGAGTGCCATTGATTGCCTGCCAGCGCCTGACCAATTCCAGTGACCTTCCTTAGCCTCGCCTTGGTCCCGGTGGCTGGAAAGGAGGCACAGAGGACTCTCAAGCATTCATAGATAAGCTGCTGATCCCTAAGCTGAAAAAGAGATATGAGAGCACCAGTGTAACACACCTGAAAATGTACAAGCTGTGTTTATAAACTTTAAGCAGCTTGACAAAGTTCTCAGACACATGGGCCAGAGGTTCTAAGGAAGCCCACAGAGCTTTGTGCTCGCTCCCGCTAGTCCTGAATCTGGGGCTCAGCACATCCACAAGCTACGTCTGAGAGACAATGTAGCTGAACTAGCGCCGAGTGAGGGACATGGACTTTCAGGACTTATAAGAAGGATTCAGGCATGACATGGGTGTTTCTGGAGTCCCTGATGGGCCAGGCACTATGCTGAGCTGGATGGAAAGGTGAGTCAGTCCCCTGGGGTGAAGAGAAGAGGGAGAAAGACCGCTAACCAGACACCAGGAAGGATCCTATGATGGTGACCTCGGAGTCCTTGCAGCCTGGAGTGGCCTGCACCAGCTAGGCCAAGAGGATGCCAAGGGCTTTAGGGAGGAGAGGGCATTCCGGTGACAGGACCAGGGCAAGTGCCACTCCTAACATTCAGGGCCACCTGGGATTTGTAGCTCTCTGTGTGTCAGCCTTTAAGAGAAACTGAAGGGCTGGAAGTTCTGGCCTGCTCTCCGCCAGCCCCAATGCGCACAAGAAAAATCTCCACACGGTTGTCTTCTCAATTATGGATGCAGGGAAAAAGTTACCGTCGTCCCAAAAGAAATGTAGGAAGAAATTAAGGGATGGGGGGCAAAGTGGGCCCTGGCAGAAGTATCAATACTGTGCCTGGCTTGCTTCCCCTCCAGCAAAACCGTGAGAGAGACTGCGGGACGGGACAGAGTGGGGACCCTGCTTCAACACCAGTGTGGGCTCTGCTGTGAGGAGTCAGGCTCAGCCCACGTTCTGACCGCAGCAGCAGACATGGGAGGGGGGGGGCAGGTCTCTGGGGCGATGCCCACAGGAACACAGGTGGAAAAGGGTTTGTGGGGAAAAACCCAACACAAGTGGAGAGATCTGGTCTGAGCTGCAACATCAAAGCTAAGCTGCTGTTGTATGACCTTGGAGCTCTCATTCAACGTCCCTGAGCCTCGATGGCTTGTCTGGAAAAGGGACATAAAAATGGGCACTACACTGACTTGCTGTGCACAGACAAGAGAGGGCAAGAAGGTGCACCTCGTGAAGTGACGCCGTTCTCGCAATGGCGAGACAGCATAAGGAAAAGCTGCTCAGCATCTTTGTGCTTTAACCCCTCCGCCCCCACCCTGGGGGAGAGGTGGATAGTGGCTGCAGCTCTGCCTCTGGCCAGCTGAGTGACGTTGTGCAAGTAACTTAACCTCTCTGATCCCTGGTGAATCCTGTATAAGAGCAGTGCACAATCTCTATATACATAGTGCACAGGGGATACTTTCCAAGACACCCCCAGTGGACGCCTGAAACTGGAAAGAACTAAACCGTGTATTTACTATGTTTTTTCTGATAGATACATACCCATGATAAAGTGGAAGTCATAAATTAGGCACAGAAGAGATTAACAACAGTAACTAATAGTAAAACAATTACAGCAACATGTAAGTTACGTGAATGTGGTCTAAGTAGCGTCTTGTCCTGTACTCGTCCTTCCAGTGACGAAGGAAGAAGACAAAAGGGCTATGTGCCGAGATGAAATGAGGTGAATGACGCATGCATTCTGATGCAGGCGCAGGCTACGACTGACTTGACAAATCGTCAGAAGGAGGATCATCTGATCCAGACCACAGCATGACCACAGGTAACTGTAACCGTGGAAAATGACAGCATGGATCAGGGGTATTTCTGCAGAGTCTTCCTAACATCCAGAATTTTCCAAAAGTCAAGATGAAGAGCGGATAGCACAGCGTGGTTAAGTGTCTTTGGCTCAGCCACTCAGTGGCAAACCGAGAGGTTGAATTCACAGTCCTGTTAAACCCATACCACTTTGTCTCAAAAAACACATGTGTAACTATTAAAATGAAAGAGATATATTGCTAACGAGTCATCTAAAGTCATCTTACAAACCTCAAGGGCATCTCTACTCTTCTGGGAAGCCAGTGATCGAACTCGGTTTCCTCTAAATTCTTAACAACTGGCCCAGAAGATAGAATTATCTTCATCCTATAAAAAACATAGACACCTCCTATCGTATGTCAACTATACTTCAACTAAAAAGTTAAAAAATCATTTAAAAATAAAAGTAGATGCCTCCTGACTGTTGTGGGAGGCAAACTGTCAGGGGCTCAGCAAGGAAGGGCAGGTGGAACCAAGGAGGCTCTGGGGCCAAGGACAAGGACAGGAAGGGCCACCCTGCACTGGGGACTTTGAGCACCTTCTCCATAGCCAAGACCTAAAAAATGGACCACAAACAAATGAACCACCATACTCTCCATCCTGCACATTTCTGGCCCACTGTAGGATTTTCCTGTGTTGCAAAGAACAGAGTACCCCCAGGAATCAGAAACCCAAATGGTACATGGAAGACACTGAAGGGGGAAACTGATTTTGAGGGTGAGTCCAGAGAAGACTAACTGGTGTTGGGAGCAGATGAGCTGTCTGAATACAGCCCCAAACGGACCTGCCATGTCTGGTGGGTGTTTACACCCCTACCTAAGGTTGATCCCCCCGACCTCAAAAGCCTACACACACTCGCCAAACCTGCAACCATTCTGCAAATGTAGACTGAGCACCTACTGTGTGCCAGACTCAACTGTACGTGCTGGGGCAAGAGCAGGGAGCAAAAGAGGGTGCCAGGCTGCATGGCGAGTCCACAAGAAGACAGCCAGGCGGTGAGGAAGACCTTCTAGAGGTCACAGCCATTTGGAAGAACTTGGCTTTTCCTCTGGGTTTAGAGAGATGCCGCTTGAGGGTTCAGAGCTGAGAAATGGCAGGATCCGACTTCCATTTTAACAGGATCCCTTAAGCTTCGTGTTGAGAACAGAACAGGTCTATGTGCACGTGCGTGGGGAGAAGGAGCAAGCGGGAGGCAGAAAGGTCAGGAAGCTACTGCAATCACTCAAGCATGGTGTGATATGCTGTCCAAACACCCCTTCAAAGAGGTAAGTGCTGTCCCCAGTTGCCAGGAATTGCCTTCCCTGCAGAGAACTACGTTTGTTGGGGCAGCTACCTCCAATACACCCCACAGAGCCTCAGGCGCAGTCCCCAGGGCACGCCGTCACAGACTGCATGTGAAACACCATCTCAGGGGTGCCTCTCCATGCACTAAGCCAGAAGCAATACGGGACAGGTAGACAAAGGTGGAGGGGAGAAGCGGCCACCTGATGTATTCATGCAAAGCCCGTGGTGATCACTTTGCGGTTGACTTCTCTAGCAGAGGAAGCAAAATATCATATACATTAAGATTTACAACCTGTGCCAAGGATGTGGAGAAATTGGACCCTCGTGCCCTGTTGCGGGGAGGATAAAATGGTACAGCTGCCATGGAAAAGAATATGGTGGTCTCTGGAATAATTAAACACAGAATTGCCATATGGTCCAGCAATCCCATCTCTGGCAATATAGCCAAAGGAACAGAAAGCAGGGTCTCAAAGAGATATTTGCACACCCACGTTCACTGCAGCATCATTTACAAGAGCTGAAAAGCAGGAGCAAACCTGAGTGTCTGGTGTCAGATGAATGGATGACCAAAATGTGGGATATACCTTCAACGAAATATTATTCTTCTTCAAAAGGAAGGAAGGACATCCTGTCTCGTGCTACAACCTGAACTTTGAGGACATCACGGTAAGTTAAGCGAGCTAGTCACAAAAAGACAAGTACTGTCTGATCCCATTATATGAAGTATCTAAAGTAGATAAAGGTACAGGAAGCAGAACTGTGGTTGTCAGGGTCTCGGGGGAGGGGAGAGAAAAAACGGAGCATTGCTTTGTAACAGGTTTAGTTTATTTTGCGAGATGAAAAAGTTCTAGAGATCTATTGAACAACCATGTGAATATACTTATCATTAATGAAATGTACACTTCATTTTTTAAGAGAGTAAATTCCATGTTAAGTGGCTTTGCTGTACCACAATTAAACACAAAGAAGATTTATAACGTAGACCTGCACTTTTTCACCATGTAGCCTCACCAAGCCCAAGTTTCCTTAGCTATAAATTTATAATGAGTAAGAGTCCAGGAGGGGTGTCTGAGTGACTCAGCTAGTTGGGTGTTTGGCTCTTGATTTGAGCTCAGGTTGTAATCTCATTGTTTATGAATCTGAGCCCCACATCAGGCTCTGTGCTGGTGGCATGGAGCCTGCTTGGGATTCTCTGCTCGCTTGTGCGCTCACTCGCTCTCTCTCTCTCTCTCTCTCTCTCTCAAAAATAACCAAACATTTATTAAAATAAAAAAAAAAAAGAAAAGAGAGAGAGAGAGAGAGTCCGAGAGCTCACACATGTAAAGTGCGTATCTGGAATCGAATGCTTGCTCAAAAAGTGAAAGGAGACATGATTAGCAGATTAGGATCATTCTCACCAAAAGCCCTGCCCACTTCTTCTCATAGGGTTCACGCTCTGGTCAAGCTGGATGGCCTGCTAGGTTTCCTCGCTTCCATAATGTGCCCTCAATTTAATATGCCCTAGTCCTTCACCTCCATCTGTAAAAGACAGGTAAAAATTTCCCAATTTACAGAAATCTGAACAGAGTAACTGAGATGATTCGTGTAAAGGGCTTTGAGCCTGGCATCCTGTAAGTAGGAGATAAGTATCAGAAATCAGTAGTATTGCTATTAACGTAAAAGTCTGTAGTATGCTGAAGGGTCTACCTTCAAGGGCTTGAGCCTGAAATACTATCCAAGGCCAGTCATTGGTCTCTTTCCTTCTGCCTTTATCCCCGACTCTCCTTCAAGTAAGGGTTGGGATAGTCTCCCCCCCGCCCCCACCATCGTTGAAAGAAGGGCTTTCAGAGCTGCCCGGTTCCATCTGCTGTGTCAAATACTGGTGATGCCTTCACCCTCCTCCTGTACAAGAGGGCAGAAGACACAGGAATGTGGAAATGAACCACTGGAATCATTTGTTACTTGGGCCACGGCAGCAACTGGTTAAAATTAGGACAGAGCTTTTATTTTGCTCCAGTTTAGCTTCATCATCTTATTATTTTTAAATATTTTACCGTTTATTTATTTATTTATTTATTTATTTATTTATTTATTTTTTCCTGGGAGACCCCCCCCTCCCACTTCCCGGAGCTGGTACAGCCCTGCGGACCCTCCAGCTGCACCTTTACCTGGTGGGGCACTCACCTGGCCGCCCCGTTTATTTATTTTTGAGAGAGAGAGAGCGAGAGAGAGCGCATGCGTGCTTGCACACACGTAGAGGAGGGACAGAAAGTGAGGGAAACAGAATCCGAAGCAGGCTCCAGGCTCTGGGCTGTCAGCACAGAACCGAAAGTAGGGCTTGAACTCACGAACCGTGAGATCTTGACCTGAGCTGAAGTCGAATGCTTAATTGAGCCACCCAGGCGCCCCATTCATCATCTTTATAAATGAGAGAGATGTACCTTTCTTTGTTGTTGCTAATGGCACATTTTAAAAATAAAATGTAACAAGAGAGTACAAATAGAAAACAGATCAAGGTAGGACTGCTCCAGGGTAAGCACAGACAGGAGATTCCAAGGAGACAGTGCCCCTTGCCATTGTCGTGGTGTGGCGGCCACCTCCAAGACTGTCCCCAAAGCTCCCTCCAGCTTGTATAGCCCTTTTATAACTTCTGCTGCACTGTGTGAGGGTCGGTCAGTACGACCAGCAGTGCTGGGCAGAGGGATTGGTATATGATATCCAAGGCTTGATCATAAAACAAGACTGTGGCTTCTGCCTTGATCTGCTGATCACTTATTCGGGAGAAAGCCAGCTGCTACAATGTGAGAACGCTCCAGCAATCCTAAGGGACTGAAGTCCCAGCCATGCCTCTGTGCCATCTCTGAAGCAGGTCGGCCAGTCCCTGTCAAGCCGACAGATGGCCACAGCCCTCACAGACATCTTAACCGCAACCCCATGAGAAACCTACAGACACAATGTCCGACTCAGCTGCCCCCAGACTCCTGATTTTCATAAACTGTATGACACGACAGATGCTTGTTATCGGAAGCCATTGGGTTGGGGGGGGATAACTGGGTATGAAGTGATAATTACCTGATTCAGGGAGGGGACATTAACGTAAGTTACCGCTATAGGAGCTAGGGTTCCCTGAAAATCAACGCCTAAGAAAATCCTACTAAGTTCCTTCCAGCTGTACATTCCCTAATTCCAAGGCCTAACATTTAGGGAAGATATTTTAGCAGATTTACATCCTTGAAGGAGCCCCAGAAACCACCTATGAAGCTAATGAAATCTGAATCCAAATGTTGCAACAGCATCTTCCAATAGCAACATGTATACGGAGGATGGCAGGCAAGCCCGCTACTGCTGAGCTATTCCATAAAATCCTCAAAGTAAAAACAATAGATCGAAATGCCATGTAGTTAGGTAGGGGCCCAGAAAATGAAGCTGTAAGGTGTCAAGTTTTATAACCGTAACGCCTAAAGCAAAACAGTACACCCCTACTAAGTTAACAAACGTAGTCACATCTGGAAGGCAATTTAAAACAGAACTTCTTTGACAAGAAGAGGCAATATCCTTGCCTCAACCTACTGAGAACTGAGTATCCCTCAGTCTACGGTAGCCCCCAAGGTGAGAGATGACCTCCATCATGTCTGGTCACCCTGGAGCCTTCGAGATGAGGCACCTGCCAGAGTGGGGCTCTGAGTGTGGGTCCCAGGTGCTCTAATTCACAAAGCGGTAGTGCCGGGTTCCAAGCACAGGCTCTAGAAGTAAACTGCTTAGGTTAAACTTTTTTAAAAATAATTCTTTTAATGTTTTATTTATTTTTGAGACAGAGAGACAGTGTGAGCAGGGGAGGGGTAGAGAGAGAGGGAGATACAGAATCCAAAGCAGGCTCCAGGCTCTGAGCTGTCAGCAGAAAGCCGACATGGGGCTCGAACCCATGAACCACGAAATCATGACCTGAGCCGAAGCCGGACACTCAACCGACTGAGCCACCCAGGCGTCCCCATGCTTACGTTTAAATTTGACCTCCACCTCTTCCAGGCAGTAGGACTTCGAAATAATTATCGAACCTTTCTTAGCAGCTTTCTAATGTGTCAAATAAAGAAAGTATGCTTCTGTGTGGACTGAATGAGGTATTTTATGTAAATTTTGGCATAGCGTCTGATCCACTCAAAGGCCAAACAAATGTTAACTTTTATTACTATGACATTAATACTGAGAAGCGAAGCTCCAAGCAGGGTGCAGAGGGAGAGACCTACTTCCCTAGAGGCGGCCTCACATCAGGGAGAACCACTCCCTTGACCTCCTACAGTAACAGCATTCATTGTTGCTATCTTACAGGATATCCACAAATTCTTCAACATCTCTCCCACTGAGACATGGGGAAAACTGGGTGAGCCTTTGAGCCAGCTTCAAATCAAAGATTACATTATCAGCAGAAGTGACACTGTGTGACTTCCAAGGCCAGGTCATAGAAAGTGCTTCTGTTGTGTTTTGGTCACTGGAGCACTCGTACTTAGTCTCCAGCTGCTGTGGAGGCAGCCGACTGCCCTGGGGCCGCCATGTTGTACGAAGTCCAAGCCAGCCGTAGGGACAGACACGGAGAGCCCCCGAGTCTACGCCAGGCAGGAAGGATGCTGGGTCAGAGCTCCAGCCCTCGCGGCTCAGCCGCGGCCACGAACTGATGACAACTACACGAGGGACCCCCAAATCCGAACTGTCCACCTAAGCCCTTTCCAAATCCTTGACCGCCCCCCCCCCAAAACCAGAGACCTAATAAAATGACCAGTATTGGTTTAAGCCATTATGTTAGGTGTGTGTTAGGGAGCGTCGGGAAAGGGAAGCCTCCAGAGTAAGTGTGTGAGACACGCCTGCAGAATTGGTTTCCTTCCCGCTGCCTCGTTTCACCCTTACAGCTGCACCGGGAAGCACAGATCATAATTCTCATTTTGAAATGATGAAATAAGACGACAAGAGGGTAACGGAGGCACCCAAGCTCACAGGACGCGTGACTGACAAAAGCAGATTCCTGGTCGGGACGTTGGACTCTAATTCCCGTGACTTCTCGGACTCCCAGGATATGCCGGGACCAGAAACGCAAGGAAAACACACAGATCCATACACACGCCCGCCAAAGGGGGTCATTCCGCTCCAGGCTCCGTGGCACACGGAAGCCAGTGCCTCGCTGCAACGGCATCGTCCTGATCACAGAGAAAGGCAGGAATAAAACGGACAGCTACGTGAAGGCTGCGTAATTAGGAACACTCAGAGGGCACAGGGACTGGCGAGGGCCCGCTGCTCCCATCACCAGATACCTCGGCTGACAGCCGGCATCATTACAGAAGACTTTCCACAAGTACTTGTCATACCCCAGAGAAGTTTCAGTGCCACAAGAGAGGATGACAACATCCATGGTTACGAGGCGCTGTGCTGACAGGGTGTCAGGACCAGGCGCCTATAATCACAAAGCGTCGTGAGGAAGGGGGGCGTCTACGCCGACTCTGCTGACTGACATTCTTGTTGCCTCTATGGCTTCTTCGCTGAAATCTTTAAAGACACCAAGTGATGGAGACAGAGAAAGCATTTACACTGTAATGGGTATGAAGTCAGCATCTCAAGGAATGTGGACCCAGAGGAGACATGCTGAAATAGGACGATCAAGACGTTCAAATCCATCTACAGAAACTCTGAACAGGACCAGGGTTTCATCGCAGATAATTCTACCAAAACTAACCTTAAGGACCTAAGAAGTAACATTATCACGACACACAGGGAAAGAGAAGGAAAATGAAGAAAGCTTAATTCCCAGGTGCAAGTCAAAAGACTAAAAGAGAAGTGGGGCGCCTGGGTGGCTCAGTCGGTTAGGTGTCCGACTTTGGCTCAGGTCACTATCTCACGGTTCATGGGTTCGAGCCCCGCGTAGGGCTGTGCTGACAGCCAACTCAGAGCCTGGAGCCTGTCTTCAGAGTCTGTATCTCCCTCTCTCTCTGACCCTCCCCTGCTCGCTCTCTCTCTCTCTCTCTCTCTCTCTCTCTCAAAAATAAATAAAACACTAAAAAAATTTTTTTAATTAAAGGGAAGTTATGATAAGAACCAACAATCCCAAGATCTCAATTTCTATATTGCTACTTTATCTTTTAAAGAGCAAGGGGATAAAGAGAACCCCATTGATTATGCTGTGCCTTTATGCAGCTTCCATTCATGTCCCACTATCTCGAATCACTTGCACAGATTTCTTTAATGCCCACGTTCTTGCAGCCTAACCCAGAGATTCGCAATTAATAGGTCTAGAATGGATCCCAAGAATACACATTTTTGGTACGTAATTCTAAGTCACAACCAAGTGTGGGCACAACCCATGTGAGACAGAATGTTCAGTGTAACCCTAATATCTGTTCTCTTTGGTAGCAGAGCTCCAAATGTTAGCAGAGAACGGGGTTTCCTTGAATAAAAACCTAACTTTTCCAGGCTCCCTTGTAGCTAGGTGGCAGCTGCCAATGGCCCTGTAGGAATGTTCTTCGGCCAAGGTGCTCCAAGGAGGACAGAGGGTGAAATGTCTAACACGTGTCATTAAAGGAAGGTGGCATGTCCTACCCAAATGGTGCCTCTCTCCTGCCTGCTGGAATGTGCTCCCCCCGTCACCACAAACCACGAGACCACCTTGGGAACGCCAGCCAAGCAAGCTAAGCGAGACATGAAGGAAGCCTGTACCCCTAAAACAGACATCCCTCTTCACAAGGCCTCCAGCCTTTTAAGCAGCAAGAGAAGTAAGACTCAAAGCCATGGTCAGTTGGGATGTTTTGATACTTCACAGTGAAATCTAATGCCAGTAACAACTATTTTAGAGCTTGCCTCGAGTTCTAATACATATTGTCACCCCGGACATAGTACAGGGCAGGAGCTTGATTTTTATCTTTTAATCGCTAATTTACAAATGAGGAAACCAAGACGCAGAAAAATGATACAAGCCACTAGGTGCCACATGGCTACGAAGCCGGGAACGGGGTCAGGATTTAGGTCAGTGGACCACCAGCTTCGGGAGCTGTTTTGTCTACACGATTTTGCAAGGCACTCCAGGCAAAGCCCTCGTTAGAAAGGGGGTGTCTCTCTGAAAACTGAATGGGGGCACAGAGCTGCTGGCCAGACAGACCGTAGTAGGAAGAGAAAGCCCCCATTTTCTCCCTCTGCTCTGCTTGTGTCTTCTCTCTTTTCCTTTCCCATTTCCACTTGTCACTCCCCTTGATTCTCAGGCAGTTGAGTCAGCCTGAGTCATAGTAGCGTAAATACGCTTCCTCCCTCTGGGCCCCCCCGACCCGGTTGGCAGGGTTCCATCACCCACCCCCAGGTGACCCCAGAGCCATGACCTGGAGCAGACGACATGCAAGAAAGCAAGCAAGCCGTCCCCCAGGCAAGAATACAAGCTCTCAAAACTAGGGCCCTCCCCAGACCAGCCCAAAGTGGGGGAGTTTGATAACACTGCCAAGTCCCCATTTTTGAAGATGTAAAAGAGAGATATTCAGTACCACAGGCCCCCGGCGGTGGCAGTGCAAGATTAAATGGACGGGACCAGGCATGCAGGCAGGGCTGATACACACCCAGCATTTAACAAGTCCTGACGTTCGCAATCCTCTGCGTCTCGCACATCTCTTCCTCCACGGCTCCCGCCTCAACATGAGAGAAGGGGGGTTTTGTTCGTTGCTATTTCCCAGCACAGGGAACAGTGTGGGATACATAGCAGAGGCTCAGTAACTATTTATCAGATGGAAGAATGAATGAAGATATAGTGTAATCATTTCCTGGCCCAGGTTCTCTGTGCTTCCGGACCAAACTCCCCATGTCCTGCATTCTTTCTTGCTTTGCTTCATATTTTTTTATACTCACGTGTACAGTTCTCACTGTTCAGGCTCCATGCACCTGCGTCCACCTCTGCACACCTCAACCAGGCTTGAGAGACCACGACAAATCCTCCCAACCCAAGGGCCCTCCTCCTTCACCACTGACCTTCCCCAGGACTGAGCCTACTGGCTCAGGAAGCCCCAGGTTCCCTGAGTGTAGTATCAGCAATATACTCATCACCGATACTGTAGCGATCAGCAAAATAGCTAAGGACCCCTCTCACATGAACAATATATCAAGTTTGCCAAGTGTTTTCAGAGGGGGTTGAAGTTTAACATTCTAAGAATGTAGCCAGGAAATGGAATAAAGCAACAGCAGATAATAGATCTAGCTAAAATTAATAAAAAATGAACCTTAACTGAACACATACTGTGAACCAGACCCAGTCTGTGCCTTTCTACAGCCCATCCCATTTACTTCTCATAAATCCCCCGTGACGCAGGAATTATTTCCTCAAATTTATTGGTGAGACATTTAAAGTTCAGAGAGGTTAGGTAACTTGCTCCAGCACCCACAGCAGAAGCCATCAGAGCTTAGATATGAACTCAGGCTTGTCTGGGTCACAAAAGGCCTTGCTTGTAACAAGGGTGCTTTAATTCCTGTCCATAGGGAGCAGTAGAAACAGGAAACGAATGTGTACGCACTTGTGTTCAATGCACACAGAAGCACGAATGCACAAATGAGAGGGGTGAGGCCAGTAGGGAGAAGGGGTGGGTAAGTTCTCCAAAGGTTCAAAGAGTTACTAAGACCAAAAGTATACTTTGGGAAGCGGGGGGAGGTGGGACAGAATACTCAGTTATACAAGTTCAAATTACTGCCTTAGAGAACCAACAGGTCTCTGGTTCTGAACTCCAGAAGCCGATCCTAAAGTGAGGAGGTGGCCAAGGGAACTGTTGCCCAACAAAATCACAACTCCAGGTATACCAATCACACCACAGTCTAAATTAGCAGGTGTCCCCAGGATGACAACTGGGCGTTGAAACCCTGGGTCTAAACGAACTGCAAAGAAGGCAGTGGTGGTTTCCATCCCTTCGCTCCTCTTAAGATCTCTGTGCTAGAGGCATTCCTGTAGCCAATTTTCAGATGGCAAGACTATGGCTCAGAGAGGCTAATCTATTGGCCAGGTCACACGGCAATGGTAGTGACTATGCCAGGTTCACATGCGGGCCTAGTCAAGCATGCCGGCCCTTTGGGGGCACCCAGAGGTGCCTCCTGGTGGCATCTGCGAGGGGTGAGGGCCACTGGCGTCTGGACTACTGCCCTGGGGTGGGGGTAGGGGCCCGCGTGGGGTGCTCTTTACCTCGCACTTCTCCACGACCGGCTGCTGCCCACACTCGGAGCTGTTGCCCGCCACGATGCCCGCGCGGAGGTTCTCGCTGTCGCCGGTGCCCTCCTCCATGGAGTAGGTCCTGGAGTGGTTGCCGCGGCGGGGGGCAGGGGCGCGGCCCTGTGCCAGGCTGAGCTGCCGGCGCAGCGCGCGGTTCTCGGCCTCCACCTCGCGCACGCGCACCTCCAGGCTCTCGCGCTCCCGCGGGCCGGCGGCCGCGTACCGGGGGCTGTGCGGCTGAGACTCCAGCGGGGACAGGGACACCGGCTTCCCATCTGCGGGGCGGAAAGAGCAGGGCAGGGTTAGCGGCGACGAAACACACCTGAGCCCCGACCCGCACCCCACGCCGCTGTTCGGCTCTGTCTTCTTTTCCCACCTTTGCACATTTCCTGGTAGACAGTTTTGTTCTCAATAAAACAGATGGATATAAAAAAGTAGCAGGAGGAAGGGAAAGAGGAAAAGGAGAAAGTGGAAGAGAACACAAAGAACAAATATTAATAACGACAACGTTTGTTTTGGTTTTCCTATGTGAACTCCTATTCATCCTTCAAAACCCTGTTTTTGAAGCATCACCTCCCAGGAGTGTTCGTACCCAGGTCTCTCTTATGCCTCATCCTATGCTCTCTCCACTTAAATATCAGTTTCATAAGAGGCCCTCTGGAGAGTTATGGATTTTTAAAACATTTTATGAAGGTAACATCCCCATCTCCCACACCTTGTACACAGTGCCCCAGGAACATGGCCCACCCAGAGCTGTCTGTCCTCTCTGTTCCGATGCCACAGAAATCCCCGTATCCGGCTACCACACGGCTGCCTTAGAGAATACTAAATAGAATAACATCTCTAGAAAATTACCCGCTCTTAGCCACCCGCCAAAAAGAACTTCTCATTTTCCATACTTCAAGTTTTTCTTCCACTGAGCTTCCAAACCATCCCAGAGAGCCTCTGTGACTCACAAACCTTGAGGATCAAAGAATGCGATGCGTTACACCCTGTGGGGTTCACCTGTGCAGCTGCGCTGCGTTGGCCTCGGCCCAGGGCTTTTTGATGTATCTCTGGGCCTTCACAAACAGGACTCGAGTCTCTCCCTCTTAATCACCTCAGGGCTAAACCCCTGAGCTCCTGGCCCTCTCCTATCCATGTGGCACACAGGACCCGCTGCGTTCCACTGCCCAGGACCGCAGATCAAAGGCCCAGGCTGAAGGCGTGGGTGCATGGAATCACAGGCTGCTTAGGGTTGTGTTGTCCACCAGCTGGCCGACCACAAGTTCTGACCCAGGCTTTTGAAACCTGTTTCCCTGTTTGGTAAAACCAAGTGGGTTCCACTGAGAATAAAAACGAACAGGCTGCTGATGGCAACTGGGTTTGCTCAACTGGCATTGACCTTTCGAGCAGGGAGGGGAGAGATGGGCATCGGGGCCCCACTATGGATCTGTGTGGTGCTGGGTGGGTGGTGCTGATAGTGTCCTAGGTTATCAGAGCAGGTGGCCACCGGCGCTCCCGCTACAGAGGAGGAAACAGACTCTGAACACTGAAGCTTTCCCAACGCGGTGGAGCCTAAGCAGAAATGAGGTTTCTGTGACCTTCTGGGTTCATGCCCCTGCTTTCGTGCTCAGAGTTAGAGATACAGATGCGCTGGGGCCCGAGGGGTCTTCTTTCTTATGGGGAAAAAAACCAAAAACAAAACCTGGAACATATAGGAAGATACCCAGCAAGCTCTGGAAGTACATCAGGGTCCGAGACGCTCTAGAAAATTCACAACAAAGGCGAATTAGAAATTTGTTCCTTGGAGGGATTACTTAAATGCTCTGGAGGGATTACTTTCCAGTCTCTAAAATGGGAGCAGAAACACTAACCTCAAAAGCGCGATGGGAGGTGTAAGGAAGATATGGAAATACAAAGCTCTGGGCGCTTTGCCTCTCATTGGGCAAGTCGTTCTGCTAGTTTCCAATGAGAGTAAGTGGTATTTTAGGTAAGCTGAGTTGATGACATAAATTAGCATGTTAAAGGCTGTATGTTTTCTGAACACAGGGCTGTTCTCTGAGTCCTGTATGGGAGAAAAGGGCCAACAAACCTTGGCTTTGTCTGATCTGTGGCATCTCTGAACCTTCTTCCCCCTTTCAGCCTCAGGCAGGTCCAAGTTCATCCAGAAGCAAAGTGCAAGAGCAGGTAGGCTTCCCAAGGAGACCTCACCACCTCCTCCGGCTCCCTCCCACTTTTCCATGCCTATAAT
>NC_043709.1:13060737-13066569 GCF_006229205.1 Suricata suricatta | reverse complement strand
GCCCACTCCCACTCCTTGGCGGGGTTGCTTCTGAAAGGAAGCATGCTGGAGATGTGCCTCAGGGCCTTCTCGGCGCGGATGGTCCTGGCCTCGCGTGCACAGGGGCCCTGCGTCTCTTCCCTGGCGGATGAATCCCAGTGCCTCTTGATGCAGGAGGGGCCCGTTGCCCTGCCCCACTCAGGGCTCATTCCAATTTCATTCATCCTGACTCTTGCTTTTGTTCCCGGGCTACTCATCTCTCTGGTTTCTGACCTCTTTGTTCTGGCTTGTCCTAGTCCTCTGGGTGGGGAGCCAGGAGGATTAGGCCAGTGCAAGTCCAGCCCTTTTTGAGAAGATCTGCACACCCCAGTGATGGCGATGTCTTATGGGCTCTGGTCTCTCCGAGGAGCGCTCCCCCTGCTCTGTGCGCAGCTCATCACTACAAAGCCCATCACATGGGATTTTATGGCCTATGTCAACAGCTGTGCCCACCCCAGGACTTCTCAGATCATCAGTGGAGAAGAACCGAATTTCCTTCCAATCAATCCTGGGTAAAAATCTGGCCCTAACACATGTACCCAGTACACGGCTTGCCCCACGTGCAATACATCACCTGAATTTGACAAATTGACCTATACCCCGTCTATCAAGTCTACTGATCACATGCTTTGGGCTGCCACAGAGTCCAATTTCTCTAAAAGTTTCTAAAGGTCAACTTATATAATTTTCATACTTCCTTTGTTGTAGAACACTTTGGGGACTGTGATGTTTCCTTTTGTGTGCCACTGAGTGGTCCACAGGGTGCCCAGATATTTGGTCAAACATTACTCTGAGTGTTTCTGAAGGAGCTTAAACTTTTGAATCAGCAGACTGAGTAAAGCAGATTGCCCTCTCTAGTGTGGATGGGCCTCATCCAATCAGTTGAAGGCCTCAAAAGAACAAACGGGCTGACCCCTCAGTAAGAGACTTCCTCCTACTTGACAGCCTTCAAACTGGGATATTGTGGGGTTTTTTGTTTTTGTTTTGTTTTTTCCCATCTGCCTTTGGTTATGAACTGAAACACTGGCTCTTCCTAGGTCTGGAGCCTATTAGCCTTTTGAATGGCATTACATTGTCAGTTTTCCTGTGTCTCTAGCTTGCCAACTCACCCTGCAGATCCTGGGACGTGACCAAATCCATAACCAAAAAAGCCAATTACAATAAATCTCTTTACACACAAGCATACGCATGCATACCCTACTGATGTATTTCTCTGCAGAGCCCTAGCAAATGCAGGGACCAAGAACGGTCTGCAGATCATACTGAGTGGCACTGTCCAAACGCTGGCCTCTCTAGCCCTAGGGCCTGGCACACTGCCTGTACTTAACAAGTATTTGAAGAAGGGATGAGGGAAGGAATGGCATCTAGAAAAAAAAAAGTCATAAATAATTGGTCTAGCAAATCTTAAATTACTAGCTACTTAAAAAGTGGCCTCATTATACACAAAAAAGCAAACAGTAGCCTCGGGATAATATTACATGCTTAAGAGGAGCGAGAAATAGCCAAGAAAAGTAAGAAAATCAAGTAGAGTTCCTCTGAATCCCAGACTCTTACAAGAGAGAACTGAATTTGAGTTACAGTTCTCCTTACTAGTAACAGCCTTAGGTAAAGGACTTAGCTTCTCTGTGACTCAGTGTCCCCAGCTATAAAATGGGGGGCATGTGTATGTATATTACCAGCATCAGCCCCAAGAGGAGATACATGAATGTCCCCTTTCCCCCCACCCTACCCCGTGACACCTGGAGGAAAGAGCAGACCCCTCATTTCTGAGCTCCTTTACCTTGGACTTCTCTAGTACCTTTTCTTCCAGGTCCTACCTTCAGACATACACAGTCCATTTGTACACAGGGCGCACCTCTGTCACATAATGCCTGTATGTGTTGATCCGCGGCTCAGCCCACTTGGAGTTTCAAATGTCAGAGGGGACATTATTCAGTTTAGTTGGCAACATCTTCCTCCTCCCTCCCAAATTCTCAACAAACATGAATTTATCATCAGATTTGAATTTCTGAATCCACTTGAGATGAATGCTCTGAATTAAGAATCAAAACATCTAAGATTGAGAACAAAAAAGGTAAATTGAAAACCAACCTCCGTGCAGTGTGGTGACAGAGATTAGGGACTTGCCATCCCAAACGCTCTAAGTGATGATCTGAATCAATTTGTGTGCATTGAATCACTGTATCTCTCCAGAGTGCTAGTGTTATCACTGGGTGTGATATCCACCACTGGCAGGTGGACAGAACTGAGTGGGGGGGGGGGGGCTCACTGACAGAGGCAGGACTGCAGGGCCAGGACCTGGGTGGCCTCCCAGCCCTTAGGTCACCCATGCAGCGGACTCCAGACAGCCCCTTCCAGTGAGCACAGACCTACATCTCTCTAGTCAAGGACACCAAAATCCTACACTCATGCCCAGATTTCAGGAAGTCCGTCATTCTGCATCATTCTACCCACGATGAAGACACTGCATCCTTAACCTTTATACAGCACCCCCCCCCACCGCGTACCATCTGTCACCAAGGCCGGCAGACTCTTCCTTCCCCCGTTTAAAGCACTCACTTCTCTCACTGTATTTCAAGCACCCCATCCCCAACCAAATCTTTTAATCTCATTCTACAACAGGGATCAAACTTTTTCTTTAAATACCCAGAAAATAAATACATTTTACACTGCAGGCAATGCAGTCTCTGATGCAAGTACACAGCCCTACTGGGTCAGAAATGTCTAACTCTTGGGCATGGCTGTGTACCAATAAAACTTTATTTACAAAAACAAGTGGTGGGCCAGATTTGGCCCACAGGCCCTAGTTTGTGAGCCCATGTCCTAAGAACATTGGCCTCCAAACTCTCCGTTTCTGCCAGCTTCACTCACAGATGCCAGGGATAACGGTCTTCAACCCTATTCCTACTGCATTCTACAGTTTGACAGAGCACAGAAGCAACTTTAAGGTCCTCTGCCGAATTCAACAAACACTTGGTCACCGTTCCTAGTGAGCACACGTCCGTGCGAGAAGCCGTGTGTTCAATCTCATTCGATTTAGCAACACTGTAATGAAGCAGGCATCCTCACTCTCCCTGCTTGACTATGAAAGGGGGGCAGGAGGGAAAATAACAAGAAATAAACACACGAGTTAACTTGTTCAAGGTCATCCCAGCAGCAAATGGCAGAGGGAGAGTCTTGAACCCAGATTCACCGTCTCCAGACCAACTGCCCTTTGATGTTCTAAATCAGAATGTCTCCTGACCGTCCCCTCTCCCGACAAGTCCAACTTACTTTTGTATTGCCCCCGCTTCATTTCCTGGTCCCTTAGGCCAGAGGTTCTCAGTCCTGGCTGCCATTACAATCCCCTGTGTAACTTCTACAGAATACCAACGTGCTTACACCGTCTCCACTGAATTAGCTTAGCATCTCTGGAGATGGGGATCCAGTTAGCATTTTTAGGAGCAGCCACTCTCATGGGTTCCTCCTGTACAGTCAGGGCTGACAAACCCTGATTTAGGCATTTCCCCCCATCTTCCATATAAGACAACACAGACCGCACTTCCAAGTGCACCTGTTGGCTCCTGAAGGCAAATTTAAGAAATGGCTCAGGTGCAAAGGAGATCTTAGCATTGCCACACTTAATTCCAGTACTGTTCTGAGTCTGGGCCCCAGTTTCCTGGCCCGAGTCTCTACCGTATTCTTAGAACAGCTCCTACTATATAACCCAGGACCTTCCTGAATTCCTATAAGCGAGGGTGCCTGGTGTTCCAGCTCATTCAAACTTGGGGCTGTTTTGATCCTGTCAATGCCTCTCTTTCCAAAGCAGCCACACACACCTGACCCCCATCCCCGAACTGCTCCCCGGCCTTTCAGTTTCCCTGGTTCCAGGCTCCCCTTTCTTGACCAACAGATCACTTCACACCAAACGAATTCTCCAATTTCTCACCTTCCACATAAAGCAGTGTTCATTAGGAAAGCATTTTGTAATTTTTTAAAAACACAATGCCCTCCTCTTTAATTAACATGGAAATCTCACACCCTCAATATATCCTGAAATTGTAAAATAAATATTGCAGCCAAAGTCACTTTAGAAAAAGTTAGAGAACTTAACTTCATCTTAGAAGTCTCACACTCAAAAACTTTTTTTGAGCGCTTGATCTCTGGATGCCCAGATGACAGCTGAATCAGATATGGCACTAATTCTGGGCAGAGTGAGACACAGGGCTCAGTGTGGACATCTCCCTCATTCCAGAATTGTGGGGCTAGATCTGCTGCAGGGAGGAACGTGGCAGTGATGGCAGGCAAAGGATGCTCACTTGTGATGGGGTAAAGAGGGAACATTTTACCCAAAAATTCCCTAAAGTGATTTTTTTGGAAGTTGTCTTGGCAACAAAAGCAAACTTGAGTTCCAGCAAAGACCTTGGAGATCTTCCGGCAAAGACTGAACAACAGTTAAGAAAACAGTTCCCCACAAGCTTTTAGAAAGCCAGGGAAAGAAGCCTGGTTCTGTTTCGTCATAATAGGCTAAATAGAATTTGACTTTTCTCCTCCAAGAAAGTATTTTCCAGGACCTTGTCTTAAAGAGCTTCATTAAGTCAAGAAAATGAAGACATTTTTAGCGCCAGTTTGCTATATCCATAGCTGGGTTTTCGCTATAAGTGCTTGAAGTATATCTTAATGAGCAATGACGTCGATGTTTTGCCCCTTGCAGCTTTTCAAGGACTTCAAAGCTCCAAATGTGTTTGGCCAAATATTCTCAGTTCTGAAAGTTTGAGGCAGTTGGTCTCTGCATTGCTATTCTCACAGCAGAGTAACTGAGTCTTTCCACTGTTAAATCTGGCCAATTCTATTGCTCTTTGATGCCCAAGGAGTCTAAGTATGGACAGAAGGACTTTGTCGAAAGCATTCAAAGCATCACCAAACTAGGCAAAGGATCATGTGAGTAGTGCTCTATTTTTTATATACATGACCGATTTGACAGTGGAGTCCACTTCTTCTCTTAGGTCTCCAGAAACAACTACTGGCCACAATATGTCCCAGAAAACATGAGGAGATAGTCACTCCCAATCTGGAAGACCAACCAGTGTGTGAGAACATAAGCAATTCACATTCCAGACATCTTTGATTATCCTCTGCCCCCACTTAACTCATTAACTTCAATCACTTTCAGCATCGCCTCCAAGACACCCAGTTTTCGCGGTGGTCTCCAGTGGTTGAGTCTGGAAGGCAGTGTTTCCCTTCCTTGGTACCTCAAGTCACATGTCATAGGCATACAACAGTTGGACACCACTCCCCTTCAGGAAGAGTCCTCACCACTCCAAGTAAAACTAGCCTGATGATTTTATCCTTAGCAAAACATCAGCTGGCCATCCTCACTGGGGTCATCGATATGGTCATCAACTATAGAATCAGACCCAGAAATATTCTAAAATTTCTTCTTTTCTCTTTGGCTGTATTCAAGATGAAAGATTTCCTCTGATATTTTTCTACTGATCTAACTTTTTTAAAATCCTAGCAATAAATGTGTTATTTTATATGAAATATTCATAGCCCTTATAAAATCCTACTAATAGGTTCCAAGAGTGGTACATCATATGTGCTGGGGAGAATCATATTTTACAGTAAAATTTTTGAACGAGAATTTTTTTTTTTAAACAAAATCTTGTTCAAATCAAGAGACCCACATGGGAGGACTCCCAGCAAGGTTTTACATTTTTTACAGTGGTCACACTAAGGATGCTCAAAGCTTTCCTTTCCTAATTTTGTGAATCCACACTCAAACCGTCATTCTCGGTAGTCACTGATTTACCAAAAAGGAGTTTTGTGATTTTT
>NC_043709.1:13059197-13060637 GCF_006229205.1 Suricata suricatta | reverse complement strand
AGAGAGAGAGAGAGAGAGAGAGAGAGAGAGAGAGAGAGAGAATCTTAAGCAGGCTCCACACTCCGTACAGAGCCTGATGCGGGACTAGAGTCCATGACCCTGGGATCATGACCTGAGCTGAAATCGAGAGTCAGACACTCAACTGAGTAGGCCAGCCAGGCACTCCATGTGTGACTTTAATCAGACAGCATCAGACTTGAACAACAGTGCTTTGCTCTCCTAGGGAGGGAGGAAGGCCAGACAGCACCCTCAGACCTCATATCCTCCTCTGTGCCTGGAGAACAGAACTCTGAACAAACACTCTGGGTAACAGGAAAACTAACTGCAAGACAGGACTCAAAATCTAGAGTGTTCTTCATGCCTTATGTCGGCGATGACAGTTTGTCGACTTCAAATTAGGCACACGCCAAGTCTGGGCAGAAGTTCTCTTCCTCTGTTGGGTGGAAGTGAGGATTAGCAGGGGAGAAAACTCCTGGCGCCCATCTCTGGTGCTCCAGGTGGTCTGATGTCAGCGAGGACCGGCTTGGTCTGCATCACATTCTCTGGGCCCTCCGACTCACTCCTCTGCAGTCAGCTGGTTTTGAGAGACAAAGCCACTGCCCGTCACACAAGACCTACCCTACCGCCTGCGGGGGGCACATGGCGCCACACGACCCAGCTCTGGCCTGCGGTGCTCATGCTACAGTTAGTCCTGATGACAGGCTGAACAGAGGGGTTAGAAGGCAGGTCGGTAGGAAAAGTTAGTCACGGGAGGCCAGGAGGGCTCTTCGTTGGCACAGGGTGAGGTTGGTAATGGCCGCGAAGCCCACGACAGCAGGGGTAGCCGCCATGAAGAATATTCGAACCCATTTCAACAAGAGGAGGCCAGTGTTTCTGTGAACGTAGTGGATTCCTTCAAGAGCATCCCTTTCCTGCAAACTGCCACATCACCTAAATCGATGCCATCGTCTTCAGCTCAATTGTAAATTAAAAACAAGAGAAAACAAGCAACAGCCTGCCTGAATGTTCCCTTCCTATAAATGTCTGCCCTCCTGTATGCAGCCGTCTTCTCCCTTCTTGAGTCTCCAACCCTCCTTTATCAGTTCCGCTCACTTAAAGTTATATTGAAACAAAGGGGGAGAAAGCGAGGGAAAACCCTTATCATCCGTTTTTTCCACCCACTCCTGACAAATCCAAACCATCCCTCGGAAGGAAATCAGAAATGAAGTATGAGGTGTTATCTGGATAGATGGGGTGGGGGTGGGGACAGGGGAAGATAGAAGATTTTATCGGAAGCTCAGCCTGACAGAAGTAACACTTTATCAGGGTGGGCACTCGGTAAGATAAGACATTACCAAGAGCAAGACAGAGGTTTGGGTAAAATATTGGGCTAATACCTATTAAGCAAAACCCGCCATTTCTACTTCTGGCAGATTGTTATTTATTTGCAAGTCCTACTCC
>NC_043709.1:13025240-13059097 GCF_006229205.1 Suricata suricatta | reverse complement strand
GACAAGGGGCCCAGGCACTATTGCTGCACATCCCAGAGGCAAGCAACACACGGAAGAAAAGGAGAAGCAGAGGGAAGTTTTGGATATCTTGAGCTAGATATCCCGGGCACCCTGCCTCAGGTACCCTATGCCCTTCAAAGGATGCTGTTGCTCTTAACAGGAGAGCTACTGCAGGGGGGCAGTATTTCTAGGGCTGTCAGCAATTCACTGCGGGCAACAGAGATGCATCTATTCTGCCTTCCATAGCCTATAAAACAGAAAGGAGGCGGGGGTGGGGGGGATGCACACATGTTAATACAAAGGGTCAGGAGGACTCAGCTGCCACACTCTGGCCAGCCAGGAGGGGTGAAGAATGGGGGAAATCAGAACCTTTGTCTCCAATCACCGGAGTATTCAGAGGCTAGGGGGAGGCAGTGGTATCAGGGTGGACTAGAAATGGTTAACTCACAGTTTCTCTCCTGATGAGTAGCTTCAGCTGCTCATCAATAGAATCTCCAGCTGATAATTATTAAGTGAAACTTGGGGCTGCATTTGCATATGTAAAGCACACTTCCCTCCTAAGCCACAATGGGAGGGAGAAAGCACTTCCTGATTGTGCAGCCCAGGGAGGTTTGGGCGGGGTGGGGCTCCAGCCTGCTTTGCATGTGCTTCTCCACGCTAATCAAGCCAGATATTCAGCAGAAATAAACCCCACATCCCAAAATATGCCATTTGTCAAAATCCAGAGCTCAAATAAGAGACCTCTTTTCTCCTGATCTGAGAAGGACGCCTTCTACCACAAAACAGGTCTGTAAGGGATGTGATTACCCAGCGGGGGCACACGGGCTTCTACGCACACACCTGGGTTGTTTTACTGGCCAGAATGGTTATTAGTTTCTCCAAAAGCAAGGCTTCTATCTTCCTCGTGTATTCCTGACACTTTTCAATCTTTGCACCTGTCGATTAAGAAGCTTCCGCCCTGAAGAAAGAAGCGAGAAGGAAGTGCAAACAGCATCAAATTCCAAGTATCTGATGGCTTATCTCTGTTATGACATTTGTCTTGGCTTGGGAGGAAGGAAAGGGTGCCACACGGAGAAGAGCCATCAGTCCCAGGAGCACAGTGAGGACACTGTCCTTAGCATGGCTTGAGAGATCAGGGACTTGAAAATACCAATGCCATTTCTCTCACTGCGACTTGATTGAGAGAAGGGGCTGCCGGGCCGTCTAAATCCACAGAGTGTCTAAAATTATACTCGTGACATTCTAAAGACAGAAAAAGACAACAGGATTAAAAAAAAAAAAACATAAATCGGCAACTCTGGATCTCTTCATCCTTGGTTAAGCCCATGATCCTTTTGGGACCTCAGTGCCCTCATCTGTAAAATGGGAGTAAAGATTCTGCAGGAACCCCCTTACCCAGCATCATTGGAGTATGTACCTACTATGAACATTCAACTCATCACCTATAAACATGCATCATCTGACAATCTTTTGATATGGAGCTAAGGCTTTTTTTTTTTTTTGTCAAAACACGTCCACTGTGTGAAAAGGCACAATACCTTTGTTGCTTAAACCAGAAAGCATCTGTTGAACACTTCCGGCTAGGGTATCTTTCTTTTTAATGTTTATTTTTGAGAGAGAGACAGAGCATGAGCAGGGGAGGGGCAGAGAGAAAGAGTGAGACACAGGATCCGAAGCAGGCTCCAGGCTCTGAGCTGTCAGCACAGACCCCACCGTGAGATCAGGACCTGAGCCAAAGTCGGATGCTTGACCAGCTGAGCCACCCAGGCGTCCCCGGCTTGGGAATCTTTAAAATGCGGGGGAAACTTAAAAGACATTTGTGAAGTAATCAGAGTATAGAATTCCTTTCATATTTTTATCTTTTCCCCTGTTTTTTTAGTTGTCTTGCTTACATTTGACAGCTGTTTTTACAGCAACCTGCCTTTACGTCATTGTTCCAAAATATACAATTTACTTTTCTATAGACACGCTTCTTCCTGCACTCATATTTCACTGCCTCTGTAATAACTGTATCATTTAATTAAATGATACAAAGATACACCATAATAGACTTGAAAATAGATTAAAATGTTTTTTGCTAAGCACAAAATTCAAGTGGTGGGATCAATTGCCAAACAGTTCCAGAAAGCAGCCTAATATCCAGGAGATGGCATGCAGTGGGCTAGGAATAGTACTTTGATAGAGGGAATGGAGGAATGCTTGGTTAGTGGGTATGGGTTTTTTTTTAATTATTGTTATTTTTGAGAGAGAGAGCGCGAGCGAGTGCATGCACACGAGAGAGTGCAAGGCAGGGGCAGAGAGAGAGGGAGACTCAGAATCCAAAGCAGGCTCCAGGCTATGAGCTGCCAACATAGAGCCCAACTTGGGGCTCGAACCCATGAACTGCGAGATCATAACCTGAGCCAAAGTCAGACGCTTAACCAACTGAGCCACCCAGGAACCCTTCTTAAGTGGCGATGCCTCAAGAATCTTCCACGGAGTCCTCGCCTGCGGTGCTGCTAGGAAGAATCAGAGATTTCCCAGGGGGCGTTTCACTTTCCAGGCTAGGCAGGACAGGAGGACTTGGGAAAAGTTCTTGCCATTTATCTTACAGCAGGTCAAGTCACTGCCTCTGTAAACTATGGCTGCAGGCTTTGAAATTACGTTCCATGTGCTTCTGGTCAAAATACTCCTCCTTTTCGCTGGCAGAGCACCGTGAGACCTCGTCCAGAGCATCTGTGGCTCCTCAGTCACCCCTTGGTCTTTTATACGAACTGACGCAGGTCGGGAAGTGAGGTCCGGGGGCTGCACAGGCACGTGCCCGGGAATGTCAGCAGCAGGACCAGAAGTGCCGGATCAAGTTCCCCCAAATTGCTTCTCATGCATATTTGCGACTTCCTATCACCTGGGTAACTTTGGAAGCAGCATAAGCATTTCATGGAGTACAAAGGGGCACAGAAACATCTTCGCTCGCAATCAAGAAAGGTCACAGAGAGCAGACCTGAAGCCACCTCTGCAGACCCGCCAGCCGACCTTGACCTTCCACACGAAGCAGACCTGGAGTCCTGAAGCCTCAGGCTGAGTGGAAGGTCTTCAAAGGCCCACAGGGTTACAGCAGAAGTCAGAAAAGTCTCCCGTTGCAACAACTGAGTCCTTACAGAGAAGGAAGCAGTAAAGGGTTATAGGCTGTGCTGACCTTGGGCAAGTAATTTAATGCCCATGAGCTTCAAACAGCGGCGAACAAACTTTCCTGTCTACCTCACAGGGCTATTTGAAAACGCATTAAAAACAATAGGCCTGGGCTGCCTGGGTGGCTCAGTCAGTTAAGCATCCGGCTTCGGCTCAGCTCATGATCTCAGTTTGTGGGTTTGAGCCCTGTGTCCAGCTCTGTGCTGACAGCTCAGAGCCTGGAGCCTGTCTTCGGATTCTGCATCTCCCTCTCTCTCTGCCCCTCCCTGCTCACACTGTCTCTCTCTGTCTCTCAAAAATAAAAAGCATATAAAAAATTAAAAAAAAAATAAAAACAATAGGCCTATGGGAAAGGCCTACGTAAGTGAGGCTCTTAGGGGAACGGGACGTGATCTTTTATTATTACTACTTTTTAATGTTTATTTATTTGGGGAAAGGCAGTGTGAGTGATGCAGGGCTGAATCTCACAAACCATGAGATCACCGACTGAGCCACCCAGGCGCCCTGGGACACGATGTTCTTAAGCTAAGACACATACGGGTTTGTTGTAACTACAAGTACTGTTATTAGACATGATTCATGAACCATGTTATTTTTTTTAACAGAGAGAGAGGGGGTGCACATGAGAGTGCACGTGCATGTAGGGGGAGATGCAGAGGGAGAGGACCTTATGCAGGTGCCACGCTCAGCGCAGAGCCTGACCCGGGGCTCGATCTCCCAACCCTGAGATCGTGACCTGAGGCAAAGTCAAAAGTCAGATGATAAAACCACAGAGCCACCCATGCGCCCCACGTGCCGTGTTATTCAATTTAGCAGTATAAGCAGCCATCTGGTAGATTACAGCATTACCGTCCCCAGAGTCCGGGGAGAAGACAAAAGTGAAGAAAAACAATGTCCACAGAGCTCTAAAAAGCCACTTGAGTGAAAGCCCGGTGGAGGACGTGGCTGCCTTTCTTCCTTGATATTCATCTCATCAGTTCCAGGGGCAGACATCAGAAACACAGACGACCAGTGTGCACCTACATGACCCCCGTCTGCTGGTGGAGGCCCGAAGAGACCTTCCCACGTGCTCTGGTGTAAACCCACGTTCTGCACCCTCCAACAGGAGCAGGCCAACGTCCCCAAGCCTCCGTCACCTGGAGAGTAAATGACCACAGCACAAATGTATTCCCTGCAACGCTGGCAGTTGGAGCCATGAGGCAATATGACCGTCTTCCCCCTAAAGGAAAGACTACGCACACTTGAAGCAAGTGATACCTACAGTTTCCCAGCCAATGGGTCAACGTCCGCAACATGAATAAATGCAAAAGGCTCAAAATGACCTCCGCTGGGGTTTGTATTACAATTCAGGAGGCCATGTGCTTGCACCCAGGGAGGTCTGCAGGACGCAGCCAAGGAGCAGATGAGGTCACTGCCTGTCGCCAAGGTCAGGCTTTTATAAAAGACATCCTCATACACATGTAAAAAAGCCCTGTAGTTGTCAACCTTGTCTGTCTGGAACACTGACTTCCTCCAGGCTATACGCTCATTCTGAATAAAATCCAGTAAGTTACTCCTTCATTCGCTCGAGGTACACGTTTACGGAACATACACTGTAGGACAGTCACTACACAGGCCCCTTCCCTTAAGCAGCTTAAAGCCCAGTGGGAAAGATGAGTGAAACTAAAATTACAGAGATAATGTTTATCTCTGCCAAGAGATAAAGTCTTAAGGACAGTGTGCTAACAAGGATGCTGCATGTGACAGCGCCCCTTAGCGTGCACAGGTGCAGGGGAAGCTTCCAGGAGTCCTCATGTCCATGCCGACGGCTAAAGAATGGGCACAAGAAGCCCGATGGAGAGGGAATGTGTTCAAGCAGAGGAAACAGAAACAGCATACGCAAAAGCTAAGAACCACAGTTCTCAAACTGTGTGCTGAGATGCCTCAGGGTGACCCAACAGACCCACAGGGGTGCCCAAGGTATCCTGAGATTCATACAGAAGCACAGCAATTCTTTGTATCTGTGGGGCACTGCCTGAACTACTAGCTCGAGGTATTCCGTTTCAACAGGACGTTGTACCACATTCCATATTTTGGGCCAAGCTGGGTTTTCAGAATTTGCTAGGATAGAAAGCAATGACTGCATGGAAAAATCCGTGTGCAACAGGTGTCCAGGCTGATTCCCAGATCTGAGAAGTTAGGCATCCCTGAAGTAAATAACTATGTGTGTCACTTTAGGTGTGTCCTTTTTTCAAGCAGCTACTAATTGTTAGGACATAAATACTTAATAAATTGCACAGTTTGATATTTCATTTGACCTATGGTCAAGGTGACAGGGCCCCAGGAAATGAGAAAATGTGGGAACCTGTGGTTTCGAGATCGAAGGGCCTGGAGCTTATAATGGACATAAAAGATTTTCACATAACTAAGGCATGGAGGGCAAAGGGTGGAGGGTGGGAAACGATGCTGGAAAGACAGGAAGGGCAGATCACAGAGGGCTTTGGGGCGCCTTCAAGAACCTGACCTTCATTCTGAGGCCAGTGGGACCCACAAAAGGGTTTTGAACTTCCCTGTTGCACAGAATGCAGTGCCGCCTGAGTCTTCCTGGACTGTCCCCAGCTTTCAGATCGTCTGCACTTCACAGCCCACCATGTGGGTCCCACACAGCCGAGGCCACACTGAGGAGTGAGGTGCGCTGAGAACCAGACCAGCTCCGATGAAAGCCATCAAGTCTCTGCAGAGAGACTTGAAATTTCCCCTAATCCACTGAACCTAAGTAAAATCACACGGTCAAGTGTAAAATGCTTTACAAACCAAAGTTACCATGATCTAGCATCTACATGTAGATTTCATATTCTCATCATCAGCCCACAATGAATTTAAGTCCTCTCTGGACCTCTCACAGCTGTTAACACCGCCTCTCCTTTTTCTACATTGGTGCCAGAGCCTAATCCCTAAAACAACTTTTGGATTCAAAGAGAAGGAGCGACAGAGTGAAATCTGAACTGCTTAACCTCAAGTGTTTGATACACCGGACATGCTGAAACAATGCAGGTCGTCATTTCCCTGAAGCATCAGCTAAGAATGTTGACTCTTCATATCTGCACGTGTGATACATTCTACAATAAATCATAAAGAATACAGGCAACAAATTTACCAGGACATTTCATACGAAGATACTTTCCCTTTAAAATGTTGTGCTGAAGAAAGATTCCTTACCAGACACAGAAAAGCTTTTTATCAACCTACAGCTAAGCTAGCCACCTCACCCCAACTTCCCTTGCAGCTCCAAAAGTCAGAAAACAGCAGGGTATCAAGTAATTAAAAATCGCCATATGCACTGGGTCTGAGAGAAAAGAACAATGAAGAAGAGAGAGTGGATAAAGGCTGTCCTAGAACGAGCACCCAGGAGACAGGACCCCACTGAAGGCTCCCGCACACTCTCTCATAGAGGACAGAGAATGAGGGGCTTGGGCCAGTCCCGAGATCTTACCCCCGGGAAAACTCACTCACTCTGAAAACTGCAGCAAGTGCTGCTCTTCTGTATTTATCACCCCCTCCACCGCATTGCGCAGGGTCCCAGGCGGAGGGAGCTCTGCCGGAACAGCGATACGGTCACGGTCACGGTCACGGCACCCGCCACCCCTCCCAGGAAAGAGGAGCTCACATCTGTCCGTCTGTGTGAAGGCCCTGAGCATGCTCGGCCTTGCCTGGTTCATTCGGGGCCCATCAGCCTGTGGAGAGCACGTGCCACGTGTCCCCAGGGGGAGAACCTGAGGTTTGCTTTGCCGCTAAGACAGCCTAATTTGGGCGAGGAATTAAGTCTGCCTGGTTGAGACACATACATTGTCCAAATGGTTTTAACAAAAAGTGAAGTTGTGATGTCTTTGTGCTCGGTCCCATGCCTCTCCATCTGTTCTCATCTCAGACACGGAAGAGAGGGGCATTATTTATTGCTCCCTGAAACCCTAACACTTGGAATAAGCCTAAGAACCAGATCAGCAAATGGAAAGGTACATTTGATAAACCGCACTTCACAAGCAGGACGTGGAGGGCCTATAACGTGCAAGACCTCACGCTAGGTCCAGGGGATATGGGCCTATTTGGGTGCTGTTTCCAGTTCACCAGGAGGACAATCGACAGCCCAATTAGTTATTTAGCTTTAAGTGTGATTAATATAAAGTGTAGTGAGGGATCCTGTCAAAATTCTCCATGTTGGCAATCATTCCACACTGGCTGGGCAAGCCTGAGCCCTAGGAACGACACTCAACACCGCCACACACCTCACTCCCAAGTCACGCCACTGCCAACCGGTCCCCAGTCCCCAGTGGTCTGACTGCGATCACCTCTCAGGCCGATCTCCTCTCTCCCATCCCTCCCAGCAACCCCACGTGCCAGATTCCTTACTGGGTTTTCTCCCCAGTGGCTTCGGTAGCCTTCCCTCTGATCCACTTGGATCTATTCCTTTTTTTGTCTTCATTTTTGTTACTTTTAATTGTAGCGAAATGAATACACCATTTTCCACCTTTGCGTTCTCTAAGTGTAAAGTTCAGTGTCAAGCACATTCAGGCTGTTGTGAAGTCGCTGCCACCATCTGTCTCCAGAACCTTTGCTGCTTGCAACACTGGAACTGTCCCCGCACACAGGAGCCCTGCATCCCCCCTCCCCTCCGCCCCTGGGCGACCACCATCTTCTTTCTGTCTCTGTGAATGTGACACCCCTAGGGACCCCATCTAAGCAGAATCAGACAGAACTTGCCTCCTTACGACTGACTTGTTTCCTGCACATGGTTTTTATCCCCATTCTATCTGCAGGGCCCAGCACCTCCGCCAATTCGGTCTAGCAAGGTCTCAGAAAGAACTTGTATTTCCTTGTTTGTGTAACAAATTGACACTATAGTAGAAACCGGCCTTTAAGGCTCCAAGACCAGCCTGCCAACCCCCCAAACACAAGGATTATATACAGGGCAAGGACTCTAACTTCTTATATCATTATCTCAATTAATCCTCATGCGCTCTGAAGTGGATATCTCTCTGATTTAAAGGACAGTACACTGAAACTAAGACAAGTGAAGCCAACTGGCCCAAGGCCACTCGGCTGGTGAAAGGGCCTGAAGTTTGGACAAAGATCTGTCCCTAACATCCATGGGATTTTCATTAAACCATGGCTCTGAGGAAGCCTAGAAACTTAGGGGTTTTTTTAAGTTTTCTTTTATGCTTATGTAAATTCTTATTCCAAAAGACAGTTTTATGTTTTTATGCATTTCAGACACCAGAAGTGGAAGTTGTAGGGTGGTATTTTGGTAACAAAGGATATTTTTGCATAAAACATCAAAAAGTGGTTTATGCAGATTCACTGCTTCCTATACTTGCTGGGAAAGTCGGGTCACAGCTCTGAGGCTCCCTGGAAGAAGCCGGGTCCTGGAGAAGAAACCAGAGGAGCAAGAGCCACTCAGTTACAGGTGGGGGAGTCCTGAGACACCTCACTGCTCACATGCACTTCTTTCCATGTCAGACAACTGCGTCCCGTGGGTTAAACCTGCACATCACCTCACTGCAGATCAAAGGCAAGGAAAAAAATTGCTAGCTAGCTAAAAGTGGTTTAGAAAGACAGTGAAAGAGAAAAGAGAATTATATAGAACAGACAAGTAAAAACCAAAATACATATCAAAGACCAGAACTATATAATAAAATAAAAAACCTCAAGTCTACAATACACAACACGAATAACAGAAAGCTATTTTATGAAATTTGCATCAAGATCCAATGATCCTTGAACAAGGGCTGGAAAAGGTACAGATAGTAAAGGTACAGATAGTAAACATTTTAGGTTTTCTGAGCCACATGGTCCCTGTTGCAACTGCTCTACTGTGCCACACTGTGGCTCTAAAGTGGCCACAGACAGTACCTAAAGCTGTGTTCCAATAAAACTTTATTTACAGAAACAGAGAGTGAGCCAGATTTGACCTGAAGGCCATAATATGCCAATCCCCATCCCTGAAGGTCAAGAACAGGTCTTCTCCCATCCTTCCGAGTAGCAACTCAGAGCTCAGATATCACACGAAGAGGGAAATTTAAATTAAATGTTTCCCCGAGTTTTATTTAATTTTCACAACGCCCTATTCTGTGAACAAATCGTCATTTATCCCAGTTTTTCAAAAGAAGGAACTGAGGCTCAGAGACCTGAAACATTTTGCACAAGGCTACCCAGAAGGCAGAGCCAGAAGTGGAATCCAGGTGTGGTGGGCTCTTAGCGTTCAGCTTCTTTTCTCCCATACCATGTGGCTAACTGCTTACAGATGGGGGCAACCATTTGTCTGGGGAAAGGATCAGGAAAGATGCAGAAACGGGTCCTCAAGATGTGACTGCACCAAGTGGGATTCAGTCTGCAAAATTCTAGGAGCAAAGACAGAAATTCACTGACACAGGCACAACTAGAAAAAGACAGTTTACCATAAACACATGGGAACTGTCCAGGAACAAAGTCCTGGGAGTCTTGGGGGGACTGGAAACCACTGGAAATCAAGGCAGTTGTCTCTCCATCCCCCCCCACTTCCCATCTGGAGATTTCTCTGCATCTCTCTCAGAAGCTGAGGGATTCTAATCTGCAACCTTCCTCAGGGCATCGGCAAGACTGTCCGCTCCACTAGCTGGTGTCCCCTGCTGGCTCTCAGGTGCCCACGGTCACATCTCCAGCGGACCCACTAGCAAGTGCACCTGCCACAGCGGCCCCACTGCCCTGATGCCATCCACTGCTCTGGACCCACAGCTGATGCTCGGCATCTGCCTGTCCAGATTCTGGGGATGGAGCGCCGGAGCTCACGTGCGAGCACAGGGCTTAACTTGGCGTGATTCACAACCACATGCGTCCTCCAGCTCGCCGTGGCCAGAGCTGGAGCAGACCTGCCATCCCAAACGGCCGTGGAGTGCCGGAGCCAGAGGCAGAAGCCGGTCCTCTGAGAGACTGGCACGCACCTCGACAGGTCTAACGCCACAGCAAGGAAGACTGGGACCTACGATCCGAGAGAAGCAGCAGACAGACTGGAGGAGCACAAAGCCAAGCCGGAATAAAAAATTAAAAAAATTACTTAAAGGAAGTGGGATGTGTTTACTCGATTCAGGAAGAATCTGCAGGACTTGGAGAGAGACCAAATGAGAGCGATAAAAATAATCATCTTGATGAAAAATCCAATATGCAAAACTACAAAAATACAAAGGCGGTGGCTGCTCTTATTTTATGGAAAGGGATACTATTCAATTGTGGAGAGCTGCAGCGTGAGTGAGGGGAGCAAGAATCGAAACCCTCTGTTTGATTTAAAGCTAACAGTAAATTCTAACAGGAGTCGCTAATGGACGCAACAAAGTTTCCAAATCAACTTGAAAACCTCAGTAGAAATGATCGCCTGAGTGTGTACACAAGGCATCTGGGGGGAGGGGGGACTGGCGCTGCAAAACATTTCATCACTTTGGAAGATTTCAATATGGAGATCCCTCCAGGGAAAGCTCATTGGCTTTGATTTCTCTGCCCGAATGGTCCTTAAGCAACAAGAAAATAAATCTTGCTCAAGTTCTGTTTTTAGCACCAGCCCTAGAACCAGCTCATTCTCTTTTCTGCTTCTCGAAGCTGACCCAGATCTCTCCGCATCTCTTAATGACGTGCTGAGATCTGAGGAGAGCACGGTTATTATGTGATACAGCCTCACAAATGCAAGCCCGCTGCACCGTGCCAGAGAACCCGTCACAACTACCATCAGGACACGCACGCCAGAGACAGCTCTGCCTCACGATATCGAAGATGCCGTAGTGGCGAGAGAGGTGACATCCCCATGTACCCCTCTTCTTGATGCTGCTCTAAGAAAAGAATTGACCGCTGGGGAAATCGTATTAGCACTTCAGGACAGTGATTCTTAAAAGCAGAATTATCTTGGGAGCGTTGTTAATATTATCTTTAGAGCGCTGTTAAAAAAACAATAACAAATAAACAAAAAACAAAAACATAAAAAAAACCAGTTTACCACCAAACTCCAATTTAGCAGGTATAGGTTGGGATCTGGGAATTGGCCTTCTACAGAGCCCTCCAGAAGGTTCTGTCAGATAGTCAGCCTTCAGAACCACTGGGGGGCACGAAACACTCAAAGGATACATAGGGCCTTGGGCAGAGAGAAAGAACAGAGGAATGAAGGATCTCTATGGGCCAATGTTTGGAGCTGCCTGTCTAACAATGGAGCGGGAGGTCTTAAAACAGGCAACTGAGTCATGTTTGGGTGTATTGACCAAGCAGTGGCTCAACAGAGAGCTGAATACACAGCCCCATCGGAGAGGTTAAAAAAAGAGGTTCACGTCTACAGCAGATGGGAAGGAGGTCTGGACAGACTTGGGAGTTTCTTTGAAACCCCATGAAACTAAGATTCAAATAGGGATAGAGGCCTCTGAAATAGTTTTCCAGGCCAATGTTCAGATCAAATGTGACACAAGATTCTAAGAGTTCTACTGTGCACTTAACCCAACTGCTTTTCCCTAAGGTTTTTCCTTCCTTCCTCTCATGTATCAAAATTCACTCCCAAGGACTTCCGGGGTGTTTTAAAAATAAGCCTCATCCCCAAATACCTTCTTAAATGAACCCTAGCGACATGTCATATTTAATGTACAACTAGGGACTCACCTCTGTGCAGAACACAATTTCTCCAGATCTTCTCTTGGCTCAGGGGAGTTTTGGCTCAAAGGCCACCAGCTCCCAGACACCTGCTTTGATGACCCTAACTCTAAGAGCTGTCCCCACCACACACCACTGGTCATCTGCCTTCCCGCTTTTCTTCATAGCACATATAACTATGTTACTTTTTATTTTTTTATGTTTATTTTTGAGATAGACAGACAGAGTACAAGCAGGGAATGGGGAGAGAAAGAGAGGGAGCCAGAGAATCTGAAGCAGGCTCCAGGCTCCCAGCTGTCAGCACAGAGCCTGACACAGGGCTTGAACTCACAAACTGTGAGATCATAACAGGAGCTGAAGTCAGACACTTAACTGCCTGAGTCACCCAGGTGCCCCCCTACTTCTTCTTTTAATTTAAGATCTCCCCCTATTAAGATATGAGCTTCCTGGGGCACCTGGGTGGCTCAGCTGGTTGAGCTCCCAACTCTTAATTTCATCTCAGGATCATGGGATCAGCCCCATGTTGGGTTCTGCACTGAGTGACAAGCCTGCTTAAGATTTTTTTTTTTTTTACCATTTTTATTTATTTTAGAGACAGAGAGAGAGAGACAGCATGAAAGGGAGGGTCAGAGAGAGAGAGAAACACAGAGTCTGAAGACAGGCTCCAGGCTCTGAGCTAGCTGTCAGCATAGAACCTGATGCAGGGCTCAAACCCACGAACCGTGAGACCGTAACCTGAGCCGAAGTCAGACGCTTAACCAACTGAGCCACCCAGGCGCCCCAAGATTCTCTCTTTTGGGGCATCTGGGTGGCTCAGTTGATTAAGCATCTGACTCTTGGTTTCAGCTCAGGTAACAATCTTACAGTTTGTGAGTTCGAGCCCTGTGTTGGGTCTGTGCTGATGAGGAGGAGCCTGCTTGGGATTCTCTCTCTCCCTCTTTCTCTGCACTGTGTGCTCTCTCTCTCTCTCTCTTAAAATAGATAAACTTAAAAAAAATTCTCTCTCCCTCTGATCCTCTCCCCCACTCTTGCTTTCTCTTTCTCTAAAATTAAGGGGAAAAACAAGCTTCCTGAGATCAAAAGAACCTGTTTTGCTCACGGTGTTCTCTGCAGTGTCTAAAACAGCGCCTGGCAAAGTACGTACTAAAATTTTCAATGAATGGACGAACTGATCTTCTATGTACCAGCCACTTTGCTGGTTTACAGGCTGGTTTAGGGTTCTGGTTTTTGTTTTGTTGCTGGTTTATGCGTCGAACTGTGCCCCCCTCCCCAACCCCCCAGCTCCTCTGAAGGAGACTTTATTTGAAAATCGGGTAGCTGTAGATGTAATTAGTTCAGATGAGGTCACTCAGGAGCAGAGAGGGCCCCAAATCCAATATGCCTGGGTTCCTTATCAAATGAGGAATTTGGAAATACACAAGGGGAATGGGACATGAAGACTGGAGTCAGGCCACCTCAAGCCAAGAGGGAACATGGCACTGCCAATACCTTGATGCTGGACTTCTGGCCCCCAGAAATGCTAAGACAAAGTTCCCTTGTTTAAGCCAATCAGTATGTGGTCTTTTCTCATGGCAGCCCTAGCAAACTAATAGACAGGCCCTCCAAACTCAGGAAGTTACAGAATGTAACATTTCACACTAAGGCTGTCCCTGGTCACCATCCGGGCCATCCAAAACAAGGTAGTACAGGTCACACATCCAGTTTCAAAACTGGGTTCCCGTGGAGTCTCTGACCACGTGGTATGTCCTGGGAGTAGGTAGATGGGTGAGCGAGAGGCAACTTCCAGGGAGAACACTTAGGTGAACTCACAAGTCCAAGTATGTTTACTGGGGTGTCTTGCATGGACCTTTCTAACTCCAGAATGGAGGCTGAGGCCAAAGGAGACTGACCAACCTGTCCTGATCTGGCTGCACAGTAACTACAGGCTGAGAGCAGTCCTCACCCCGCCCATCTCCAGCTTTTAGGGAGGCATGAACGATCCAAACAGTTGTGCTACCCTCCTGGTTCCCAAGGAACAGACCCTCGGCTTTTGGAAAGGGCAAAGCCCACCCATGGGTGTGAAAGACACAGATTCTTCTTGGGTCTAGCACTGAGAATCCTGACTTTCAGATGTCTCATTGAGACATTACCCAGAAGGCGAGTCATTATTTCAACTCCGATGTCTTCTCAGAATACCCTCTTGTCATCTGCTTTCAAAAAGAAAAAAAAAAAAACTGAAAAGATGATGTTGTTGGAAATGTCATCTGCCTGTTACGCAGAAGCGTAATCAAAGTGCCCTTTGTGTTAAATGTGACTGTCCCTGCACTTGCAATCCAGAGCCCAAACATTACTAATACGTTTTGCAATCACCCACCCAGTTATCAGCTGGTGGAGGCCATGAAGACAGACTTGGGTTTCTTAATTTTGCCACTTATTTTTTTCTTGTTAATTTAAAATATCACAGTGTTTTAATTGCACTCCATTTAATATACTATACCTGCCAGTTCCAACACACTTCATTATTTATATTGCTGGGAGAGCACTTAAAAGTCAGATTGCATAATTTGTACTTGTACATCTTTAAAGTAAATTTATATCCGAAGTTGTCAAATAGATGTGGCAGCACTGCTCTGAATATTAAATGTTAGCAAGTTGTCAACCCCTAAACACACGCAGAAACTAGTGCGGATTGGGTCATTAGTTGTTGGAGGAGGTAGCTATTAAAAGAGGGGTTGAAAGGTCCATTCAAATCTGCAGCTGTCAGAAACAAAGAGTCCAGGGCCAGACTGCCCGGGTTCAAATCCCAACTCCGCAGTCTGTGTCCTTAAGCTGTGACCACAATTCTCAGTGCTTTGTGTTCTTTCTGTCCAGTAGCAATACTATTGGGAGGAGCGTGGTGGACATGAAATCCGAGAACACACCGAAAGCCCTCAGAACGGTGTCTGGGTACAGTCGGGACAATTTAAACGTGTGCTAGAATGTGAATTTCCACCACTTTACTGGTCTCTGGCTAAGGAGAAGAGCAGAGAAAGAACAGAAGCATCAAAAATGCAATTGCTCCTCATGTAGCTCACGAGTCCAGTGCAAAGTGGTTGGGGACTCTCCAGTGGGAAGGGAGTAAAGTAACAAGCAAAAATGAACCATCATATGGCACACGGGCATTCCAAGTTCTACACCACGGTGGGTGATGCATCCCATGGCCAAGAACACTGCACCACCCTCCCCATTGAAATGTTAAAATCAGATTGATCACGTGCACTTTCTATTAAAGTTGCAGTTGCATTCCGAAAGGTGGAAATATTATGCAAATCTGTCGTGCTCTTCTACAGTTCATTCAAGCTACTTCTATACAGAGGTTGCACCAAGTTGCCCGTGTCAATATTATCATCATGAAATTATTTATGTCAACACAGAGGGCTGTGCAAACGGCATTCCTTGGGAAAGAGACAGCAAGGTACTAAAAGTGAAGAAACTCCACCCCAATGGATCCACGGAATAAAGGGCCCGTGAGCTGGTCTTGGCTCCTCTTCCACCCCCACACTTCCTCCTCAACCGTCAGCAAAGCACCCGTTTCTATCCCCTGCCGCTGGTCTCCACCGTCTCCTCCAGGTGAGATAGTCCCACTACACCCTCAGGTCCCCCAACGCCCATCCACAGGAAGTCTGGTGATTCCCGCTGGTGGACGTTAGCCCGTCTTCCACCTGGTCCCGCTGCCGCCGTGAATGCAAGTTTCCCCTTCGGCAATTACTGCTTTGCACAAACTCCTCTCTGGTCACATCCATGTCCTCACGGACAAGTAGGCTGCTTCATCCCAGAGACCATGATCTGTGCATCACCGGATCCCCGGGCACGAACGCCTGGTGTGGCATACGGCAGGAGCTCAGGGAAAACATGCCCGTGTGGGTGTCACCTACCATGGGGCCAGGCACTCTGCCACATGCCTGCTGAGCCCACGGGAAAACCAGACATGGGTGTGGTTTGATTTCACTGGGACACAGGAGGCCAACCCACTGCCCACAGTGACTTCGGCAGCAGGAAGCAGAGGTGCAAGTTCAACGCCAAGTTTCCTGGCTCCGACCCACAATGTAAGAGTATCCATGACAACGACAACAGAAACAATAAAAGCAGGTAACAGGTTATGGCCTCCCGTGTGACAATACTGAGCGAGGCACTCTGCACTTTTTCTTTATCCTTATAACACCACCAGACTAGGCTATCATTGCCTTCAGAGGCCAGCAGACTGAGAAACGGCGTGGGCAGTCAAGGAACCAAGTCACACAGCTCCTAAAAGGTGGACATAGTATCTGAACATCTACCATGCCCGCCTCTCTTCCCAGATTGACCGACCGTACGCCACCAGGACAGCAGGGACCCTCCCCGCAGCCTGCAGTGAAATGCCCAAGCACGTGCCCAGGGGTACAGAGCAGAACCGAGGGGTCGCTGCAGGTAAAGCCCCACCCCCAGAGTCTAGCACATGGCAGCCCCCTTCATGTTACTAACAGTGGTGATAACGGCAGGACCACTCTAGGCTGATGACTGTCCCTTGGCATGGAGGCCAGCAGGGCAGGGAGGTGCACAGAGAGAAACATTCAGAGCTTCCATCACAGTTTTACAGTGAGCAGCTCTTTCACAAGATGCGAAGCAAGATTCAGTGTCCTGAAATCAGCAGCATCAGAAATCACCACGGGCGGGGCCACCCAGAGAAGGTGGAATGCGTTCAGGGCAGGAGTGTTCTAGGGCACCTCTCCCCCCGGAATTCCTGCTCTCGGGGATCTGGTCCCTCCTCCATGCAAGCTCCCTGCCAGGACACGGGAAAACAAACCCACAGGGAACAGAGGGGAACCACGATTACGGAGGCCAATGAGAGCATAAAGACTGAGAGACTGGGCCTGAGTTCCTCGTGTGTCCTTTCCTTCATGTCCCTGGAACCCACCAGGTGGGACCTTCCCTCAAGAAACAAGACTGATACAGGAGAAAAACCTATAGGAAACCCTGCAAGGAGCTTTCTCTTTCCTCAAAGAGGACTCATCTGGTGTTTCATCAGTTTCTTACGTAGCGTTGCCTATTAGCAAGAGGGTGGCCCATTCAGGGTTGGCTAATGGCTGCAAAGAACCCCAGGAACTGGGGAATTTCAGGACCTAGCTCACTCAGGGGGTCACTGTGGATGGGACACTGAAGTCCTCAGTAGTATATCCAGGGATGAGGGAAAATGTTGCCAAGCTCATGAAAGTGCAGTTAAGCAGCAGAGAGGTCCTTACATAATGCTGCCCCTTCTTCCACACCCTGTCCTCCCTCAGGATGGGGCTCCAGCCCTGCCTGCCCTCCCACACCCATGTCCTCCTCCTCCCCGAACCCTCCACTTTCTCGGCCTCAGTTCTGAGCTTTTTACTTCACTTCTTCGAGGTGCTGGATGAGATCTTCGGAGCCTCCACATCGCCTTCATTTTGAGGACACCCCAGGTGTAAGTAAGAACCACTTACTTCACCGAATTTCTACCAGTTTTCCCTGGGAGGAGCACGTAACCAAAACCTATTCAATCCAAGTTCTTCCCCAAAACATGCGCACGGGGTGGGGTGAGAGCGCATGCGGCTGAGGAGAGCACGTGGGAGCGGCTGGCATAGGTCCCGGAGACGGGAGAAGGGTAGAGGCAGCCTGAGGGCGAGGGGGTCCTCGAACCCTTGGGACTGGGGGAAAGTCCTCAGCAAATGCGAGGGGACATCAACACGCAAAAGAAACCCAAAGCCATTCTGCCTGAAACACTGAATGCAGATCTTCCCTGAGGCACCTCTTAAAAGCATGTGAAAATCCCTGGAAGCATGACGATGACTGACCCAGGCCATCAAACTGCACTCAGAAGTGCATCCCTCTGGCCCAGTGATGGGATCCAAGCACGCCCCACTGGGGCATTTGGGGGAACAGGGGTCTTTCTGCTTGGCAAATTAAAGCGAAGTCTCACAGTATCTCTCAAAGAAAGTACAGGAATGACGACATCACAATCAACTGTGGGGTTTGTCCGAAAACAGGTGCGTAGGCCACACCCCCCGTCTGACTGAGCCAGAACGCCAAGCACGGGTCTCAGGAATGTGCATTTTTAACAAACCCCCTAAGCGGTTTGTTTTCCCGCTCAAGACCGAGAACACTTCTATATAAAGTGATGGAACCAGGTTCTAATTCTGGCACTGAGGCTGTGGACAATTTTAGATGTCCCTCAACTGAACGTCGCTGCCGAGGGCCGTATGTGGGTCTGATACTCACATGCCCGAAACACAGTAGGGAACAGAGGAATAACCCGGACGCCAATGAGGCAAGTAGGTCCCACGGCACCTGGTCTCAGACCCTTGACATTCTGGGCTGTAAACTGTGGATGGGGCCAGCACGACCCCTAGTGGTGGGGCAATCACGTAAGAGGAGACCATCATGGAGAGCGATTCGCTGAGGTCCTGGCACAGGGTTTATGTATTCATCTAGGAGAGTGCCCATCAACCCATCTATCCAGGCAGAGAGCACATAAGTTTAGTGAATATAAAAACAATGTAGGGGCACCTGGGCAGCTCAGTAGGTTAGGCATCCAACTTCAACTCTGGTCATGATCTCGCGGTTCCCAGTGTCGGGCTCTGTGCTGACAGCTTGGAGCCTAGATTCTTCAGATTCTGTGTCTCCCTCTCTCTCTACCCCTGCCCTACTCACAGTCTGTCTCTGTCTCTCTCTCAGAAATAAATAAGCATTAAAAAAATTTTTTAAAACAACAACAAACAAAACAAATGCAGCAAAATGTGGCAAATTGCCCTGATTTCTGTGGGCGCCGGAATCTTTAGCTCGACAAGAGCTCAAGTAAACAGCAGGCAAACTTGTCTACAGCTGATGCTGTAGGCTCCATGCTTCCCCTCATGAACTAGAACTTCAGACCGGCCCTGCTTGCATCCTCTCTCTCCCTGGCATGTCCAATCCACTACCAAGTCCCATAAGCATACAAACTATCCAAACACTTCTCAGCACACCTCCACATGGGCCGCCCTGGCCCGCACCAGCCCCACTTCTGTCTTGGGGACAACTGCCTCGTCCCTGGTCCCAATTGCAAAATTCCTTCCAGCCAACACTCCCCAAACATCAGGCCCCTGCTCTGAGCCCACTGATGTACGGTTGCCAGATTTAGCAAATAAAACTACAGGATGTCCAGTTATGTCCAAACTAAACAATTATCCACGGTTTATATGCAATTCGAATTTAACTGGCCGTGCTGTGTTTTATCTGGCAACAGTGTATCAAACGCCTCCTCCTGCACTTGAAATCAAAACCTCCCTTTAGCATCTGTGAGCCTCACACCACGGGCACTGGCCAAACTCTGTCCCCACCTCTTCCTCCTTACTGTCCTCAGAGCATATCAGACTTGTCCAGCTTCAGGATAGCTACACCTGCCCTTCCCTCCATCTGGAACATTCTTCCCTCGGATCTCTGTTGGCTCCATCCCTCACCCCATTCAGGCCTTTGCTCCAAGACAGACTCTTCAAAGATGTCCTTACTGACCTAAAACCACACTCACTCCCCAGCCCGTTGGGCTTCATCTCTTTTCCCTGCTCAATTTTTCTAATATTCATTACTAGCTGATAGGTTGCATTTAGTACCCACTGGTGAACATTCATGGCTGAGCCCTCACTTGCTGAGAACAGTGCCTGGTGGATAGGAAGCAGCACCCAAGTGTTCACCATGCTCCGGGCTCAGATTTCAAGCATCTAAATTCCCTGCACGGGGCATAGATTTGAGCCCAGACCTCTGGCTCTAAAAGCTGTCATCCTTTTCAGCCTCCTTGCCCAGCCACACCACCTTTCTCTCTGGACCTTCCTCTCAGCTGCAAGTTGACTCTTCTTTTTTTTAATTTATTTTTGAGAAACAGAGAGAGACGATGCGAGCAGGGGAGGGTCAAAGAGAGAGAGACGGAGACACAGAATCTGTAGCAGGATCCAGGCTCTGAGTTAGCTGTCAGCACAGAGCCCGACGTGGGGCTCGAACCCACGAACCATGAGATCATGACCTGATCCTTAGGTGGACGCTCAACTGAGTGAGCCCCCCAGGCACCCTGCAAGTCGACTCTTGAAGCGGTCTTGTTGATCACGAAGTCGTGCTCTCCAGGATTCAGCTGCCTCTTCCCTTCTGATTGTTATGGGCAAACGAATGGCCCCATTCCACCTCCCTAATTTTTCAAGCCCTCCCCCCAACACTGCCCTAGCTTTGCAAGGTTTTATGACCTTCCTGAGCACACATCCAAATGTAAAAACACTACATTAAGCACCAAGCCCTGGTTTAGAGCTCCACGCCAGTAAATTAAAAATTATAGTTCCCACAGTAACCATCTCTCTCCCTACCATGCCCGTATTTAGAACTGCGTGTTACCGTACAGGCTGACAAATTTACTGCCTTGAATGTGTGTGTATATCTGGCTAGGTTACGAGGATGCACAAATTCCGTCACAGAACTTTGCTGACTTTGGGGAGACTGACTTTTCAGCCTGAGTCCCGCACAGAGATCCCCCCCTCCCCCGCCTGCGATGCATCTCCTCTCACAGGAGTAAGTGAATCAGGGCACCCCCTGGTGAGTGCCTGGGGAGCCACACTCCACCCTGTGCTGTGCCCCTAGAAGCCGGAGGGCCCTAAGCTGGCACAGACTCTCAGTGCTCCCTCCTTGCTGGATCTGGCTAGGCAGGCATCACGACAAATAAAAGGAGAGAGAGATGAGAAGGGGAAGAAGGCATGAAGCAGAAAGTAGGAGGAGAGATTTAGGGAGACAAAAAGGAAATGGAGAAGGGGAATATACCGGGGACTCCAAAAAGATCAAAAGAGGAAGGGGGGCTGGGCCAAATCCCCAGGAAAAAGGGTGTAAGAAGCGAAAAAAGGAAGAGAAAGGAAAAAAATATGGCACCATTAATGGAAAATATGAATGATCTTTTAAATACTTAGTTATATGCACAATAGACACACTGTGCATCTTTCACATTGCACGTTAAAGAACCTTCACCTGAAATTGGAGACGACACAAAGAAAGACCTTCCATGCTCATAGATTAAAAGAATAGTGTTAAAATGTCCATATTGCCCCCAAGCAATCTACCTATTCATTGCAGTCCCGATCAAAAATACTGTCAGCATTCTTCTCAGAGCTAGACCAATCCTAACGTGTACAGAACCACGAAAGACCCCAGAGAGCCAAAGCAATCTTGAAAACAGAAAGGAGAGCTGGAGGCATCACAGTTCCAGACTCTGAGTTCTACTACAAAGCTGTAGTGATCAAAACAGTATGGTACTGGCACAAAAACAAGGGAAACAGAAAAGAAAACCCAGAAATAAACCTACAATCATATGGTCATTTAGTCTTGACAAAGCAGGAAAGAATATCCAATGGGGAAGCACGAAGTGACACCTCCAACCACAGGTGCTGTGGCAGTATTGGCCCATGGGGGACGGGGGGCGCCAGTGAGGAGGGTCTGTGGAGGTGGCACTCCGCCATGCAGCTCCTGAAGGGCAGTCTGGGCATTCCCAGCGGCTGAGCTCTGCTGCTTCCTCCTCCACCTCCACCTCAGTTCCTGAAAGAAGGTCCCCATCTGTGGCCCCAGGGAGCCCTGGGACCAATCCAAGGGAACCAGTCTGCGGTTTCAGATCATGCATTCTTTTCGATAAAGAACAGAGCACTCACACCGGTCACCAGGCTCTTCTGCGCCAGCCAGGACACCAAGGAACCAGATCCACTTACACAACCTCCGAGCGCTGTGGTACATATGTGGCTGTCACAATTGAGACTGCACGTAATCAACATTTGTCACTTAACTGATTAGCTGCCCTGAATCCCTTTAAAAATCTTTGGGCCAAACAGAAGCCTGGGAGTTGGCTTTTGGACAAGAGTCTGCCTTCTCCCCAGATGGCCAGCCTCTTGGATAAAGGTCATATTCCTTTCCAATAAAAAAATAATTTAAAAAAAGAGCATATAATGAGAAAAGGACACTCTCTTCAACAATGGTGCTGGAGAAAGCTGGCCAGTTACATGTGAAAGAAAGAAACTGGACCAGCTTCCTACACCACAGGAAAGAAATAAATTCAAAATGGAATAAAGGCCTATTGTCAGACCCAAAACCATAAAAATCCTAGAAGATAGCACAGGCAGTAAGTTCTCTGACATCAGACCTAGCAACTTTTTCCTAGATCGGTCCCCCTGAGGCAAGGGAAATAAAAGCAAAAATGAACTGTTGGGACTACATCAAAATGTCTCTGCAGAGTAAAGGAAACAATCAACAAAATGAAAAGGCAACCTACAGAATGGGAGAAGGTATTTGCAAATAGCAAATCTGATAAAGGGTTAGTATCCAAAATATATAAAGAACTTCTATAACTCAACACTCTCAAAAAGTCCAATTAAAAAATGAGAAGGTACGAACAGACATTTCTCCAAAGACGACATTCAGAGAGCCAACAGACACATAAAAAGATGCTCACCATCACTTACCAGGGAAATGCAAATAAAAAACACAAGGAGGTGCCACCTCACACCTGTCAGAATGGCTAAAATCAACAACACAAGGAACAAGTGTTGGTGAGGATGTGGAGAAAAAGGAACCTTTGTGCGCTGTTGGTAGGAATGCAAACGGCTGTGGGAAACAGTGTAGAGGTTCCTTAAAAAACTAAAAATAGAACTACCTTACAATCCAGAAATTGCACTAGTATTTACCCAAAGAATGCAAAAGCAGTACTTCAAAGGGATCTTCTATGTTTATAGCAGCATTGTTTATGTTGGCTAAGATACGTAAGCAGACCAAGTGTCCACTGACTGATGAATGGATAAAGAAGATGTGGTGTGTGTGTGTGTGTGTACACACACACACACACACACAGAGGAATACTATTCAGACATAAAAAAGAATGAAATCTTGCCATTTGCAATGACAGGGATGTAGCTAAAGAGTACTGTGCTAGGCGAAATAAATCAGTGAGAGAGACAAATACTATAGGATTTCACTCACATGTAGAATTTAAGAAACAAATGAGCAAAGGGGAAAATAGGAAAGAGTGAAAAGCAAACCAAAAATAGACTCTGAACTATAGAAAACTGAGGGTTACCAGAGGAGAGGTGGGTGGGGGGATGGATGGAATAGGTGATGGGGATTCAGGGGGGCACGTGTGAAGAGCACTGGGTGATGTGTGGAATTGGTGATTTACTATATCATGCACCTGAAACTAATAACAGTACTAATTGACTGAAATTAAAGTAAAAACTAAAAAAAAAAAAAAAAAAGATGTTCACCCATAGATGTCCAAAGTCCCTCATTTCCCCATGTTCTAGATGCTTCCATGAATAATCTTGCCATGGTGTGAAGGGTGGACCCAGGCAGGCTGGGTGCAAACACTGGCTTCACCGTATAATAGCTGTGTGACTTTCAGCAAGTTGGCTGCTCTCCAGGCCTGGTGTTCTCATCTGGGAATTGAAGACAATAGACCTGGCTCAGGGAGGGTCCTGAGGATTGAGTGTACGCACGCAGAACCAGTGGGTGATATCCAAACGTAAGGGCTATAAAAGTCCTAGTAAGCATGGTCATTATGCAGACCTCCCCAATGGCAAGGATGTAGGTATCTGCAGTCAGCCCTCTAACACGCTGGTGCCCACGTTCCAACACACTCACTAACAGCACACAGAATTCTAACACGCTGCATGTGGAACTTTTCTAGAGGCCGTGGGGGAGAGAAAAGACGAAAGGAGATGGGGGTAAGAGGAAAGTAAAGGGCAAAACACCCTTTTCTCCTCCTATCAAAGAGGAGAGGTGAAAAGGAAAAGAGACCAGAGAAGAGAAGCAAAAGGGAAAAGGAAAGACATCCCAGGACCTTCTTGACAAGTTCAAGGTCAGTTTCTGGACCACCTCTCTCTGCCTTGGTAGAGTCCTCTGGCCAACAAGGCCAGCGCTGGGAGGGGGTCCTGCACTGCCACCTCCCCGCAGTCCTGCCTGGTCTCTTCTCCCACAGGGCACCCAGGCATCCAAGACTCCCGTGGACTCTTCCAGTACCACAAAGCTACAGCCGCTATGCAAAACAGAGCTCACGGGGACCCTGTTTGGAACCCCCTCCACAAGCACTGACCCCAGGTTGAGTTGCTGGAATCATCCTTTGGCTTGAGAGCAGAGTAAATGTCCGATGGGTGGTACTGAAGGGAAACCCAAAACTCCACAGAGGCTCTGTGCGGTTGTTTTCCACAGTCCGGCCACACACTGTAAGCGGATGGGCAGGCAGCCACAACTGCAAGATGTGAATCCAATTGCCATTTGAGGGAGCGAGGGATGGGGAGAGGGAGAAGAGGCTGTTAGTCAGTATCCTCTCCCTTTTCTAAAAGATTTGTCAAAGCCCTACCGCCACCAGCCATGGACACGACATTGATCACAGAGAGAATCAGCATGACTGAGCATGAGACCCAGTGCGACTGGTGGACTGGCTTCTCACCAGCAAATATTGACTGCGCAGTAAGAAAGCTTGTGAGCCCAGGACCGGAAATACCACTAGGCTCTTCACTGGCCAGGAGGCAGCAAGTCAGCAAGCAAGCAAAACACACAACCACACATCCCCAAACAGACTCAGACATAAAAACTGACCAAGCCCCATTAATCTCTCCCCAGTTTCCCAGCATGCCAGGCCCAACATGGTGGATTCCTAACAAGTATTTGCAAAGGTCACGACTGTTCCTACTCTCCAGGCCAGTCCCTGCAATGGTTCAGACATGCAGACAATGGGAGATCCCTCCCCAAGGGACCACGGAGAGTTCTCCCTTCCGAGGCGACCCCTGGGAAGGCGACCCCACTGGTCTCCAGGCAGCTCTAAGGCCACCAGAGGCCCAGCTCTCTTTCCGCCTCTGCACCCATATTTCTCCCCCTCTTCAAAATGGACAGTGCTTTGGTATCTACAATACACCTCAAAAGGCAGGCATCTCCCTTGTTACTTCAATAATTCATTCCTCAAAATACAATGTTTTTTGCCAAAAAAAAAAGCTAACATGGAACCAATTTCCCATTTTAAATGGGAAATGTTATAATTAAAATTATAAATTAAAGTTATAATTAAAACTCATAATGCATTACACGTTAAGCCAACTCCCTTCTCCCACTCAATTTTCTGAAAGGAAATGAAGACATCATAAACATTAAATACCTATATAGAAGTGACACATTCTCTTGTTAGGACGTGAAATACTTAAAAATGTTGCTTCCCAACCAGAAAGCTGCTCATGCAGCCGTCAGCCAACAGTGGATGCGTGGACAGCAGAGCGACCTTTCTTGACCCAAGTCCCCATCCGGCGAGGCTTGGGGACTTCTAAAATCTTTAGGCAGGATTCTGATTTTCTATCATATCTGCCCTAAAAATGCTTACTGCAATACGTTATTATATTAAAACTATTATATTGGTTTTTGCAATGAAAATATAAATTTTCCCTATGTAAATACCTTTTAATTTTTTTTATGCTTTTTTACTTATTTTTGAGAGAGAGAGAGACAGTGCGAGCAGGGGAGAGTCAGAGAGAGAGGGAGATACAGAATCTGAAGCAGGCTCCAGGCTCTGAGCTGTCAGCACAGAGCCTGAGGTGGGGCTCGAACCCATGAACCGTGAGATCATGACCTGAGCTGAAGCCAGATGCTTAACTGTCTAAGCCACTCAGGTGCTCCTAAATCCCACTTTTAAAGTGTATTGCTGAGAGATGTGTATTCTGTGAAGTTCGGGTATAAGGAAAAAAACAAGAGGCAGCAGCCTTATCTGTAGTCACCAAAAGACGGAAAAACCCCACAAATGAATGGATATGCAAAATGCAGTACACATACGCACAAGATTATTCAGATTTAAAAAGGAAGGAAGTTCTGACACATGCTACAAACACAGATGAACCTTAAAGATATTCCGCCAAGTAAAACAAGCCAGTCACCTAAGGACAGATACTGTATGATTCCATATATATGAAACACTTAGAAGAGACAAATTCATACAAAGTAAATAGAGAGTAACAGGGGCTGGGGGGCCAGAGAGTGGCAGTTACTGGTTAATGAGTACAGAGCTTCTATATAAGATGGCAAAGTAGTGCTGGAAATCGATGGTGGCAATGGTTATACAACATTGTAAACGTAGTTAATACCACGGAAATGTACTCTTAAAAGTAGTTAAAGTGGTACATTTTATGTTTATTTCACTATAAACAAACAAGATGCACTCTACTAGGAACTCAACCCGGGAGCATTAAGTAGAGTATGGATCTAGAGAACTGGGTAAGGATCTGAATCTAGTTTATTTTGGTATGGGGTTTTCTCGGTGACTTACTGGCCTGTTAAATAAATGGCTGGTGGAATTTGGAAAAGAGCTCTGACTGGTGGGATGGTTTCAAGACACATAGACAGGCTACCGTGTTTTAGAGATTCTCTCCGCCTTTCCATAAACAGATGGAAAATCTAGAGACTCTGCAACTGCCATCCTCAGCTGCAGTGCCTTAGAGGTCAATCCTGAAGTAGTCTTGTTTCCAACCACTGTTTGGAAAGACTTCTGTCTGCCAGACGCTAGCTACTACTACAACTTTTAATGTAATAATGCTGCCATGCCGGTCTCTTGTCCTTCCTGTAAAATGGTAGCCATAGAGGAAAACAGTGTGGAGGTTCCTCACAAAACTATCAATAGAACTCCCCTATGACCCAGCAATAGCACTACTAGGGATTTACCCAAGGGATACAGAAGTGCTGATGCATAGAGGCACATATACCCCAATGTTCATAGCAGCACTTTCAACAATAGCCAAATCATGGAAAGAGCCTAAATGTCCATCACCTGATGAATGGATCAAGAAGATGTGGTATGTATATACAATGGAGTATTACATGGCAATGAGAAAGAATAACATCTGGCCATTTGTAGCAACGTGGATGGACCTTGAGGGTGTCATGCTAAGTGAAATAAGTCAGGTGGAGAAGGACAGATACCATATGTTTGCACTCATAGGTCTAATAGGAGAACAGGAGAAACCTAATGGAGGATTAGGGGGAGGGGAAGGGGGAAAGAGAGCTGGGGAGAGAGAGGGACACAAAACCTGAGAGAATATTGAATACTGAGAATGAACTGAGGGTTGAAGGGGGAGGGGGAGGGGGAAAAGAGGTGGTGGTGATGGAGGAGGGCACTTCTGGGGAAGAGCACTGGGTGTTATACGGAAACCAATTTGACAATAAACTACTTAAAAAGAAAAAAAAAAAGAATGAGGACTCTGAAAAAACAATGGTAGCCACAGCATCTGGAAGGACAGACGACAGAGACCTCACTGATATTTTTAAGTCTGCTTTAATTGCTTGGTGCAAGTTGACCCATGAATGCAGGAATGTTGTCAGAAACTAACCCTCAACCAACTCAAACTTTTTGGCTGGTCCTATTACCTACAAAATCAGCTAAGATTTTCAAATGACCAAACTGATTTAGTGAAATTCAGAAAGAAATCATATCGGATTAGGTAGCTCCCCCTCCCCCTTTTGGTCTCCTCCAACTATAAAAGTTTGCACGTAACCTTCTCACAGAAATGCCTAGTTGTAGTATTTGCATGGCTAGTGCTCACTCTGGGACTCTCATTACAGAGGAGTAAATTAAGGACGTACCAGGCATCCCTCTGTGGATGGGTGGATCCAGACGACAGCCCTGATCCCACCTCCTTCAGTCACCCAAGTTAGGAGCCCTCTGTGCTTTCCTGTTTAGCAAAAATCACCTCATCCCATAGAGTAGTGCCAGGCAGCGGAAGCGACTTTCTAACAACCCACTGCTGTCTGATGGAGGAGAGGAAGGGACCACACATCCAGCCAGTTTTAATTTTTTTTTTTAACATTTCCTTATGAAGTTTTCAAACCCACCAGAAAGGTGAAAGAATTCTACAGTGAACATGCATACCCCCATATCTGCAATCTACATTAGCATCTAATCATGCCTGCTTTACTACACCTACCTATGTATCCATCAACTCATCTCTTGAAAAATGCATTTCAAAAGAGTTAAGTCAGTGACCAGCACATTCCAACCTAGGGACTACAGTACGGATAGAGCTAAGGTTCAATAATGTATACATATTTTTCTTTTGAGGAAAAAGTGACCTGATTATAATGAAATGCACAGGGTTAATTTTGACAAGTGCATACATCTGCAAAACCCCAACCCCTTTCAAGATGCAGAACATTCTGAAGTGATGAAGACTTTTACTCAAACCTCTTCGCAATCACTGCCTGCACTCCCTAAAAGCAACCAGCTTTATACTTTATTCCCATTCTAAAGAGGTTCATTTATTAGGGATCAAAGTACATACTCCTATAGGTGCAGCATAACGTTTCTGTGATTCATTCATGTTTTCAGTTTCTATCCATTGTTCAGTGAGTGACAGGTCATTGTATTAACTGTATTAATATATTTATATTGTATCTATTCATTTTCTTATTGAGGAACACCTGGGTTGTTTTCAGTTTGGCCAGTGATTACAACCGAAACTAAAAGGTTTTAGAGGGTAAATATTTATCTTTATTATTCTTTTTTAATTTTTTTTGTTTTTTTAATTTATTTTTGAGAGACAGAGAGAGTCAGCATGAGCAGGGAGGATCAGAGAGAGAGGGAGACACAGAATCAGAAGCAGGCTCCAGGCTCTGACTCTGAGCTGTCAGCACAGTGCCTGACACGGGGCTTGAACCCACGAACGTGAGATCATGACCTGAGCTGAAGCCAGACGCTTAACCGACTGAGCCACCCAGGCGCCCCAAATATTTATCTTTAGAAGAAACTACGGCTCTCTTTTCAAAGTGGATTAACCAGTGAACACTCCCACCAACAGTGTACGAATTACACAGTGCCACCTATTTGCCAACATTTGATAGTATCAGTCTTTAATTTTAGCCATTCTGGTGGGTTTGTGATGGCATCTCCTGATTTATCCTGCCTTTCTGTGAGGCCCTCAGACACTTTTTTGGAATTCCATTTTGAATTCGCTTATGGTTTTTTGTTGTTGCTTCTTTGTTTTCAGTGTATTTCTTTGTATGGCTTTTAATGGTTTGCTCTGAATATTGTTAAACTAACATTACTTACCAATGTCTCCCGGGGCCACCAGATGACAAAGTTTGAGTGACTTGCAGAAAACTTAACTCCATTTGCATCCCTTTACCCTCTTGAATTTACAATAGAAATGTCTCAGGCACCTGGGTGGCTCAGTCAGTTGAGCTTCCAACTCTGGATATCGGGTTCAGGTCATGATCTCACATTTCCTGGGATCGAGTCCCTGCATCAGGCTCTGTGCTGACCATGCTGGGCCTGCCTGGGAGTCTCTCATCTGCCCCTCCCGCTCACTCCTGTGCCGTGTCAAAGTAAACACACACACACACACACACACACACACACACACACACAGACATACACACATGCACACACACACACACACGAAGATGGTCTCGTATTTCCCCTACATACACTGAGAGCCACATCAGACATTTTCTGAGCTCTTTAAACCTATTTACTCCTTTCTAACTCCCGGACACCCACTGTGAAACTTCGTTTCCACCACACCGATGCAACCACAGGAGACTGGAAAGGCACAAATGAACATCAGGAGGAGGGGCAGCTCTGCTGTTGCTTCTAGTCTTTTCTGAGCAGCATCAGCAAAGGACATTGGTTTCCTTCCCAGGCACCTGTAGTTAGATCCCGGAGTCCAGTCCTGAACTTCGTGAGGATGGAGAAAACATGGCGCCCGTGCTGATGCACGGGGTGCGGTCCTTATGGGCAGGTCTCAGTGGCTTCTCAACCACAGTCTCCCTGGTGGCCTGCTTCAGTGTGGTTTGGAGACGTGCTCCTCACAGCTCAGCGGAGAGCCTGTGCCTCTGGCCCCTCCTAGAATTCTGAACCCAATAATGGCCACAGATCCTTTTCCGTTTAAACTCCTGCATCCTCTGGTCTATAACTGAACTCTAATAGATAGAGTCCTGTGGCTAATTACTGGCACAGCTGAGATCAAAACCCTGCTCTCTGTCCTTTCTTCTAGAGTGTGCTGCCAGAGTCTCTCTCTGGCACTGTGTTCTTCAAAGGAGGAGTTGAAAGTCCGTATTCTATTTTGAGAACATGCACTGGGAACATAATGTTTGTATTTCTTTGTCATCGCCTCCTTTGCCCACTTTCCCATGTGTGCAATCATCCCCACCTGGGTTGGTTAGACCTCTGCTCAGGAACCAGACACCGTGGGCACTTCCTGGGCAGCACGATGGTGACAATGAGGAATGCTTTTGTTTTTTTTTTTTTGGACTGTAGAACAGTTACTCACTACTGGAGCTGAATCAAATCAAGACAGTGTTTCTTAAAAGATTAAATTCACTCCAGTAAATAGGCAGAGATGCAGTCTGCAGAGGCTTCTCATATTTACCTGCATGAGAACAAATCCCAGCCTCGGAGCTCAAAGATCTGGAAATTTCAGCTCAGGCCCGATCCCAGTTTGTGCCATTTGTCAAGCCTTTTGGGCTTCCATCAGCTCCAACACAACTGGCCTCCTTGCTGTCATCAACAGATATTTAATCTTTGTCCCCCGTCCCTGGCACACAGCTCCTAAAATCCCTGGGAATCCCGGAATGTCCTGTGTACGCTGAGGAGACATGACCGGTGGCTGGGAACCCCTAGACAGCTTCAGGATGGGGAATGGTCACCAGAAAGAGCAAGGCACAATTAGAGGGTTGGAGCTTTAAGACCCACTCCACGGCCAACCTCCAGGGAGGGAAGAGGGGCTGGAGATGGGGTTAAACACCAATGGCCAGTGATCTCATCAGTCATGCCTACGTAATGATGCCTCCATAAACCCCCCCTAAATGACGGATTCAGACAGCTTCCGGGGTGATGACTACATCAAGGGCCTAGGAAGGCAGTAGGTATAACCCCTGTGCTCTCCATACCTTGTCCTAATGCAGCTCTTCCATTTCGGTTCCTTAATAGCTAGTACGTAAAGCACTTTCCTGAGTTCCAGAAGGGGTTAGGAGAACCTCTGGATTTACAGCTGGTTGATCAAAACCTCAATGGCCACCTGGGACTTGAGAATGGAGTATGAAGTAGGAACAGCCTTGTGGGATGTGAAGCCCTTAATCTGTGGGGTCTGTACTAACTCTGGATTGTTAACATCAGAACATAATTGTCAGAAATCCAGTTGTTATCCCGAGATGGGCAACTGGTGGGAAACGCCTTCCCTCCTACCCTATCTCCCAGTATTTGGAGTCAGAAAAGTTGCAGAAAAAGAACCTTGCAGGCTTCTTACCACTCACATAAGACAAACACATTCCTGCCACAGGACCTTTGCACCTGCATTCCCTCTGATTCAAATCTTCATCTGTAGTGTGTACCTTCACTGCACTCTAGCATCTACTCAAAGAGCCTTCCCTAACACTGTGCATCCTCCAACTTTTCTTCTTAGAGCATTTACATGATTCAATCTTAGATATCTATTTTTTCATTGACTATTCCCCCAGAGAATTTTCCACTTCAGTATTCCCAGTGCCTATACTGGTGACTGGCACATAGTAGGATCTCATTTAACTATTAGGGGAATGAATGAGGGACCCAAGTTCCTCATCTATAAAAAAGGTCACAATGCCAACCTCGGACAGCTGTCAAAAATACTAACTGACCGGTTATGTGAAAAGCCACGACTGTGAAACCATATGCCTAGCACATGGTGAACATTAAAACAAAATGTAAATGTGGTTTTCACATTGTAGCGTCTTTGAAGCCAAGAACCCCCCCAGCAGCAGTAACACATTAGCACATTCACTTGCAGAACAGAACGTGGCTCAGTGGCTTCTGTGGGAATCCTGGAGACCATGGAGGAGCGCAGTCTTTTAACCTTGTGGTTAAAACCCAATGGTTGTGGGAAGGGGCAGGAGGTCACAGAGAATCAGAAGGGTTAGCCACATTCCTGAGAGACAAGCCAGGAGCAGGCCAGCTCCACAGAGCTGCAAAGTGGGCTCAAGTGTCTTCTTTACCGGTTTCTTGGAGGAAATCTAAATATTCACAATGGTGAGGAAGAGGAACAATGTAGCAAATACAGAGATGTCAAGCACATGGAGCTGAAGAAAGGATTCTGAAGAGTGAGATCCAACGTAAAGAAGCTTTAGGAATACCAGAACCAACATATTTGCCAATACTTTCCTTTCTACGTAGGCATAGCAGTAAAATATGATAAAAACCCATCTAATTAGGTCTAAAAGGGCCCTTTCAAGAAGCACAAAAGAAAGATTCAGCAGGATAAGAAAGCACTGTGTCGCAGTTTAATTAAAAGCCTTTTTAAATTTTCTTGGCTTTGTATAAAGCAACAGTGCATCTTACAATTGGCAGCATCTAGGTTGAGATGAAATGGAATTTGTTTGGAAAAAAAAGAAAAAAAAAGAACTAAGAAACAAGATTCCAAAGTACCCTTGACCCCAAGTATTTCTCTGTTGGTTTATCCCCGGACTTAATTTCTCTGTATTTAACCCCCATGCCTATTGTCAGGCCTGATGTACACTGAAGGTTCCGCTGGGGTAAAGCAGCAAATCCGTGCATTTCTCAAGGACAGCGGTTCTTGGAGGGGTCATTTCAGGACCAGTAGCATCAGTGTCATCTGCAAACTTGTTAGAAATGCACATTCTGCCCCCCCCCCAGACCTTCTAAATCAGAAGCAGGGTGGAGGCCTGTTATCACACACCCTCCAGCTGAATCTGATTCATACCAGACTTTGCAAAGCACTGCTGGAGGAAAAACACCCCGTGCCCCCCGCTTCAGCACCCAAGTTTAACTGCTCAGGCAAGTTGAACTAAAATGTCCCGGGGATTCATCGTGCACCAGGCACTGTGCTGGGGGCGGAATGCTGCCTCACAAAAAGCAGCTCACGTGCAAATGAGGAAGCAAAATACAAAAGAGAAGGAGAGGATGGCTGGCGAAGGTGCCAGAACCACACTCTGTTTCAGGGGGTGGAGGATAAATTCTGACCCAAGAGTCTTGGTGGGCTTCCCAGGGGAGGTGGCAGTGGAGCTGAATCTTCTGGGGGTTAAGGTGGGTTGGGGCAGGTTTTCCAGGACACAGGAGGAGGACACTCCCACTAAGGAACGAGGACAAGCAAAGGGCACAAGAAGATTCAGAGCCCTGTGAGCATAAGGGGCCATCACTCGGACCTACGCCAAGAACCTGATGATGTCATCAGGCCGCCCTCCCCTTATGAGTCCCCACCACGGATCACACTTGCGGCAAGGGCTGCCATGTTGCCACCCCAGAGCCATCCTCCCTTTGCTGCTCGGAACGGAACCCTGCTTACATTCAGGGGAGCAAAGCAGCCGGAGGAAACACTACGGATCACGGTCTCTCCCGCCCCATGGCTGTAGGGCGTCAGGAAGGCCACTTACGGGCAGTTTGCCGGTGGCAACGGGTGCCCATTCGGCCAACCTCTCCTGCTGCTTCTTGGCTGCCAGCCTCCGATAAGGACACTGTCACTCTGGTGCCATGCTGGACGCTGAGGTGCCTCGGGCTGAGGACGGCACAGCCACAAACAGTGCCCTGGGAACACTGTTAAACCACCACCCTGGCCCCTGCCAACGTGCTGGCTGCCTGGATGCGGGAGAGAGGTCAGCTTCCTTCTGGCTTCAGCCACGTTACTGGGGCCTGTTGTCCCGACCCCACCACGTGCTGCGGCGCCTCACTGCCCCTGATCCACCACTGTTTGCACCAGCCACCTCACACCTCGCAGGTGCCCTTCCAGGCAACTTCTACTCCACGCCGAACACCTCTGCCCCATTTTTCTCCCCTTATGCGGCCATTTTTCTAGAGAATGCGATCACAGAGCCATCTGACCCTTTAGCCTGACAGCAAAGGGCGGGCCTCATTTCCAAGCTCCTTCACCCACAGCACACCCCAGACCTGTATCGCCATCCACAACCCCCCAGAGCCCCGTCACCCTCCATGCACACCCCCAGACTGCCTCACCTCCCCATGCACACCCCCAGGCCCGCCTCACCCACCCCACACACTCCCTACACACACTCCAGACCCGCCTCACCCCCCACACACACCCCCA
>NC_043709.1:12976325-13025140 GCF_006229205.1 Suricata suricatta | reverse complement strand
CGCTCACCCTCTGACCCGTGTCCCCCCACACACACCCCAGACCTGCATCACTCCCCCCTGCCCGTAGCCCCCCAGACCTGCATCACCCTCCACACCCTCCCTGCTCAGTGAGATGCAGGGACCACATCAGCATCACCTGGGAGACTCAGGAACATGGTCTCTCAGACCCACCCCAGGCTTCTGGAGCACAGTCTGCACTTGAACCAACTCCCAGGAAATGTGTGCGCCGGCCGCAGCTCCACAGACCCTACAGCTCTCCTCCCGGCCACAGAGCAGGACGTCTGTTCTCCGGCTCCAGCCTCCTGTCCTTCCAGCCCGCTCTGCCAGTCAGCCTCTCCTACAACGTTAAACACAACCTGTACCACCCTGAATAGCTTGCTACCCACTCTTCCCTGAACAAAATAATTACTTTCACACTTCCCTGCTTTTGTTTTCATTACTGCCTCTGCCTGGACTGCCCTTCAAAACCCCAGACTGCCTGGGGATCGCCCCCTCACCTTTTAGGGCACTGCCAGGCAAAGGTCCCCTCCAGACCCCGAGCATTTTGGGGAGAGGGACTGAGCTGGGCCTTCTCTGCCAGCAAGGTGGGCAGCAGAAAGCTTGGAGCCCATGTCACTTACTAGACCTGCGACCCTGAATGTGGGCGGCAACCTCTCTCTCTGCCTCAGTTTCTTCCTCTGTAAAACCCGGAGGGCAGGACCTGTGTTTCAGTGATAAAAGTGATAAAAATTAAAGCACCTGGGACAATGCGTGGCACACAGTAACCACTTAATAAATGCAGGCCACTCATTCTGTGTATTAAGACCTAGCGCGTGAGCAGACACATGGAGGGGGGCACTCCATATACATTCCCTGATTTTCCAGATTGGCTAGGGTGCCTTAATTTTTCCTGGGCTCATGAGTCCACCCCACCCACTCTTCTGCACAACCCAGCAAAAAGCCAGCATCCAGCCCCCAACAGGGACATTATTTAGATGAAAGAACATTTTCCACAGCCATCCCGGTCCTAAGAGTCTCGCCAAGAAATAGAAAAGAAAAGCAATATAAATGTTAATAGGAAATTGTCTATTCGCTTTTACTGAGGCTAATCTACTGCAGCCCAACAAAGAGGGAATTAGACAGCTGAAGAAACAGGAAAACATGGGACCTTGACACACCGAAGCCCAAGGGACTGCCGTTCCCAGGAGAAAACAGTTCCAGGCCAACAAGGCGGTGTGGACATCAGGACAAAGGGCTTCTCCTCTGAGCGTCTCCATGGTGGGGGGCGTGGGTCCTGCCCTGGCGCCCGCTCTCCTGGGCATCATCAACCTGTGCCTGCGAAGTGTAAACACTGGTCCGCATGGCAGAGATAGGAAGACGATGGCAATGCAGCCCCTGTCCCCAAGGACCGCTGGGACAGGCAGACAAATAAACCCACATTACCATACAGTGTGGCAATGCTACCAGTGGGCTCAAGGTGTCCGATAAGGAGAGACCAACAGGGCAGGAGACGCAGAAGGACCAATAAGTCTTGTAGAGGAGATTCAGGGATGAGTTCTAAAAGGGTGGACAGGAAGGAGCCTCATAAAGGCGGCAGAGATGTCCCAAGCCTAAGAACACTCAATACAGGGGCGCCTGGGTGGCTCAGTCAGTTAAGCATCTGACTTCAGCTCAGGTCATGATCTCACGTTCGTGGGTTCAAGCCCCACATCGGGCTCTGTGCTGACAGCTCAGAGCCTGGAGGCTGCTTCAGATTCTGTGTCTCCCTCTCTCTCTGTGTCTCCCCTGCTCACTCTCTGTCTCTCTCTCTCTCTCTCAAAATAAAATAAATACATAAAAAAAATTTTATTGAGAACACTCACTACAGAGACCAGGGTACTGCACAGAGTTAAGCTACTGAACAGACCCCCAAAGATGCCCAAGTGCTACTTCCTGGCCCTTGTAAATGTTACACTGTGAGGCAACAGAGACCTTACAGGTATGAGCAAAGATTTTGAGATTGGGAGATGATGCTGAATTATCTGGGGAAGCCCAGCACTATCGCAAGATCTTTAAGAGACATGAGGGAACTGGCGGCATCAGAGGGAAAGTCAGTGCGACGTGGAGGCAGAGATTAGAGCGAAACACTTTGCAGACGGAGGAAGGAACAGGTCACAAGCCAAGGACCATGGGTAACCTCTTGAAGCTGAGGAAAAGCCAAGGAATGGATTGTCCCCTCAGAACCTCCATGAGCACCCAGCCTTGCTGACTCCCTGACTTGGGCCCAGAGGGACAGACGCTGGACGTCCGACCTCCAGGAATCTGAAAGGATAGGTCTGCCACATTGGAAACCACTACGTTTGTGCTAATTCATCACAGGAACAACAAGAAATGAACACGCACATCCTCAGGAATGTTGAAGAAAAAGGACCAAAAAGCGAACTGGAGGAGGCAGTCATGGGCCAGACCATGAAAGGATTTGTACACGAGGCTGAGTTTCCATTTTATCCTCAACGCGGAGCTGCTGCTGAATGATATTAAGCAGAGGAATGATATAATAAGATTGCTCGTGCTAAAGCACTGAATCGTCACATTTTTCGATCTTAAATCTCAGGAATTACCACATGTCTAATTCTCCATTTTATTGACTCATTTCTTTTATCATGGCCTATAATGACATTATGAAGAAGAAGGAATAACGTACTGGAATATGTAGGTCTAGCACCAACACCCCCCCCCCGGCTGTTTCTCATGTTTTTGAAGATGCACCCCTGTCTTGGTAGAACCGTCATCTGGCTGGAATGTGTGTGTGCAGATCGCTGGACAGACCGGGGACTGGGAGTTTCACCCCCAAAAAGTCCTGGAGGATTGATCATCGTGTGTGTAAAAAGAAAGACCACGTTCAAATTCAGCCCTGCTCCCTGCCTCCAGAAAGGAGAAAGACAACCAACACGTACTCAGTGCTCACGGGAGCCAAAAGCTTTGTGAACACTTCGTTTGCTGAGACCCCAAACGATTCTCGATCCTCGGAGGAGAAGGAATGACCACCACTTTCTGGGCAGCCCAGGGGCGGAGGGGAAGGGGGTGCAGAGTGTCCAGTGACTGAGAGCCATTCCCCAAGCACTGCTGCCACCAGGCTCAGGGCACCGGAGAAACCCCAGCAGAGGAGATAATCTGTCTGCCCATGCACCCCAGAAACCTCTGCCCGTCTCTGTCTGCTCACAGATAGGCCCTGAAATGTGCATTTCCGGCCGCCGTGCACGCCAGGCCTCGGCCCACAGGTACCTCTTCAGCGCCTCCATCAGCTGTGCCCTTTGCCGAATGTCACTCGCTGCCAAAGGGACTGCTTAGGTGGCATCTCAGCAGCTCCGGATCTGAACAAGCTGGCTTTGCTCTGGCACTGCCATCAGACCCCTGAGGCCATGGGCCAGGCGCTGCAGAGGTGGCCAGGCAGTGCCTCGGCTGGGACCAGAGCAGGGGGCCCACAGGCCACGGAACCGATTTCAAAAATCCCCTCTCTGGGCTTCAGTTAAAACAGTGGCCCACTATCTGCCCCATCTGGACACCCCACCAATCGGAGGCCATGCACATTCCCCATCCTTCCAACACTCCCCATGGCCGTAGAGGGCTCTGTGGCATTAAAACGCCAAAAAAGGGCTGACGGCGTCGGGCACGTGCAGAGTTTTCAATTTGGAGCTATTTTAAACAGCACTGCCATGAGCCGCTCTGACAGGCTCCACTCTTCCCCACTCCCCCTTTTCTTTTAGGATCTATATTTGGGGACAGTACATTCCTAAGAATAGCATCACTGAGTTAAAGGGTAAAAGCACAATTTATAGTTCCTATGGTGAACTGGCAGTTTACTCCCCAGAAGGAGTGATGTCGGTACTGCCAGCAATTCAGATCCAACAGCCACTGACTGAGCCCTGACTTAATTCTAGCATTGAGCTAGGCACCTCCCTCCCATGTTCCCTTTTCTGGATGGAAGTGTGCTTGGTTAGCCCCATTTCGTTGATGAGGAAACTGAGGTCATGACAAGTAAAGCAAACTGCCCCAATGCACTCTTGAGTATTTTGAGTTATTTTGAGACAGGGCTGGGAGAACAAAGTTAAGTTCCTGAATCTCGCAGTTCTGCTGTATCTGCTGAATTATTCAGATCTTTGATTTATCCCACACTGCTACCATAGCTTTCACTTATTACGATAACCAAGACCAGGGACTAGACTGGGTACCTTCTCTGTAATGTAAACCAGCACATCCACCCGAGGCAAAGGTCAGTGAGTCAATCTCAATAAAGAAACTACTGGCAAGGATGGCACCTACTACTGAACGCTCCCTGTGAGGGCAATGCATTGTATAAAGTACTCTACGGTCACGTATTAAATCTAAAGACCTGAGTTAGGCATTAACATGCCCAGTTTACAGATAAAAGGAATGACGCTCAGGGAAAGTGACTTCCCTCAACAGTTCCACAGATTACAAATCCATCCATCAATAAATGGATTGGAACACGGGGCGGTGCCCAAAACCTAAGCATTTTTGTTGCAAGGCGAGACTGCTCCTAACCGTTACAGCAGCAGGTGGGTGGTAAGGAAGGAGGTTTCTAAAGATGGTGGTGAGAAAAATCAGCATTCCATTTTGGTCCATCTTCCCTGCAATGTGCTGGCTGCGTAGTTTGATGAGGGTGGCATTTATTTCAACGCCATTCGACCAGCTGCATACAAATGCACATCCTTCTCTCCTGAGGGCTGCTTCCCGTTATACGAACGAGGACCACAGGATCAGCCCACATCCCGCACAGGCCTCCAGTGGACCCCTCAAGGGCTAAGAGGAGTCTTCCCATCAGAGCCTGTGAGAGAACATGAAGGCTCCTCTCGGGGACACCCTCTGTAAAGCAGACGGAGCAGAGAGGGGACAGTTCCTAGAAAGCAGAAGGAGCTCCCTGTAAGGGCAAGAGCGTCAGGATGGGAAAGAAGTCATAGGTTCAAGTCCCAGCCCCACCAGGAGTGACCTGGGGGGTGAGACAGTCTTGGCCTTGCAAAGACTAATAAATTAGACAAATAACTTGATGAAATTTCAGCTCCCCTCGGGAGGGGGAAGGGTGGATTCTGGTCAAGACTGACGGAACAGCTTTAAAGAAAGGAAAAGATTCAGGCTATCGAGACCAGATACCTGGGCCCCAGATCATTTGCACAGCTAACCTGCCATCTCACAAGTCCTTTTCCTCCCAACGCAGACAGAAACCTACAGGCTGGCCCCTTTCTGCCCTAAGGCACCGACCATCATAGGCTCTTTTCAGATCCCACGCCAGCTCACATCTAAGTAATATTGCAAGTTGAAAGCAGCCTGAAAAAGAAATCACTACCACCACTATCAAGTGAGAATGCTCTCTTCTTGGGAGATCCAGAACTGACCCACGAGACCAATGCCAGCGGAATGATGTTATGACTAGTAAAACAAAAATGGGAGGCAGAAAAGGAAAAGCCCATGCTGGTGTCCCTTCCTCACTGTCCTGACCCGAGGAGGAGGTGTCTTTTTCCCAGTCATCCTGCCAGCTGCTTGCGGGAGACCTCCCAGGACCACACCTGTCGTCTGGCACAAACAGCCGGACTATTTTACTAAGTGTCCATCGGTGAAATACAGAGAATGCCCAAATGAGAACAGAAAGCAGTCAAGGTACACATAACAAAATTCACCAAGTCAAGTTCGGCTTGCCAGAGTTGTTCTTTTCATTGTAACTTAGGGAGTCTCCAGCTGTTAACAGCTGGAAATGGTTCTGGGGGTCCTCATGCTGGGGTTCATGGCTGCGTTTTCAGTCCACAAACAAGGTTTTCCAAGCACGCAGGACTCCAGGCACATATCCATCATTCCCCCTCCTTTCTCCAGTGGCTCTGGCTTCCCAGCCAGCCTTACTCTCCGCTCCCAGTTCTCTGGAATCAAAGGAACTTAAAAAAAAAAAAAAATCAAGCTGCTTTGGGAAAAAAGTGTTCAATTTGTAAATTCCTTACTTGGCCCTATCTACCTGCAAAGACACAGAAAATTCTAGAAGTGAAAGGAGAAGATTGTTGTTTCCCTTTTTAGTTTCCAGATGGAGTTGCCTCCCACTGGCTAACCACACGCCCAAGGGGCTGATGTCACTATTGGGATTTTAGTAATACTGTGCGGGCCTCAGGGCTAGTACCCCATAAAAATCCACCAGAGTGAGCGCATCTGAGAAAGCCAGAGATAGAAATGAGGGAACCAATGTGTGTAGCTGGCTCTGGAGATGTCCACAGAATCACCAAACAGAGACCATCAAACGGACTGAACGTCAGTCTTAGAGAAGCAGATGTACCTGAGCAGGCTGACGGAAGTCTGGGTGCTGAGAATAATGCAGCCCCAAACACAGCCCCCCAACACCCTCGGAGGACCTCTTTGGGCCATTTCCCATGATGAATGGCTCAGAGCTCACCAACCACACCGCATGGTCTGGAGGAGGAAAAAGCGCCTTCGACCGAGCCTGGCGCTGCGGTGGGGCTCCCCTCCACAGACCCGAGAGGTTGGTGGTACCCAGTGGAGCCGCCATTTGAAAAATTAGTATGACTGGGAGCCAGGGGCTGAGTCCACCTACCAAGAAGGTGGTTGTGGTGGTGAGTACGTTCGGGGAGACCAGGATGGGGACTCAAACCTGAACCCCTTTTACTTGGTCTAGCCAGGGTTCCTGCCAGGTGGCACACCATGTAAGCTAGACACTGCGTGCCTTCTTGAGCCACAATGCAACTCTTCAAGCAGTGACCGTCACTGTATTAGGTTACCAGTGCTGCCGCAACAGAGCATTGCCGATTGGCAGTGCTTAAACAACAGCAAGGTATGTTCTCACGGTTCTGGAAGCTGGAAGCTCCCGGATCACGGTGTCAACAGGGCTGATTTCTTTTCAGGCCTCTCTCCTTGGCTTACAGGTAGCTGTCTTCATATGGTCTTTCTTGTGTGTGTGTGTGTCTGTGTCCTAATCTCTTTTTATAAGGATACCAGAAACACTGGATTAGGGCCACCCATGCCACCTCACTTTTACCTTTAAAGACCCTGTCTCCAAATACTGTCACATCCTGGGTAGGAGGGAAGCCTATGCATTTTGAAAGGAACAAAATTCAACCCATAACAGTCATTACCACTAAGGAATGTGACAGACATGGGAAGGGTAAGCAACTGACGAGAGGGTCACCGATGTAAACAGAGTGACAGTGGAACCTGCACCCACGGTCTAACTTTATCCCGAGGAGTCATTCACATCGAGCATGCCAAGACTGCTCCAAGATTAATGCTGTTATTTTTGTGGTTGTTGAGCCGGCAATTGCCTAGCGTCAGGACGCATTTTCTTCTGCTCAGGGTTGTCCAGAGGCCATGGTTGTGTAGAGCTCCCCACTTCCCGTGGCGGTGCACCAATTTTTAAAAACCTTCATTACGAGCCACTCAGCTGTGAGATCACAAGTCTCAGTAGCCCCCACGTGATGGATGCCTGCTCTCCAAACTGGATCTCACGCTTCCTCTGAGCCTTTTGCTGGTACCTCATGGAAAACCTTGCACATAGCAGTCTCCTGATCAATATTTGCTGAATGCATGAATGTATGTATGAATGGATGGAGTGGTCAAGGTAACCTCAAAAGAGCCTTCTCAGTTTTAATTAAGTTCTATGATTCTGTTCTAGGAGGTAACCCTACACTGGGGCAGGCGCTCGAGAGCCAAGGATTACATCAGATCCAAAACCATTTCTTTCTTCTATAAAGTGTGCCTTCCTCCTGCCCAGGCAGCAGATCAGGGCAGCAGCACCCACAGAAACAATGCAGTGATAAGCTGCCATAGAAAATAATGGCCTTTGTCCAGGTACAAAATGATGCCAAACCCTAGGACCAATTAAACTTTGCCCTTAGAATTAATCCCAACACTACTTTGATGTACTTTCTTCTCTTGCCAGACACTTGTTAGGTGGAGAAAAGAAGGAAAACTTCATGATCATCATCTGACTCTCGTCCCTGTTTCCTTGTTGGAAAAGGCCATTGTCATTCAGTCCAAGTCTGTTTGAGTAGCCCTATATGCAAAGAACTACCATGGGCAGTTCCCAAAGAAGCGGAAGACAATAGCTCATGAAGCAAGGCGTTCATAAGAATTCAAGGAGATAAAAAATATTCAAGAATGCAGAACAATGCAATACAAATTGTATTAAAATGTGTTAAGTCTTTGAGGAATACCAGTAATGAGTATAAGACTAGGATTTTAAAGAAGAAAGCATTCTAAGGAGAAAAGAGACAGTAAATGAAAGCATCAAATGGGAGACCAAAACTGTAAATTTTGACTTTGGCCCTAAAAAATAGCTAGTTCTGGGTCTAATGGATTACCATGGATATGAACTGTCTAGGTTTTGAGCGAGCTAAGAAGAATAGTGGCAAAAATTACAGATCCAGGAACTGTACCATCTGCCAATGGGTAGTTTGATTCCAGAGAGCTGTAACCACTTCCACTAACCTATTCAACAACATGTCAACCTTGTTGGGTGAAGAACAAGATAGCAGATGCTAACTTGGCAGGGAAGTCAAGAACCTCGATGCCAGGCCTACCACTGCACATGAATGGCACTGGACCACCAAGGATGCTGCCTCAGTTGGAGAAATGGTTCTTTACTGAACATCCAAGCCATCTTGAGGCAGGCAAGGTCAGATGGGTCTTGGGACCAGAGGTCCTCAAGGAGAAGAGCCCAAGAGGTGGGTGTTTATTGAGACCAGGGACCCAGTAGCTGTGAGCATGCCAGAATGAAGGGTCTAGCCACTGGGCAACTAGATGAGCCACACACTCTACTCCATCATCAATAGGAAACTCCCAGGAGATCAACTTGGCTCCAAGTGTAGTTAAGACACGGAAAGGAACAGGTAGAGAACTGGAGCAAACCAAGAATAGTTAGGGCCACAGCAGTTAGAGAGAAGGATGGAGAGGAGGAGGGAGAGTATGTGTGTACACACACATGGGTATTGTGCATCCTACTGAGGCCGGCGAGAAAAGCTACTATCATACCCAGTCTTTATAAAAACAAATTAAAAGCAACAAGAGGGGGGAAAAGAGCCAGTTACCTTGGCCCCTGCATTCCTCACCAGCCTCTACCTAAGTCAAGTTTAAATTCAGTTCCTATGGCACCAACTGTACCACCTTCGGGAATCTGCCTTGTGCACCAGTTGTACGCGAAGGAGGTACAGCTTAAAGTACCCATTGTGCCAAAGACTGTTACTCATTCACGGCCACAAACTGCCTACCCCCCAGTAGCTAATTTGTTTTGTTTGTCCTCAAAATCTCCCCTTTATGAACCTCTTCATCTAGAGAGCAAAAATTACATCACTTAAGGGCTAAGATTTGCTAAGAAGCTCAAAGCTTCATTTCATATCTATTTTCTTATAATTAATCAGTTTTATTTAAAAAGCAGGGGAGGGATAGATAGATCTACAGACCAGGGAAAATGGATATGGCTTGGAAAACGATTATATATAATCGTCCCAGAAGGTTTAGCTGTTCAGATGATCATTAAAGAAATGGATGAAGTTGGTTTTTAAAAAGGTTCCAGCTTCCTGTCTTCCCTGAATCAGATAAAGAAAAACGAGCGAGTTACTTCTACTTCTTTCTGGAACCACGTTAAAATGCATCCTCAAACAGCCCTTCACGGAGAGTCACCCCATCTCTGCCAAGCTTCCAGTATGTGAAACCAGGGCACCGCCCCCGGATGTTGGAAGCACATTAGCTACAGGTTGGGGTTCACTCATATGGTGGTGTTGGTGGTTTATTTTTAAACACATCAGTTAGCCCACGTGACTGGACCCAGCAAACCAGGTTGATGCTGTATTAATCTGAGAGTTCCTTAATTTATCTAGGTGATGGTTTTGTTTTAGGCTTTTTTTTTTTCCCCTCCCGTTGCAAATTTCCTAAGTCACAGTCAACTCCTGTATCTGTTTCTTCTTCCTCTGTGATATTCAGGGTGTAAAAATGAACCCCACCCGTTGGTAATGATGAACCGGATTATTTTGTGCAATGGTCTAGGCTGCTGGGGACTGGCTGCTGTCTTTCTACTAAGTTGACAATAACAGCTCAAAGTTCCCACTATCCTAGCACCATGGTGATGGACAAGTCAGAAATGAAGTCAGCCTTGCCCGACAAATTAAAGTGCCGGCTCTGGAATCAAATGAACCAGTTCAGTTCGTGGCTTCTTGGCCCGTGCAACTTTGGACATACCCATTTCCTCACTGCCAGTGGCCTCATCGCTAAAATGGTGAAAAGAATTATACTTACTTTCATGAGATTAAATGAGCAAGATCAAACTGGGATGGAAGACAGCATACAATAGACCGAAGATAGAGATAAGCAATTGCTTTGATTGTGTAAATTTACTAAACCAATCAACACAAGGGAAAATAAGAAATTGGGAGGAAAAACCCCTACAAAGTCCAGGCAAAATGGACTGTGACATCATCTTGTTCTCCCACAGACCTGCCGCTGGCCCTGGGAAATTCTCTGAAAACCAACCAACCACACACAGATCTCTGACCCATTCCAAGCTCACTCTGGCCTCCATGACATCCTGAACTCCAACCTAAGCCACTGCACACTATGGAAGCATAGAGGTGGCTACTTCAAGTGCACAGAGCTCAGGTCTCCAAAGATGCACAAGGGTGGTGGGAGAGAAACCTCATTTCATTTCATCCCCATCCCTTCTGACTTTGGGCTCAGCAGCCCTTTACGTAGACTAAGCAAGGGAGACTCCTATAGGGGAACCTGCTCATTCCCCATCACCTTGTCTGCCCCCCTCCACCCCAGTATTGGAATGCGAACTTGGGCCTGATAGACTCCAAGGGCTCCCGACTCCCTCCAGACTGTCCTCTGGAATCCAAGTTACAGTTTCCCCTTATCCTCAGAAGGACTGGCATGCACATACAGAGAGAAGTGAAGAAGGCAACAAAACAGAGAGCAAAGAGCCTAGGCGCAAAGCAGGAGACGCCAGGTCATGCTCAGCAGGTGGAAATCCTTGGGCTTCCACTCTTCATGGTTTGCATGAGAGGCTTGGCCCACAAAGAGTCAGAATTAAGGCTGTTCTGAAATCCTCACTTGACACCACCAGAAACTATGGTCCGGAGAAAAGAAAGCAGTTGTAGGAGGTTAACTGGACCACTTATTGGGCAGGTCATGACTAGAACCCTGGGGTGTCTACCTATCGCTGGACTTTTCCCACATCTTGGCATCGACACACCTGAGAGAGCTCACCACCAACAGGCCATCTTCTTCTGGACCACGGAGCCCTCCCACCGCTCCTTGAACGTACAACAGCAGACTCTGGCCACCCTGCGTACGCGGATGGTCTTAAGGTTCCGAAGGCAGGCCGGTAATGCTGTGGTAACATCGGGAGAAAGTGGTTTCTCCAGACCAGCTGTGCTCAGGACAGCCCTTTTTGAACCGCAAAGCAAACAAACTTCAATAGCCCCTCCGCTGCTTAGAACGGAGGCTCTCAGACTTCAGCGGGCAAAGTCACTTTGAGGGCTGCTTAAAAGCTAAGAACGCTGGCCCCCACACCTCCGGGCAAGTGCTGCAGTAGGTCTGGGGTAGAACCCAGGAAATCGTATTTCAAACACGTGCCCAGTTCAGAAATTCTCTCCCCCAAACTCCCCAATTCAGCGGTGTGCATGTGGCAAAGATCACAAATCACACCTCCGTCTGCCTCTGTGGGGACACTGGACAAGCCAGCCTAAAGTTGCTACTGTCTGTAACACGGGTCAAATCTCTCATGTGAGCACAGACAGATGTCATGGGGAAAAAGACCCACCCTGACGTGCTGTGGATCCCAGGTGGCAGTGGGCTTTCTTTCCACTGTTCCGAAACCAACACTGAGAAATCTCTCTGAGGAGTTACAAACCATCCACAATTTATTTTTGAGTTAATTCTCCATCACTAACTTCTAATTCCAATTTCATGTTTCCCTCCAGATAAATTGTTCCAACTCTGTGCACAATGTACACTCAACTTTCCTCTTCAATCCATATGCTTAAGTAGAATCACAACTGGTAGCCCTCACTTTGCAAAACAGAGGCAAACCTTCCCATGTTATTTCCATAAAGTTACTCCGATGTCCCTAGGGTTACCAGATGCAGGAAATAAAAATATAGTACGCCCAGTTAGATGTGGATTTCAGATGAACTAACCATGTTTTAGTACGAGTGTGTCCACGCAATGTTTAAGTGATGCTTATACCAAGATTGTTAGATGTTTATCTGGAGTGCAAATTTTAATAGTCTTGTATTTTATCTGAGAGCTGTGCACTCATTCAAAAATATACGTTGAGCCTTGGGGCGCCTGGGTGGCTCAGTCGGTTAACTGTCCAACTTCGGCTCAGGTCGTGATCTCACTGTTTGAGGTTTCGAGCCCCGTATCAGGTTCTGTGCTGGCAGCTCAGAGCCTGGAGCCTGTTTCGGATTCTGTATCTCCCTCTCTCTCCACCCCTTCCCCACCTGTGCTCTCTTTCTGTCTCAAAAATAAATAAACATTAAAAATATTTTTTAATATTAAAAAATTTTTAATGTATGTTGAGCCTCTACTATGCATTACTTATAAACATATAGTAACAAATATATAAATATAACACTACAAATCTAAGACATATAGGCATATATTATACTACAAATATAAGACATATAGGCAGCGGTGTGTGGTAAATGTTGACCAACTGGCTGTTGGAGAAGGGATGATTTTTAGTGTTTGTTGATGCTGGGGAATTCCTGCAACCATCTTGCAAATATGAGAAGATCAGGAGACCTGCAGAGATGCCCATCCAGAGGAGCAATGTACTGAGCCACAGAAGTGATGGCAAAACCACGCACCCCCAAGGTGTAGGACACACATTCTCTTGTTTAAACCACTGGCTTTTCTATGATTAGTACCCGAGTGATTCCCAACTGACACTCAAGATACTTACTCCTCTCACCTGTGTGTGTTATACTTTGTCTCTCCAAGTAGACCAAAAGTAGTTTGTGTTTGAGGGTCATGTTGGTGGGTTTCTTCTTTCCTCCCTCCCTTCTCTTTCCTGACCCACCCACCCAACCACCCACCACTCACAGTATAACGTTTATCCATTTATTCTATCAAGACATCCAATGGTGCAGTTCTCTAGAGCTGTGGGGACACACCCCAGTTAGTGTCCCCTTCCAATGGACTAGGAGTCAATCACCAGTATTTTCTCCCAAGGGCTTCTTCTGGAACAGTGTTTTGTAAATCTGCTCTCGACTGCTACCAGAGAGTAAGGCTTTCTTCCTTTTAGCACTGGTAAGGCCCCAGCCCTTCTCAGGACCCAGTTCTTTCAACCTACAGAATACTTCCTTGGGGTCAGTGTACGACCCTGAAAAATCCAGAAACAGAGGAGCCGCAGGGGGGCTGATAAATCCACTCCCAATCCCAGAGCACTGGGGCAGGAGTGCTCTTAGCCAACAGTTATCTAGGAAGGCTGTTGACCTAACAGACCCTTCTTTTGTGAACAATTCCAAGCCTGAAGGACTGTACCTAAGAAACTAACAGCACTTACTTCTCTCGCTGGTACAAGAAATGAAAAAAGAAACAATGCATGAAGGATAAAGATTATTAAAACCATACATGGAACCACTTGGCTGACCATGTCCTGAAATTTCACTTCAAATCTCTTCCTCCAAAGTCAGGTTTGTCCGAAAGAGCCAAGCTGTCCATCTTCATTCCCGCTCCCTTGTGCTGGACCTTCCCACTCCACTCACCACTAATTTCCACCTTGAGAGATGCTTCTCACAGTCATTCCACTTTCACTGCCCATCCCAACCCTAAAGCTTTTCTCTTTCTATTCTCTAGGTTCCTGTAATACTTTGTGAGATAAGCCATTTAAGAGAGGATCAGTCACAATTCTGCAGTGTGGACAACATTTTCTGTTTCACTGCTGACAATTGTAGGCACTATCTACACCTGCCCTTCAACCAAGCCAAGTGTGCTATTTATCTATCATCAGCTCATGGCTCCTTATTAGCACACTGACTGTCTCCAGAGACCAAATGTCCAAGATTCTCAATACCTTGAGGTACTGATCCAAGGGGTAGACTAATGGAGAGACCCACTTTCCTTCTCTGACGACTCTTGGCTAACTGAGGCCCATGAGAACCACAGCTGGTTCACTAGAAGACAACACTATTCAGAGCCAAACCAGATGCTTGGGAGAAATCTAAGACAGTGACCAATTTATGAGAGGGAACAGGATTGGACAAATTGGAAGGCACAGAATGAGGCTAAGAAAATAAACAGACAGGATGCTTTTTAGGAGAAATCTGTTCACATGGAGGATAATTAATGTGTTGAGTGGACTCCCAGAGGCAATCACTGAAGCTGAAGCCATGATTGTTTTTAATAGACCTGGGCTCTTATTGGGTGGAAACAATATGAGCCAACAAAGAGCTGGCTGCCATGTGGCCACATGACTGAGCTCTCTCCATCCCAATCCACAATTATTTTAATGAGAATGAAGTGGCTCTCTCATCCCTACTCTAATTCGCTATCATTTTTAGCTTCTACTCAGCCGGGGATGCCACCATTTAGAGAGAACCACCTTATTTCTGAATGTCCTAGACAGGGCTGTCATTGTCTGTGTGTCCCAGCCTGATTCTCTCTTCCTCTGAACTGATTACACCAGCCAGAGATTCTGATCCAAGATGGCGGTGGCTTGGGGCTTAAACCAGCGATGCTGAGCCACTCCTATTTATTCTAATGGAAATTTTAAATAAGGCATACAAAGAGAAGCTCTCACTGATGGCTGGTGCCTAAGCTGACAGTTCACAGGGAGTTGGGGCTGGAAAAACCATACTAGGTTGTAAAAAAAAAAACAAAAAACAAAACAAAACAAAACAAAAACCAGAAAAGAATGAACAAGAGAAAGAGAAGAACACGGCCAAAGAATGAGGAGAGGCAGAGATGGACAGTGTATGGGGTGGGGACATGAGAGAAAGACAGCAAGAAAGTCAAAGTGAAAAGATGGAGATGGAGGAGATCGAGGACTAGACGAATCCCAGGGCTTCCTATTTCCTAAAAGGAAAAGCCTTCTATACCCTGAAAGTTAAAGCCTCAATTCATAAATTTTCAGGTAATACTGAGCCGTATTTCCCACTCCTAGGTTTCCGGGTACACACGTAGGTCTCACAGATACCACTACCTCCCCCCTTTTTAAACCTGAGCCAATCTGTGGGGCTTTGTGACTAAACTATGAAGGATTAGGACTTCCACCAACATGAAACACTCTTCTTGAGCAAACCACAAAGGTCCTTTCAAGGTCAAAACATGCCTTCAACAAACATTTGTTGGACATCTTCTATGTCTTTGACCTTGTACTTAGAACTGGCTTGGAGGAATGAATCCAAACACAGCTGGTACCCACCCACAGAGTGCAGAAAACAGAAGGGAGATTTCCCAGCACACACGATTATGATACAGGCTGATATGTGTTATTTATAACCAATGTTAGCAAGGAGGCACGTGAGCACACAGAGCCTCTGCCAGGCAGGGGGCAGGGGGTGCTGGTCATCCTAGCAGAAGCAGCATCGGAACGAAGTCCCAACGAGAATCAGCAAGGTGAAGAGGGAAGAGAAGGTTGTCTGGCTCCAGTGGTATGCCGGCTCGCTCCTACTATTGGGGGAATTTATGCCACACAAATGGGCAAATACTGCGTATCGGCACTTTTTTTATTCTTTCTTTTCTGAAGGTCGGTGTATACCAGTGCACACCTGGAGGTCCAGGGCTCAGAGGCTTCGAGAAGATGATGTGTGGTTATAGTAAGTCTGAAATGTAGAATGACAGAGAAAGAACAGGCTAGAGATATGGCTCCCAGGTACACAGAGGTCACCCTGAGCAGACCCTTGGTGACTGGAAGTTGAGATGGTCCTAAGCCACTGGGGGACTGTAAGTAAGGGACTGACATGGTTGGCTGGAATGCTCTGGTTGCACAGAAGAAGGCTGCTAATAAAAGCCAGGACAATGAAGGCAGAGGGCCACTGAAGGAATAGCCTGGTCCTCCAAGAAACCGTCTCCAGGCAGAGCACTAGGGCCTGCCCAGGGAGGGCAGTTCCTGGCTCCTTAGTGCCCACAGGGTACTGAATGGAAAGCAGACATCCAGAGCATTCATGGTGAATCAAATCTTCTTAACAAGGAAACAGAAGCAGAAGGGAGTGGGATTCAGCAGCAATATAACTGGGCTTTACCATTTACAACCCTCATATGACTAAGTAAGATTCAGCAAAATGGCTTCAGAGTCAGGTGTTGTGCAGGAGAAAAACTGAACTTGAAGTCAGTAGGTTTAGATCGAAATGCTGGCTATCCTGCTATAGATGACGTTGGGCAAGTTACCAAACCATAGCAAAATATCTATTCCTCCTGAATGGCAATAATGTCATCCATAGAATGTGGACAAAAATACCTGTTTTGTCAGGTTTATTATGAAGATTGTATAAGAATCTGAACAGGTGTGTCCTTCAAGTACAATATTTGGCAACTTTGGGGGCTTGTTGGCGAGTCATAGAACTCTGTAACTCCCCACTTCACTTAAAAGTCCGGATGAACTAGGACAAAGAACAACAAAGGACACAAAGAGGAAATGCAATCATGAGCATTTCCATGAAGCGTCTTCAAGGGATGTCTTTGAAGTCCAACTGAGGCTCCCAAATGAAGAACAGCATCGAAATCGGACAGATGGAGAATCAGAGCAGCCACAGAATAAATGTTGTGTGGGGCCCCTTTGAAGCTTATTGGTCAAGTGCAGGTTAATGGCATCAGCTGTAAGGGACAGGTAAGAACAACCTTCTCACAGAAGCTCTGGACTTCACATGCTGAACTAACTGATCTGGTCTGAGTGTGACCTTCTTTGGCGCTACATGGAAACATGAAAGTCTTGTGTGCAGCGAGGACACGATTTGTATTTTTATCTTTGTCTTTCGGCATGCTGGTTTATACCCAGCAGCAGAAGCCCAACAGAGAGAGCCTGGATAAGAAATTATGTCTAAGTCACTATACAGATAGTAATGACAACCACGAATGATGAAAATAATGAAGACAACAAATGGGACACAGACAATGTTAAAAGTGCTTCGACTAAAGGAAAATGTATCGAGACCTCTGGCGTGCGTGGAACGGAGCCAGACGTCACGGGGATTCGCCATTCAGTCCTGCCCTTGGAACTGAATGGACAGACAAAAGCATTCGAGAGTCCCAGTAATAGCTGCTGTCATGGAGGGAGGTATGATGACAATAATGAGGAGGGAAAAATAACTTCTGACAAGACAGAGCAGGGAATAGTATCGGGAGAGGAAATAGCTGAGGGGGGCCTCTATGGAAAGGACAGGGTGAGCCTGCGAGGGAGGGGATGGCCCCTGCGTGAGGACCAGCCTGCAGACAGACAGGGGGTGAGGATATCTAGGACCATCTCCCATGGCTGCTGCAGGGGTACGCCAAGGGCTGGGGCCATGAGTGGCACTTGAGGTTGATGGCTGGTGCTGGGAGGTTGGGAGCAGCAAAGCGCTTCGGGAGAGCTGGAAAGGGAAATCAGAGCCAGATCCTGGAAAGCAGAAGCAAGAAGCTCACAACTCTTGTTCCGGCAACAGGGAGCCACAGAAGGCTTTCCAGCAGGGGGTGGTACAGCCTTTGAGGAAGACTCCTCTGGAATCCCTAGGAAGGACTGAGGGAATGATGGGGGACAGAAGGCAAGGGAGGAGAGGTCAGTTCCGAGCTGGGGAAGCCTGTTTCAAACAAGACAGCCACTAGGAGCAATGACAAACGAGAAAAGTTTCAAGTTCAGCAGAACTTGATGAAGCTCTAGTAACAGGGGAAGGGTGTTCATTTCCAGGTGGGCTGCACAGAAAGCCCCGAGTTGGGTTCATGGTGAAAGACACACAACCTCGAAGGTCCAGGGTGAAGGGGAGACCCTCCATCTCTGGATCTCTCAAGAACTGTAGAGTGTGGGTCACGTACAGGGAAGTTCTGGGGACTACCTCCCTCGTGCTCCTTCCTCTGCCACCAGCCAGCTCCTCTCTGCAGACACGCTTGGGCATCCTGTGACGTGCGATGTCCCGTAAGGTATGGAAGTGGAAACAAGAATGAGAAAGGCAGTCGCGGATTCTGAGGATCCAACACACAGCAAAAGCTGTGATACGAGGTCGATTTGGGTAAAGGGCATATGAGGTTGAAACGATTTCTCGTGGTAAAAGGAGAAGGGGGTGTAGAATCTGGGGAAGAAGAACAACAAAAACCACTGGAAGACAGTCTCTGTGCCGGACAAAAGTGCCGTCTTCCTGGACTCTGTCATCCATCCTCACAGGATGTGACCCTGTGCTCACACACGCTGAGCCCCCTTTCTTTGCCCACTCCCCATGCATTACAGTGTCTTTGGGGACCTCACCTGTACTCACTCCGTGGCCCACGTGGCAAGTGGACCGGCGCAGGAGGCTGTGTGAAAGACAACAGACACAGGAGCAACCATCATGACCCGTGTCATTAGATGGACAGGAAGAGCACGAGGGGGTGGGAGGAGCAGAGGTGGGGCGGGAGGAGCACGAGGGTGGGCAGGAGGAGCAGAGGGAGCCATAAGTCCCAGGGCACAGAGGCGACACCCTTTCCGGACAAGGTGGTGGGTCAGACGCGGAGCCCAGGGCTCTCAGCCAGAGATCTACAAGGGTTGCCCCTCACACCCCATCTGTATGTGCCCGTGGGCTCATAACCAGAAGAGAGTCCTCTCAAGACAGACAAGGGTAGACATCAAGGAGACCAGACACCAGAGACTCAAACAGCACGGATGACCAGCACCCAGGTCACAGTACTAGAGAAACAAACGGGTACGGATGACCAGCATCCAGGTCACAGTACTAGCGTAGTGCACTCTCGGCAACTTTGTAGTGACACAGTCATCTTAAAAGGTCTCCTTCCTCAAGAGGGAATCCATCCATCCATCCGTTTATTCATGGAGTATTACTGGGTACCCAGCCCAGAGCATGCCAGGCACTCTCCTGGTCACCGAAGAGACCTACGAATTGTCCACCCTCGAGACTTTAACACCCTGGTGAGAGAACACAGGTAACAGCCTCAACAACAAAGGACAGCAGGTGTGTTGGGTGGTAATCAGAATTGTGAGGACAATAAAGTAAGGTGTGGGGGCGGGGGGAGGCGAACCACTTCATAAAGGGCCTGAGGGAAGGCTTCTCTTGCAAGGTGAAGTATGGACAAAGACCTGCTTGGAGTGAAGGAGGGAGCTATGATGGATGGGGAGGGAGAGCATTCCCAGAGGAGCCAGAGCAGCAGGCCCAGCAAGGGGAGCAGTTGTGGAGGCAGTGGAGAGAGGAGAAGGAGCTGAAAGGCTGAGGAGGAGGAGTAGAGACAGAGGCGTCGGGGGTGAACATCGGGGAGCAGCTAGGGAAGACCTCAGAAGGTCAACAGTCCGATGTGACGGAGAGCTCTGAGTGGTGGCACCTCGCAGTGTGGCTGTATGTTGAGGAGACGTCTGCCTTTGTGTAGGGCGAGCACAGGGAAGTGGTGGCGGTGACCCGTCCACCAGATTCTGGTGTGTTCTGAAGGCAAAGGAGACAGCAACAACAATGTGACAGTGTCTGTCATCGCCAAGGGCCAGCTCCCAGTTCAGGGTTCACAGGAAGCAGAGGACCAACCAACAGGGTCACCCTTTCCCCCACTGCCCTCTTTGCTGGGAACACCAGGAGAGCTGCCAAGCCTGGCAGAAGGCCTGACCGTGGGCAAAGCTGACTCTCAAGTTGGACTTGACATCCCTCTGCTATTTTTAGGTCAGAAAAAAAATGTTCAAAGCAATCCCGAAAGCCCATGCTCAGGTGCAGGATCCCCAAAGCCCATCATAATCTCATTACCTTCCCCAATTGTCTCTCAGAACCCAGCGCAATGCGGTGCACTCGGTAAATGCTACATAAATATTTGCCAGATAAATCACACAGCTACATTATCATTTTTTTTTACATTTTTCCAATATTTATTTGTTTTTGAGAGAGAGAGAGAGGTAGAGACAGCACAAGCAGGTAAGGGTCAGAGAGAGAGGGAGACACAGAATCTGAAGCAGGCTCCAGGCTATGAGCTGTCAGCACAGAGCCCGACATGGGGCTCGAACCCACACACCATGAGATCATGACCTGAGCCGAAACCAGACACTTCACCAACTGAGCCACCCAGGCACCCCCACCATGGCATTATCAACAAGAGTGAGGAAGTTGTTAAGAATACCTCATTCTGTCTTCCGGGGCCCCTGGGTTGCTCAGTCAGATAAGTGTTTGACTCTTGATTTCGGCTCTGGTCATGATCTCATGGTTCGTGGGTTCAAGCTCTGCCTTGGCTCTGTGCTGGCAATGTGGAGCCTGCTTGGGATTCTCTCTCTTCCCCTCTCTCTCTGTCCCTCCCCTGCTTGTGCTCTCTTTTGCTCTCAAAATAAGTAAACTTTTAAAAATTCATGATATCTTCTTACTTATGTCAGTAGGTCTCAGTTTAGGGTAATCTCAACCTCCAAAAAACATTTGGCAATGCTTGGAGACATTTTTGATGTCATAACTGTGGGGGAGGGCAGATGCTACTGGCATCCAGCAGGTAGAGGCCAGGAAAACTGCTAAACATCTCATGATGCACAAGACGGTCTCCTACAACCAAGAGTCCTCAGGCCCCTAACGCCCCCGCTCATTTAATCCCCATGACACTCTCTTTTCCGGCTGAAGAAACTAGGCCACTGAGAAGTCAACGTACCCAAGAGAGCACAGTGAGGAACATTTTAAACTACAAAATGGCAGCAACAGAAGCCAAAAGATGAGTTGAACCGTTTCTACTCAGCACTTTTGACACCAAACATATAGTTTTCTGCCCTCACTGAAGTTCTAATACCATCCGGAGTCAACGCAGACCCCACTGGTGGCCCTACTTCAGATACCAGTCCAAGCATGGGCCTCCCTTCCTTCTGACACACTGGCTAGAAGGCTGGCATGTTTCCAAGACTCCCTCCTCGGGTTTGACAGTTTGCTAGACTGGCTCACAGAACTCAGAAAAACACCTGACTCTATCGCTGGTTTATTATAAAGGCTACAATTCAAAACAGCCAAATGGAAGAGGTGCAGATGACAAGGTATGTGGGGGGAAAGACGTGGGGCTTCCATGTTGTCAAGGGGGCCACCCTCCCAGAACCTAGAGCTGTGTGCCAACCAGGGAGCTATTTAAACCCCTTAGTGGTTTAAGTGGGCATGACTGAGCCAGCCAATCAATGGCTGATGATTTAATCAATCTCCAGCTCCTCACCCCTCTCCTCATTGCCTGGCTCAGGCCACCAGCTCCCCATCTCAAAGCTATTTGGGGCCCCCACCAAATACCACCTCATTAGCATATATTCAGGCAGGTTTAAAAGGGGCTAATTATAATAACAACAGATGCTCTTCTCACCTCTTAGGAAATTCCAAAGGTTTTGCAAGCTCTATGTCAGGAACCAGGGCAAAGACCAAATATATATTTCTAATTATCCAACAGCTAAATATAGATCGGTAGAGTATAACAGATAGGCAGAGAGATTAAAACAAAAATGGGGAAAAATCAAGAAATATAGACAAGTTCAGGGAATGGACTTTGGAAGCACCTCTAAGCCAACCTCTGCCAAGAACTGGCATATGGCCCTGACTCCCCTCCCCATGCGACACGCGTGCCCACAACCTAAGACTTCAGGAGAGGCAGAGGGCCACTCACTTTCAGCCTTAACATCGTTAGGCCTCATTCTTCTCTGCCACAGAGACGTTTGCTTTGTAAAAACACTCACAGACTCATGGCAACATTAGTCATACAAGTCCTGAATCCCTTCCCCTTTACCCAGAGAAGGCAGGAGGTGCCAAATGCATTTACTAGCTACTCCTCCCTCCCTCCCACCTTTCTAACTTCCAAAAATATCTATTGACATCCACCTCACATCAAGCACAGTGCCAGGACTGGGCATACTCGATGGGAATACGAGATGCATGGGGTTCCTCTTCACCTGGTCCATTTGCAAAGCGTTCCTCACCTGCCCAGACCCAAGGTAGGCAATTTTCCTACTGCAACAGACAGGGATGCCACCCTGGGAGCCTGCCTGCCTTCAAGAAGGAAGCAGGAAGGGGCAGCAGGGGTGGGGAAGGAATTCCCCACCTCCCTGCCTGTCAATATTTACCTCTCCACTCAATAAATCCTGATGTTCATCTTAATAGAAATCAATACCTACTTAATGGCAGAGGAACAAGAAATTAAGGCAATATAAGTGAAGGAAGGAGACAGGTTTTCAGAGATGTGAGTGCATTTGGAAAAGCAATGTGGGGAAAGTCAGTTTGCCATGCCAAGTGTGGAGGGCACATGCTGGCAGCAAAACCAAGGCTTGAAGGTCAAGGTGATACAGGGCAGCCATGACAAGGTGGAAGACGGTTAAGGACGGAAAGGAAGAGGGAGGGCTTTGTAAACAAGAGTGCCCCAAAACTGGACCCCCGAAAAGAAAGCTGTCTTCCATGTCTTATGACAACCACTGTGTATGTGGTTGCTAAGAACCAAGAGATTCCGGACTGCTCTAAGGAATTACCTCAAACAGAGACGCTTGGGCTGGCTTGATGAAGCCATTTAATTAGGATCCACTCTGGGCTGGGCACTGAATTAGAGCCGATCCATTCCCCATCTGATTCAATCTTCACATTAAAGAAGGCAGTAGATATTATGCCACATTTACCACAATCAAGGGCCCAGGAGCATTTTGCTAAACCAAGAGAAAGAGCCAGCATCCATACGTGGGTGTGTAACACACACTCTTTCATCTCACTGTAGTAATGTGCATGGGGCTGGACAGGAACATGAGGAGAAAGGCAATCTCAGAGCCCTGTGGCTCCAGATCCCACCATGAACGCTGTCCAGTGGGAGTAAGATCAAGCCTGAGTTCACTGTTTGAAGAAGAAGACAGAAGTGTGTCTGTTTCTTTTCTTTGACTAGAAATTATCATCATGTCCATTTTACAGACAAAGAAAGCGGCATGGTGTGCCTAAGATCACAGATCCACTGTAAAGGCTGGACCTCAACCCAGTTCCATTCTCTAAGTGACTAACACAGACAACAAGGGCAAAGAGAGAAGCCCAGGAAAGGAGGTAAAGAAGGAATTTCGGAGGCATAAGAAGTTCAGGGAGGGCTTCCTGGGGGCGGTGGGATTTGAGCGAAGCTTTGAAGTATGGGTACGAGCACAGCCAGCACAGAACCATCAGCAGGCTCAAGGACTGGGGACAGGTAAGGGACACTCAGAGGCTGAGCAAATGGGCCTGGTGCTCACAAGGCCTGACAGCAAACATCACCCATCCCACAAAACTGAATCAAACTCCCGGTCTGATTCAGAAATGGCCGCTCAAAGCCCTGCGAATGGCTCTCCGTCAACCATGTCGCACGCACATGTGATCTGGTCCTCCCTCAACAGGCCAACTCTCCTGCTGCTTCCATCATTCATCGCCCTCTCCTCTTACACACAGGTAGACTGCTCCACCAGCCTGCAGACTCGCTGTCACCCGAATGAAAACATGTCCAGGGGGTCGGCTCCAGGCACACCTGTGGGCAGGAAGTGGTCCCTGACCCCGGGACAGACTGAGCTCCCAGTCTTCCCACCCCCAGGAGGCCACGGCTCCACTCAGCACGTACACGGCTGTGCGAGGCCTGCCTGTGCCGTCTGGCCTCCCCACCAGCTACGCAAGGCAGGACCCGCATGGGAGCACCTGCAGGCGCTCCACGGCCGTAGGCACTCAGTAAACACCACGTCAGCAGAAGAAGATCAGGTCGAAAGAAAGAGCAAATATAGTCTAAAGTGAATCTCTGGCCTCTGGCTGGCCTCAGTTTCCTCAGCTCTGTGAAACGGGTAATATCCAGCTTTCTTTGCTTGTCTGCTAATCTTTATAGAAGATCCAGAAGCTCAGGGGTATTAATCATTTTAGGGGAAAATAAGTGCTAATTTTTGGAATGAGCCTTTAAAAAAATTTTTTTAATGTTTGTTTATTTTTGAGAGAAACAGAGTGTGTGAGGGAGGGGCAGAGAGAGAGGGAGGCGGAGAATCCGAAGCAGGCTCCGGGCCTTCGAGCTGTCAGCACAGAGCCCAACACGCGGCTCAAACCCACAAACTGCGAGATCATGACCTGAGCTGAAGTCGGACGCTTAACTGACTGAGCCACCCAAGCGCCCGAGAATGAGCATTTATTTCTGAAACAGAACCAATGTATGTGGTGCCCTCGTAACACACAAATACACTGGGGATACACCGATCATGGCACAGTGATAAGAATTCGCAATTTATACTTGGATCCTTACTTCCTGTTCCCTTCCCCAAGGAGCAGGCTTGTAACTATAACATGTTTACAGGACACCAAAGTGCCAATTCAGCAAGAAGAGATGTATAATGGGGTGAGGGTTGGAAAGAAGATGGTCACACCAAGTCCCAGCAAAGCTCAATGACTGTAATCTGTCCCAAGGAAGGGCAGCCAGGGCAGGAAGGGAAAAGAGAGGAATCAAAGGTCTCACTCAGGGGACATGATCAATGTCGTGGGGCATGGGGCTGAGCACCAGCTTCTCAGGAGTGATACACCATGACCGATACAGTACACAAGAGGAAGCAAATATGTTTTCGGAACCATGGGAAAGAACGTGCCCACCACGCCTTCCACACCAGGGACCTCGGTCTCCTAGAGGCTTTCATTCACCCCAACTGAACATGCCACCTCATTCCCCAAACAGTGGGGGTCTCCAGAAGTGCCTTCAGGGCTCGTTTCCTTCAACAGATGATGCCGAGGACAGCGATGAAGATTAGCAGACAGAATGCAGGACGGATGCGGCCCCAGCCCCAAGCCCTTTTCCTACAGGCCAGAGCTCATGCCCTCAGTTCCCTGCTGAAGGCTGTTAGGAGAAGCTGAAGTTAGCTGAAGGCTCGAAGGAGTGAGCGTGCAGGAGGTCCTGCACGGTATAGTCTGTGATGCCTGCCCCTCTTGGCCCTTCAACACAAACTCACGGAGAGCCTGGCACCTGCAGGGACAGGTCTCACTGTGGGGTACAGCAGCACCTAGAATGAGAATCCCCCAGTCCCCTGAACTCACATCTGTGGGTACTATCTGCACACACTCGTGTGTCAGGGGACATGCAACACAAAACAAATAACCACATCATACAACAGATTAAACAGCGGGCAGAGATGCCTGGGTGGTTCTGTCAGTGGAGCGTCCAGCTCTTGATTTCAGCTCAGGACATGATCCCAGGGTTGTGGGATCGAGCCCCATGCTAGACTCTGCACTGAGTGTGAAGCCTGCTTAATTAAATTCTCTCTCTCCCCCGTGCCCCCTCATCCATGCATGTTCTCCTAAAAAAAAAAAAAAAAAAAAAGTGAGTACTAAGGAGAAAAATTAAGTAGGAACTCAAGAAGGGGCAGCAGGTTGCATTTCTAAATAGAGTGGCCAATGGGAGCTTATCGGTGGTGTTACTGGTGGTGTTTAGAGGACATTTGGACATCCAGAGGGAAAAACACTTCAGCAAAGGGAACAGCTAGTTGGATTCCTGGCAGGAAAAAGATGGTGCGCTCAGACTGGCTAGTTTGAGGAGACTGTGCTAGAAGGCTGAGGGAACTAATCAGCACCTCAGTTCTCCAGGGTCAGGAAGAGTAGGGACCAGGCCACTTCCACGCCTGACGTGGTCCTGGGAATGCGACAGAACTGCACAGGGCAGCCTGGAGTTGTGCACAGCAGGAGCTGTGACTTTCTCCACTTCATTCCTTCTGCCCACAGGGAGGAAGCCTAAAGCAGCAAACCCAGCCTCACTCTCTCCTTCCCACCGATCTCCTACCAGAGTTCTCCAAAGAGAACGCTGGGGGCATGGAAGCCTGTGCACATGCCCCACACAAGTCGGGCTGAGGGGCACCAGGGTGGGGCAGGGAAAGTAAACCGGGAAGGGCAACAGATGAAAAATCCCGCATCCAGTGCAAAGGTCCTGGGGCAAGAGTGCACGGAAGGAGCAGCAAGAAGGAAGTGGCTAGCATTCCAGGAGGAAGGTGAACAGGGCCAGGGAGCGGGGGGAGCACAGGAGGTGTCTTCGGAAGACAGATGCTGTGTGGCTTGTCTGGCTCACTGTCACATTGCCCAGTGTTTGGCACAGGCCCAGACATAAAACATATGCACAGGTAGGGGCACATGTACCCCAATGTCATAGCGGCACTTTCAACAACAGCCAAACCATGGAAAGAGCCTAAATGCCCATCACCTGATGAATGGATCAAGAAGATGTGGTATGTATATACAATGGAGTATTACATGGCAATGAGAAAGAATGAGATCTGGCCATTCGTAGCAAAGTGGATGGACCTCGAGGGACCTCGAGGGTGTCATGCTAAGCGAAATAAGTCAGGCAGAGAAGGACAGATACCATATGTTTGCACTCACAGGTGTAACAGGAGAAACCTAACAGAGGACCATGGGGAGGGCAAAGGGGAAAAGAATTAGGGAGTGGGAGGAAGACAAATCATGAGACTCTTAAATACTGAAAACAAACTGAGGGCTGAAAAGGGAGGGGGAAAAGGGAAGGAGGGCGGTGGTCATGGAAAAGGGCACTTGTGGGGAAGAGCACTGGGTGTTACGGAAGCCAACCTGACAAGGAACTATAAATAAATTAAGAAAGTATGCACAGGACATATGCACAGTACACGTTCTGCCAACGGATGAACAGGTCAGTGATGAAAAACTCCGTAAGCAAATCCGCAAACGAGAGGACGTTAATGCACATGACTGAATTTCAAAGAAGTATTTGAGAACCTCTGCACCCAAACACCCAGAAGTCCCCTGCAAAGTGCTCACAAGCAGAGGCCACTCCCGCACTCAGGCTGCTGCCACTGCTCCAGGAGCTGCCGCGGGACAGGCAGAGGCCTCAGTGCCTTTGCATATGCTGTTCTGTGTCTAGAACGCTAGCCCCTCACCTGTGGCCAGGTAAATCTCCCTTGATAAGCCTTTCCCGACCACCACTATTGGGGGCCGGGTACCCGAGTCTACACCCCATAACACCGCACACTAACCTCCAACATATCGCTTCTAATTATATCCTGAATTTTGCCTCGCTCCTCTCTTGCACAGCACCCAGACTAGACAAGCCCCGTGAGGGCAGGGGCTTACTGCTTTGACCTCTGTACCTCTGATATTCACAGTCGATGGTGGAAAGCTGGCACTCAGGTTTTAGCTGAATGTCGGACAAAATAAAACCCACACCAGCAGCTGGCCCGAGTCACTAATTCCTTCCTGGGTGAGGACTCTTTAGTATAAAGCAACTCTGCTATTTTTAACACACCCCACATTCCTGAAGACATCACTGCTGGGGAACTCCACAAGCACAGAGAACGGTTTGCAGCCCGCGCCACACTCGGCAGCTCAAAGTGACAACATTAATTTAATGAACTTAAACATGGGTGAACTTTTTAACACGTCCCAAAGTTATTTACACTGGGAAACGTGTGGCTGAAGACAGTTGCTAAAGAGAGATTCCAACAGAGAGGACACGCGGAGCTCTCAGATGTGAATTCTGCATTTTAAACCTTGAGCTTCAATACCAAGATGGTGGCTTTCCTCTTCTGGACTCAGGACACTGAGACAGACTGACTTCTGATCCCTGCATCCACCCATTCTTCCTACGAACATGTGCATCAGTGGGCCTAAGGGATGCACAACGTTAATACCGGCCATCACAGACAGTTTAAAGAGACAGAAGTAAATACAACGCAAGATGACAACTGTAATAATCAAATGTCGAAGTGCTGGAGGACACAGAAGTAGTAAACATTTTCGTGGAAAAAGCAGAAAGGCCACAGTATTTGTGGAAATGCGGTGTATTCGTTTCCAAGGGGTGTCACAAAAAGCATAAAACTTATTCTCAATTCCAGAGATCGAGATCAAGGTTCCACAACAGGGCTGGTTCTGTGCTTTTTTTTTTTTTAAAGTTTGAGAGAGTGAGCGAGCATGCGCAGGGCAGGGGCAGAGAGAGAGAGGGAGAGAGAATCCCAAGCAGGCTCCTCTCTGTCAGCGCAGAGCCAGATGTGGGGCTTGAACCCACAAACTACGAGATCGTGATCTGAGCGGAAACCAAGTCAGGTGCTCAACCGACTGAGCCCCCCAGGTATCCCCATGGTTGGTCCCTGGTGAGCACCATGAGGCAGACACTGTTCCACACTTGCCTCACAGTCTTCAACGGCCTCAGGCAACCCTTGGCTCCTACATGATGTTCTCTATGTTTTCACCTTGTCTTCCCTCAGCGGGGGTCTCTGGGTCCAAGTGTCCCCTTTCTAGAAGGTCACCCATTATTCTGGATTAGGGCTCCTCTGATTTCTGCCTCTTAACTTGATCACCTGCAAACAATCTATGTCCAAATAAGGTCACATTCACAGGCACCAGGGATTCAGACAGCAGCATCTTCGTGGTGGGTGGGGGAAGGCACTTCAACCCCCGACACAGTGAGGAGCTGGATCCCAAAAGACACATATGAGCCCCCCGCCCCCCGACAGGATGGCAGGAAGGGCACTGGCATGCTCAAGGGAAGAGAGGTCTGGAAGACCAGCGGCCGATGTGGGGCCCGGAGCGTGGAGGATGGGGCTAGGTCACTGAAGGCCTTGATACGGATCTCAGTCCATCAGTGAGCAGAACCACCAAAGGTTTTAAGCCAAGTACTAAAAGAAGGAGGCTCTGAACCACTCTTTGTGGCCATCTGTGAGATACTTTTTATTTGGTCTTCATGTTTCCCTTCATCCCAAGAACTGGCAGGAAAGCTCCATTCGCCCTCCACGTTGCCATGAGGGAGGAGGGTTTGAGGTTCACGCTCCTCTTTCCTAATAACCCTTAGCCCAACTCTGGCACAACACTCATCTGTAAAGTCATCACGATGTCCGTCCCCCACTCTGTGCAGCCTGGGAGGCTGGTGTTCACGGCCCTCCACAGCCAGGCCGTCAGGAGCAAATGGAAAAAGAAACACGTCCACACTCCCTCACTGCCATGAGGTTCCCTCACCTCAGTTTCCAAGAAACAGAGGCTATCCAGCCCGGAAGGAGCACACACGTGCTCTGAACCGTGCTCCCTGGAACCACGGGGGTAGCTCGAGGAAGACCCTGTGCAGCATGGGTCACGAGGGGACCCGAGCCTCCTTGTCCTGCTTTACCTCAAACACACTCCACTTCCATCTTTTAGTAACACCTGATCCCAATATAATCCGCATACCATAAAAAAAATCACCTATTAAAGTACACGATTTAGTGGTTTTTAGTATATTCAGAGTTGTGCAACCATCACCACCTTCTGATTCCACAACGTCAGAACCCTCCCCAAATCAGCCCACCCCCATAATTCCCAGTCACTCGCCCCCAAGCCTTGGAAACCGCTAATCTGGTGCTGCCTCTGTGGCCCGGCCTCTCCTGACACTTCACCTGAATGGAATCATATATAGCCTTTGGCATCTGGCTTCTTTCCCGGAATGCTTTCAAGAGGCTTTCATGTTATAGCACGTATCAGTCCTTCACTCCTTTTTATGTTGAATAATCCTCCACCGTGCAGCTAGACCACACTTTGTTTATCCAGCCATCACTTCACACGCATTGGGGCAGTTTCCACTTTATTACGAATTAACTGTCATGAATAATTGTGTCCAAGTTTTTGAGTATCTGTTTTTGACCCTTTGGGGCATACGCGTAGGAGTCATGTTACAGAGACATATGCTAATTCTACATCCCACTTTCTGAGGAACAGCCAAACTGTTCTCCAGAGAGGCTGCACCATCTAACATCCCTCCCAGCCCTGTTCATAGGCTTCCGGTTTTTCCACATCGTCCCCAACACTTGTGACCTCCTATCTTTGTGATAACAGCCACCCCAGTGGGTGTGAAGTGGCGTCTCACTGTGGCTCTGGTTTACATCCCCCAATGACTAAGGATCCTGAGCACCTTTTCACGTGCTTACTGGCTATCTGTGTGGCTTCTCTGGACAAATGTCCACTCAAGTCGTTTGCCCACTTTCCAATCGGGTTGTCTTTTCATTAATCTAGAAGAGTTTCTTTATTAAGCATATAAGCTCCTTATCAGATTGCAAATATTTTCTATGTTGTAGGCTGTCTTCAGGGTCTTAATGGTATCCTCTGACATGCAGAAGATTTAAATCTTGATGAAGTCCAATTTTTTTTTTTTTGGTTTTGCTTCTGGTATCACATCTAAGAAACCAGTGGAATCCAAAGTCACAAAGATTTACTCCTCTGTTTCCTACTAAGAGTCTTACAGCTTTAGCTCTTATAGGTCTACTTGAGCTCTACAATCCATTGAGTTGATTTTTGTGTTTATCCTTTTGAGAGAATAGCAATCCTCATAACGTTAACTCTCCCAACACTGAGCCCCTGAGTTTACAGATTCTAGAAAGAAGGAGTAACTTTGCCCACGGCCACACGGCTGGGCTCAGACTCAGGTTCTCTGCCTTCATGTCCACAGAGGGCTGGCTCTGGCTCCCATGAGCCCTGTGGAGGCCAAACCGCACCCCCCCGCCCCAGAGGAACCAGGTAGGGGGCCTCTTCACAGAAGGCCATAGCACCCCACAGAAACACTCAGAGCCAGCAACCCTGCCGCGGCCTGGAATGACCCACAGAGCTCTGGACAGGCTTCCTGGTCCACGTGTGTCCCCCTGCTCCCTACGTGTCCCAGAACCCTTCCAGCTAATCTCAGGTCTGGGACCCCCACCCTCAAACTGGCCCTCAGCTACTGAGTAAAGTACCATTCTCACAACCTCCCTTCCCCAGGTGGGCTTTCATCTTATTCACCCAACTGAATTCACTGAACACTAACCACCCGCTGTGTATCTGGGGATACAAAAATACAACAACAGAGACCAGGAAAGCCTGGCCCTAGAGTGGCTGTCACGTCAGGGGTGGAGACACACACTGAATATCGACACGGTATCGCCTTCCCGATACTTAGCAACATTCATTGCTAATATTAATTAGAGCACCTGCCTCTGTTCTCTGCGTGTTACTTAACCCCATGGCAACTTTGTGCAGTAATGCTAGGACTGCCCCCATTTATAGCACACATTAAGCACCGAATTCTGCACAAAGCACTCTAACAGAGGGACAGGTAAGTGCTGCAGGGGCAGAGTGAGGAGAGAGATGGGGACAGTGTCAAGTGCAAGGGGACCGGGGATTGAGCATGGACAGTGGAACTTCTCAGGGAGAAAGCAGAGGGTGGGGCAAAAATAAAGGCACCAGAGGACCTGTCAATTTACAAGACAAGGGAACAGAGGGGCTGGGAGATCCCAGGGACACAGGCCATGCCGAGGGAAAGGGCTCTGCCCCGGGCGCCGCTGGGTTCACACTCCGAGACCACAGCCTGGACAGCCAGCACATTACACAGGGGAAGAGTCACGTACAGACTTCCTGTGCTGGTGTGTAATAATAGTGCATATTCTGTGCCTTTCAGATAATCTGCCAAACAAAAAAAAAGAAAAGGAAAAAGGCTGCCAACTAAAAAGAAACTGGCCTTAATATGATTCAGTGTGAGGATATGATTGATCTAAGAGTGGGGGGTAGAGAGGAGGCTGTTTTATCCATTACAATAATAAATACTCATATTTCAGGTAATCGAGTTTGGTTCTTAGTGCTAATGTCATTTTCCGCTAATTTCATGTCCCGGGGATCCCTCCGAGGAAGAGCATCGCTGGCGGAATGCAAATGGAGCCCATTCGAGGTGGGAAAAGAACCATTTCTCCAACCCAGGTGTTTTCGAAGGCTGAGAAAAGGCTAATCCCACCGAGTAGAGGGAGTCAAACAGATCCTCTGAGGTGGCCTGGGCACATAAGCTCCGTGCTGAGCGGAGGAGACGGTGGTTATTTGAGATCCTGCGTCGTGGAGGCAAACTAATCAGGCGTCCCTGCATCAGGCACATGGGAAGGCAGCAGGGCTCTGTCCTAGTGGGAGGGGAGGGAGGAAGGACAGGAGGTCTGTCTTGCCATCTCTGCTTCCAAAATTGCGGTGGAGGCATCCCTCTGCCGCCAGCAGTGGGAGAGGCAGGAGGGCACGCTTCTCGGTTACCCTGGACCAGCCACCACTGATGCCTGGTGGCCCAGCCTATTTTAGCACCTCCCTTCCTTCCTTAAAGCCTTCCAGTTTGGACAATAAATTGTACAGTCATCCTTGGTGGGTAGAGTGTGACAAGAGGAGTCAAGAAACCAATAACGGAATTCAGTTCCTCCCTCACTTGTCCTGCAACCTTGGCAAAGGTACTCAGTCTCCCAGGGCTCAGTTTCCTCATCTGGAAAATGGACTAACACCACACATCTGGCAAGTTCATTTGTGAGTGATTGGCTATGCCAATGCGGCCCCTGGCTCGTAACCGGAGTCTGGTGCACGATGAGCTATTTTTGGCAGTTGGTATACGGAAGCAGGAACAGCTTGGGCTGGAGAAGAGCTTTGGGAAATTGCTCCTCTTCCATCCTCAGTAGTCTGGTCCTCAAGCTCTCTGCCTCCTTCCCCGGCCATCCGGGATCACAGAAAACAGAGCACGAGAAAGATACTCAGGTGCTGGTGTACTTTTCCAAGCCCTGAATAGTATTTCATAGACTAAAAAGCCTACAGCTTCCAGCTGCGGTATTGCCCTGCCCTAATTTCCCCAGCAGCAGGGAGGACGGTCATGCCAGGAGTTCCTGTCCCTCCATCCCCTGGCAGGGGTCTTCAATCACAGCATGTGATGCTTGGATGCATGGAGACTAAGGGAGGGAAGCAGAGAAGTGACCCCCCTGAAATGCATGTGCAGAAGCAGATTACGGACCAGACACTGGAACAGCCCCTGAGCTCCACGGGAGGGGGGGAAGAGGGGAGGAGAGGGAAGAGCAGAAAAACCCCCAGCTCCTCCATGGGCCTGATGAAGATTAATATCTCCTCCCTGATGAGATAAAGCAGCTTAATCGCTGCTATTAATACAGAATCACTGAGGGCCAAAGATGGGGGCATGGAGGGACATGGGGGATGGGAGGGCAGTATTCCCAAACACCATGCAGAGGCAGAAAGGGACACCCTGAATGTCTGGAGAGAGGATTTCTTCAAGGCTCGGGGGCTCACAAGCAAAACCTGCTGGCTGTGCACAGTACCACAGATTCCGGCATCATTTGTGCTTCGCCTACTAAGGCCACTGGGCCGATTCCTTACCCACACCGCTCTCAAAGACCGTTATCTGTCATCACTGGATGATCTCGGCAGGGACCAGCCTCGCAATCTCCTGACCTCGAGCAACATCAGCTCAGCTGTGGCCTTCCAACTCCACTCTCCTTGGCTTGCTCAGGTCGTGTGGTGAGACTCTGCCCAAGAGGCATGGTCCTCGTGAAGGTTTCGTTGATGGCCCCAGACAGCCATGTGTCCTTCCTTCTGGACTCCCAAAGCAGGTGTGCACATTCCTAACACAGTAGCTACTTTGTACTGTAACTGGGCCGGGGAGGGGCATCACCTCCAAAAGAGACTGGCCCTCTTGAAGACTTTAATTCTTGCTTCTGATCATCCTATAACCTCCCTCCCCAACCACACAGTATCTCTACCGCTTGTGACCTCCCTGCCTCACTACACAACAGTCCCATCACCTCATCCAGTTTCCTCCAAGCATCCACTGTCCGCAGGGAAAGACCACCTGCCGAAAGGTCATGATCACCTAAGACGCACAACAGAACATCTTAAGGGCAGGGACCAAGCCTTAACCAGATCTGTGTCTTTGTCAGACCCCGTCCAGAATCAAACATGTACCCCGTGCTTAAACACCCGCTCCATCACCTAACAGGAAAACAGGGGAGTAAGAAGTGAAGGCTATGAAATCAGGCGGCCATCCAGAGGGAACCTCCACACACACAAAGAAACATGCAAACACAATGGGCGGACACAGGTCTTTCCTGCTCAAAAATACCAGGATTTTCTCAACGGGGCTTGCGGGAAAGGGGTCATTAAAAAAGACACAGTAAGGGGCACCTGTGTGGCTCAACTGGTTAAGCACCCAATTCTTGATTTCATGCAAGTTATGATCATGGGATCGTGAGATAGAGCCCCACGCTTGGGATATTCTCTCTCTCTCTCTCTCTCTCTCTCTCTCTCAAAATAAATAAATATTTTTAAAAATGACTTTAAAAAGCAGTAGAAGAAGGCATGCTTGCTATGCTTGCTCTCCCCCACTCCCTACTAAACCTCACAAACAAACTCTGGGTGAACTGTCATGTCGAGTAAGCTCAGGATTCCCAACTCTCCAAATGCCACACTATCTGACATCTGGGCTTAAGTGCTTGGGAAACATGGAATCGTTACGGGAGACTCAGGAAGAGCAGGGCAGGCCTTGGGCAGAACAATAGTTACACCCATGTTTTGCAGAAGGAACTGGAACCATTTCACTAAGTAATGAAAACCTACTGGGCGCCTGGGCAGCATAGTCAAGTGTCCGACACCTGATCTCGGCTCAGGTCATGATCTCACAGTTCATGAGATCAAGCCTTGCTTGGGGCTCTGTGCTAACAGCATGGTGCCTGCTTGGGATTCTCTCTCTCCCTTTCTCTCTGCCCCTCCCCTGCTTGCAATCTCTCTCTCAAAAATAAAGAAACATTAAACAAATTTGTTTTTAAAGGAAAAAACCCTTCAAATGAAGGGGTCTTGCCTGGAATTCACACAGGAAGGCAAATCATCAAGGGTGTGTGACACTCACAGATATTTTCTGTGTATATAATAATCACACACTGGAACAAAAAACACACACGTGTGAGGAACAGATGCTGCAGGATTACAGTCCTGACACTGCTGTGCCCTGGCTTTTAGATTTAAAAAAAAAAGTGATCTCATGCAATAACATGCCTCCCTCAGGCAGGGTAAGAAATCAAATTAATTAAAAGATTTTTTTCAATATTTACTTTTGAGAGAGAGAGAGAGAGTACAAGCAGGGGAGTGAGAGAGAGAGAGGGAGACACAGAATCCGAAGCAGGCTCCAGGTTCTGAGCTGTCAGCACAGAGCCCGACGCAGGGCTCACACTCACGAATTGCGAGATCATGACCTGAGCCGAAGTCAGACGCTTAATTAGTGGAGCCACCCAGAATGTAAAAGGTGGCCCCCGCCCCCCAAAAATGTAAAAGGTTGCTAATGTAGGACCACTATCTCAACGACTGATCACAACCTTTATGTGCAGCACACAGTAGGGGATTTAAAGAGACCCTGAAGCCAGTTTGAACCTTCAAAGCTCTTACAGGCTGATAGGCACATAAATACCTACAGAAAAACCAGCAACTGGAAGGTCAAATGTCAGGCACCTGGGGCACGTCTGATGGAAAGGAGACTTCCTAAATGCACAGGCTGGCTTGAACCAAGCATGGAAACATGGAGCCAGTGAGGACACCCAACCCTACGGGGCTCAGAGTCCTCAGAACAGCACGATTCTGGCTGAATAACCCCCACACACCCTCACACACCCGTGACTGTAACTTCTCACCAAGCCACAGGCAGGAGCAGAGGGGGGGCGGCCCGGGGGAGGGGCTGAAGAGGGACAGGGACGCTGGACTGCATGGTCAGACCACCTGGGACTGCTGCTGGAAGGGAGAAGGAGCTCCCGTCCGGTCCTGAGACCATCCTGTGAAAGAGCCCACCTTTCCGAAGCCCGGGGCTGGGAGGAGTGTGTGACCAGGACTGGAGCCCCTGTTGGGATGAGAAAACCCCTGGCTGAGAGTTCCGGCGGAACCAGCTGAAGCTTTAACCATCCGCAAATGAGAACCGTGCTAACTGCCACAAACCCGCTGCTTCTGCAGGGTGCCTGACCCCCTGCTGCCTCGGTTTCCTCATCTGTCGGATAGGGATAGCGCGATTCCCCTCCCTGTGCGGAGACAGCACAGTAAGTAAAAGCATGGCCCCTGGGGCCACCTCCTTTATTTCCAAGAAAGGGGACCTTGGGCAAGTAACTTAACCTCTCGGTACCTCAACATCCTCACCAGAGACCAACCTGGTAGGCTGGTTTCATACAGATGAAGGAGCTCATCTGGTTACATCACAGAGAGCAGTGCCGAGTGCGTGCAAGTGTTCAGTAAATGCTGGCTGCGTTCCCAATGATCTCTTTTCCCTTAAAGTGGGCTAACGCTTGCTGGATGCCGGGCGCCACGTCTGCAAGAATCCCGTCCTACGTTAGCTCATCTGTCACAACCGTCCCCTAAAGCTTGACGCAAAGCTGAGGCTCTAACACAGCACAGGACCGCTCCAAACTGATGCACCTGGTGAGCGGTAGATTCCAATGCAGAACCCAGGTCTTATGATCCACGCACCGGCCACCCTCACACACCTCGACGGCACCTCTACTTGACTTCAAACACACTTTTCTTTATGAAAATACAGTGTCTACTTCAAAATGGAAATAAAAAAAGCCATCCCAATCCTTCTTTCCATAGAACATTTCTTTTCCCTACCGAAGAGTGTCGACATCAGCATCCTAGCTCACCTCACTGCTGGGTGTCACTGGTTCAAGGGTCCCAACACCCAGGTGTGACCAGGTTGAGGGCTCTTACTGTCAGATCCTTATCCTGCCATCCAGAGGCCCCAAACCAGCCACTGGCTGCCCCACACCTGCTCCTCTGCTGGACCTTGATACCCTTCTCTCCCCTTTGTGCACCAAACATTGCCACGACCTGGAGGCTCTCTGCAGAAAGCAGCAGCCGGCCACTTCTGCCTCACCTCACGGCCACCCTCCAAGGTCAGGTCACCTCATCGCTCACATGGATGACCACACTAGCCATCTGGCGGGAGGTCTGGCCTCAACTCCTGTCTCCTTAGAGCATTCTCCATGCAGACCCCCCGATTGTCAGTTCTGAATGATATGTTTGGCTGAATAATAGCCCCCAAAACATCCATGTCCTAATCCCTGATCCCTGGGACTATGATGCCTTAAAGGAGTTTGCAGAAATTATGAAATGAAGGGCTTTGAGATGAGAAGATTATCCTGATGATCCAAGTGGGCACAATTTAATGTAAGGGTCCTCCAAGGAGGGAAGTGGGAGGGTCGGCGTCAGACAGGAGAGGTCATGGTGAAAAGAGAGCTTGGAACCGGGTGACTGGCTCTGAAGATGGAGGAACGGACGAAAAGCGAAGGAACCAGGCAACCTCCAGAACCAAGAGCCTGGAGAAGGCAAGGAGACAGATCCCCTTGGAGCCTCGAGAAGGAACCAGCCTCGCCAACATCCTGACTTCAGCCCAGTGACTGTACACTGCGGACTTCCAGAACCGTCAGAATCAACCTAAGTGGCTTAAAGCCACTATGGGTGTTACCAGGGCAGGAGGCAGTGAATACACCCAGCCGCGAGGCTGGCCCGGCCCCAAGCCTCCACGGTCTTACCGCTGCTCTCTAAAAGAGCCCAAACTCCCATCAGTGGCCCGTCCACTGCCTCAGTCCCCAACTGCATCTCAGACCACACATCTTCTTGCCCATCCCACCCAACTCCTGGGCCTCCATCAGCTTTGCCCAACCCACCAGGCCCCTTTCGAGACTCTGAGCTGTGACAGCCAGTCTCTCTGTGGTGGTGATCTCGTGCTCATAATCATGCTTTAGGTCCCAGTTCAAATGTCCCTTCATCACAGCCCTTCCCCGCCCGCCCTCTCCAAAATGGCACACGGTGTCATCACCTTATTTGTAAACTTGGTTGCTTACTATTTCCCTCGTAAACAGAAGCTCCCTGAAGACCAGAAGGTTTCCAGAGAACCCAGATGTGTGCCTGGGACAATGCATACCCTCAGTGGATGTTTCCCGAATTAACAGGTGGATGAGGCAGGATAAAAGCAAAATAAGATGGCAGACTCTGGTTCTAAATGGTGGGCCAAGCCAGACAGAATGCACAGGAAGGAGTAAACATCAAGTCCTGGGATCAAAAGGCTTTTGGAAGAGCATAGGGAGAACAGGATGGCTTCCAGCAGGGTCTTGAAGTTGGGGGCAAGGTGGGGGGTGGGGGGCCAGTGCTGGGAGAGGGAAGGTGTGAGGTCAATAGGGTGTGTGATCGATTCAGAAATTCTCCTTTGGGACTAAGTACCTCCACCTTCTACCCTGCGGACCTCAGAGGAGGAGGAATCTCATCTTTTTGACTCTAAGATCCTGTGTGCACCAGAGTCTCCAAACCTTTTGCATATTTCTAGAGAATGAGCTCAAGTGGGGCACCCTGGAAACGGCGGACCGCTAATGAAATTCCACCCACCATCTGTTGAGCCAGCGAACCTCTGCATACTTCTTGGTTTTCTTCCTCAGGGACTATCCCATCCGACCTCCATAGCAACTCTCTGAGGGGGCAGGGCAGAGATTTATCGCTTCCATTCTACAGATTGGGAAAGAGTCCTTGACTGGCAACATGACCATTCAGTGGTGAAGTCCATTCTTGGGGCCAGTGACATGAATGACTAGACAAGACATTCAGCTTCCCCAGATCTTAATTTTCTCTGAGAGGAAGACCGCTAGCCCAGGTGGACTCCCAGAGCTGCCACAGAGACCCAACGAGGCCGCACAGGCCCCCACGTGCTAGCCAGGGGACCCTGCGCAATCCACTTATCCCGCTCTCTCTTCCCCTTTTGTGCTTTCTTCCTTCACGCCCTGCTGGCAGCAAGGCCAGTCTAACCACGTGCAAATGAAGCCTCTGCTTTATATTTACTGGCAACAACTATGTGCCCAAAGAGGGTTTTTATACTATACTTTATTTTCAATTACAGATCAAAGGTCAATCGATCATTGACCTCATCAAAAACAAAACACGTTGATGCCATTTACTGAGAGCCCAGGATGCGTCAGGTGCCTCAGGTGCCTCCCTACACGCGCAGCCCTCTGAATAAATCTGTATGAAGACAGTGTTATTCCCATTTATGCAGGAGAAACAGAGGCACAGGAAAGGCGAGAGGCCTGGAGGGGTGTGCCTGTGATTGCACAGCAGAGTTCAAACCCAGAGCTTTCTGTCTCCAAAGCCCACAGGCCTTCCACTCTGCCTCCCCTGTGGTCTTCACATTCAGGAGCGCGGTCCTCTATCGGCGACTGCAGCGCAGGGGGCACAGGAGGCATCTTCTGAGTCCCTCTTGCCCCGATGGCTTCCCTCCTCTGTGTCTTCCCAAATGACAAAAACGCTCTCACAAATCCCCAGAGCACTCTAACTGCCCTTTCAACATTTAGGTCCAGATCACCTCCCCGTGAAGCCCTTTGCTGGCCTGTGGCCCACGCACAGCCCCCTGAGCTTTGTAGGGTGTTCTCACAGCGCCGACAGTACATCTGGACTTCTGTCTTTCTGTGTCAACCCCATGCCTCGGGAAATCCTATTCACCTGCCGCCCCCCCCCCCCCGACCCCCGCAGCGAACCAAGTGCGTGCTGACCATAAAGGAGGCAGCGGATTGGTGTTTAAGAACCCAAGCCCTGAGGCAGACAGGCTGGGCTCACTGGCTCGGCGACCTAAGGCAAGGGTCCCCACACCCTGCACCTGCCCGAGAGGCGTGGTCGGAAGCAGTGCCCATGCCTGGAACAGCACACATAGCCAACACGCACCTGCACCACCTCCCATCATCCCACAGTAAGGGAGGACAGGACGGAAGGCATGGTCTCAATGCCTGAAGGAGCCCAGGGCACTGAATGAGGGAAGAAGAGGAGAAAATCTGCAACTCAAGGGTCTCTTTGTGATGTTGACCTGTCATCCAGGCATCAGGAAAACAGGGCAGAGACTGTTTGGGGAGGAGGGGTGGACGGAAGGGAAAAAGCAGACTGCTTTCTGCTCAGCCAACCACCTGAGCAGGACTCTCTATTAAGAGAGCGGTGGTGAGAGGGAAATATAAAGATTTCATAAATACTCACTCTCTGAGATCCTTACTTATCCGCCCCTTCACGCCACTCACCTCGGAGTGTTTATCCAAAACATGAAATTAAGCCGTGGGTGAGAGGCTTCTCTCTCCAGACCTGCCTCCCTCCCTGCCGCCTGACAGCAGTCTCCCGCATGTGCCACAGAGGAGTGCCTGCGTTCATCTCTGGACTGATCTGAAGGGTTTTGGAACCCGGAGTGCCCCCAGTCTCCCTGTGGCAAGCCAGGCATTGCATCCTGGGAAGCACAGATCAAACAGGCACGGTTTTGGGGGTAGGGGAAAGCATAGGCTAGTTAGCGCCACCGCTCAGCAGGCTGACCCCTTATCTGTCCCTGACATCTGGATCCAAACATCAACAGGGAGGAGGCAGCTGGCAGCCAAGCCCAGGAGGCCACGCAAAGAAAACCCACGGCTTGACAACTAAGAAAGGCTAACGGGACTGGATGCCTCGCCACTTGGAAGATTCAGGCTAGGACTTTCCAAGCATATGTGAAGGGTTATTCACACATGGGAAATGACCAGCTTTTCCTACTCTCCATAGAGAACAAAGCAGGAAGAAAGGAACTTACACAGTAAAGAGAAAAGTCTATAAGCATGTTAATGTAAGAGATAAAGGGAGCCATGGCGAGATCCTGGTGGACACCGGCCTGAACAAACCCTTAGCTCTACTACGTGCTAGCTCTGGAACCCTGAGCCAATCGCTTAACTTTCCTGTGCCTCCGTTTCCTCATCTGTAAAATGGGAAGGTCAGTACTGTTCTGAGGAACCGATGAGTATTACAAGAACCTAACTCCTCTGTAAATAAGAGCTGGTGTTTTTATTTCGGGCACTTCAACACTTGCGGAGCACCCACCGGATTCCAGGTTTGGGCCAAACACTAGGGATTCAGAGATGACGACAGAAAGGCGAGTCCTCATCATCAAAGGGTGTAGAAATTAGGGTGAATCCTAGTAACAAAAACAACTTATCCGGCATTCTGTCATGTACCAGGCACTCTTCTGGGCGACGCATGGCATGATTCTAGTCTACACGCCAACCTTGCAAAAGAAGTTATGTAAGGGAGGTGCAATTCAACTATAGAAGCTGAACCAAAGCACAAACAGAACCGTGGCTGAAAGTAATAATATCTCCCTTGGGAACCTGGTAAGAGGAGATTTAAATGTCAGAGACGAAGCACCGAGCTGGTTGCTGCAGAAGACAAAGAGCAGGCAATGGAGCCATGTGGTCACCACCACCCTGATTGTTAACAAATGCACATCCTGCAGCCCAAGAGCAAGTAGGGGAGCTGAGCTCAACCACCCAGAGGAAGGGGGGAATCTACCTAGCAAAAAGAAAGATCTAGACTTATGTCAAACTTCCCAGGCTGGCCAGAAGGCTCCCCCTGATGCACTTGCTATAAACCAGGCACCTGGGCATCTCAGCACCAGAATCCCATTAGCATATCCCAAGGAGGAGACCAGGGCGATGAAGAAAGCAGAGCCCAGAGTTCCAAGACCCACTGGCAAGGCCTGTGCAGTGGCCCCGACCTTTCCTGACTTTGTCCACCACACTCGCTTCTCCAGCGACCTGACTTCTCCTTGCCCTTCCAGAAAGGTGCTGAGCACTCGCCACTTCCCAACCTCCCTTCTGCCTGAAATGCTATTCCTCCCATTTCCAGTGGGCTCTGCTTAAACGTCACCCATCATCAGAGAGGCCTGTGCAACCACCCTATTAAAACAGCATCTTCCCCTCTCCTGGCACTTTCACCAGCATCTTGCCAAGCCTTACTTTTCTTTGTAGCATTCACCACCACTCAGCAGAGCAGGAAACTGTCGGTGAATCATCTCCCCCTACCCCCCTGCACCAGAAAGGGAGCTCCAGGAGACCAGAGGACTTGCTCATGGGATTGAAAGTCCCAGAATAGTGCCTGGCTGTGCTTGTTGAATGAATGAATGAATGTCCTTGGAGGAGCTCTGAAGCTCGATTACCTTACTCGAGACAAAATACTGCCTTCCCTAAAGGAGCTGTGGGAGGATTATTTAAACGTACGGGAGAAAGCTTCTGTTCAGCAGCACCATGCTACCTAACGGTCATGGCTACCTACCAGCCCGGTGAAGCGGGCTCCTGCCTAGGACATCAGCGCAAGCTTCAACAGCCCACACCTGCTCAGTCAGGACAACTCCTGGGTAGGCAGGACATGGGGTGCGGACTGCCCTCTGCTGGAGCAAAAATGACAGATCCCCAAAGGACCCACCCCGAAAGACCAGGGGCCATGCATCCTCAGCGTCTTTTTAAATATTTATTTTGAGAGAAAGAGAGAGAACATGGGGATGGGGGTGGGGAGGGGCAGAGAGGAGAGAATCCCAGGCAGGTTCCCCCGCCATCAGCAGAGCCCAATGTGGGGCTCACCCCACGAACTGGGAGACCCTGGCTGAGTCACCAGGATCCTTCTGAATGGCACAATCGTAAGCATTCGACTCCGGAAACTTTCTTGCTTCAGAAAGCCCAGTGTATAAAGCACAGCTAACCACAAAATGACTCTGTGAATGTACTCCGAGTTAGGCACAATGGACTCCTTTTCACCCACAAAAACCCTGTTAAATAAACCCTGTTAAAAAACCCCACTGTTAGAGGAGACCATTTGGGGGCAGAGAGGTTAAGTTCCTTAGCAGAGGACACACAGCACCGAAGGGGAGGTTTGGGAATTAGAGGCAGGTGTGCCGATGCAGTTCCAGCCCTAGAAGACAAATCTGATCGCAGAGGTGATTCATCGTGGAGTCAGAGGATGGTCCTCCGCTGTTCCTCTTCCTGTCCTCACTACGGGCCGTCCATGTGAAATAGGTTTGCTTCTCCAAACACGGTGGCTGGGTCCCCAAGGAGCCGCGAGTGCATTTACCACCACAGGTTACAGGTCTCAGTCTCCCCACTTCCTCCCCCTGCCTTCCAGCACTTACAGGGAATGCTGGGAATGTACAGAAATGTACAGACGGAGGAACATTCCAGCCACACTGTCAGCCAAGGCTCCAGCTTAGTGTGGCCACTTCCTTCGACTTCAGTGGTCTCCCTGGGCCTTATTTAGACCGGGGCCGGGGGTGATCTTTTGCATCTAAGGATAACCTTCCAACACTAGGAAAATAGGAGAAGGGGAAGAAAATGTCCTCAACAACTGTCGCTCTGTAACAGGAACTCTGTTCAGCCTTAGCAACAAATGCATGAGGTCCAATCCTGTTTCCCCTTTCACAGGGAGAAATGGAACTGCAGTGCTGTGAACTGTCGTGTCTACTGCCCCTCTGATTTAAATAGTGCCGCCCGTCACTCGGGGACACGTCCGCTAACCCACCCCTACTCCCCAACAGCCCCTGTGTGGAATGAAGTCAGGTGGTTTTCAGAGGTCTTGTCTGCTTAGGAATTCCCAAAGGAATCCTTAAATTCACTCCTGCTCTTAATTGTAGGAGTCTACGGCAGAAGCAAAATGTAAACTGCACTAAAAGACTAATCAAATTCTCTGCTATATATGCCAATATATGGCTTATAATAGTCCTACTAGCCACAGAATATGGTTTGTCCTCTTCCTGAACAAGATGGGGTTTTGTCTTGTGCCTGTCTGAAACCTGACCAGATGAACTTTATTTTTTTATGTTTATTTTATTTGAGGCAGAGAGTGTATGAGCAGAGTACGGGCACAACAAGATGGAGAGAGAATCCCAAGCAGACTCCACACTGTCAGTGCAGAGCCTGACATGGGGCTCGAACTCAAACTGTGAGATCATGACCAGAGCCGAAGTTGAATGGGACTCTTAACCGACTGAGCCACCCAGGGGCCCCGAAGCACCTGGACTTTAAAATCTCCTCTGCCAGCTGTTTCCGTATCTGCAGGTCACGGAGAAAGGGCAGCATGCAGGACCTTATCAGGGCAGGACTGAGTTCAAACACTAGCTCCAAGTTACTAGCTGGGTGACCTTGGCAAAGGAGCACAACACCCTGAGCCTCAAGCTCGTCATCTATCAAAAGGAAAGTGTGACACTATCTGGAGGAAGAAATGAGAGAATGTAGGTCACAGACGCACGCCAGCACACGAGGGTAAGCCAGGAAGTCCAAATGCAAGTCTAACTGAGCCAGCCAGGGTCAACAAGGGACCTTAGTAAATACCAGAAGCGCTTTCTTCTCGAACCAGCTCGGCGTAAAGCAGTGCACAGAGTGACACAGGGATCAACCAGGAAGGATGGCTCGGTGACAAACTGGAATGTTCATGCACTGTGCAAAGGGACTGCCACCACCCAGCTCCAGCCAATGGCTGCGAGGATGAAAAGAGGGTCTGGTTTGCTAGATCTTTCCATGCTGTTAAGGTCAGAAATCATAATTTTTATGTGCCCTCTCCCAAGTTTTAATGGTCAATAATCACATCAAAAAACAGTAAAAGCAGTACACTGGCCAGGCGTAACACAACTTCTAGCCAGATGTAGCCGATTTCTAACAAGAGATAGGAATTGTTATCCCTTCCATTATTTAGTACAACATATCCCTTCCCCATTTTCATGTTCCTTACAATAAAATTTTTCTTTCTTGGGGCACCTGGCTGGCTCAGTCAGTTGAGCATCTGACTTTGGCTCAGGTCATGATCTCATGGTTCGTGAGTTTGAGCCCTGCGTCAGGCTCACTGCTGTCAGCATGTGAACCTCTGTCCCCCGTCTGCCCCTCCCCCGCCTGTTTGCTCGCTGTCTCAAAAATAAATAAAACACTAAAAAATAAATTTTCCCTTTCTTTTCCAGGCACGAGGGTTTTTATGGAGATGCAGGTCAGCTGACTAATGCAGATGGGAACCTTTATCCAATGTGGGTTGGCATCCATATTAAGAAATGCTGTCACTTTAATATTAACTGAAAACTGTCATTGCCAGAGTTCATGTTAGGAACACTGATCTCGTTTCAAAGTGATGAAAACACTCTTTCAGAATTAGGGCTTTATGAGCAAATTTCAGATCTTAAATCAGTGCTGTGATCAGACCCTCACAGGGGGCGTGTGTGTCCAAGTGGTAAGGTGGATCAGGAGAGGAGAAAAAGGAAACATGGTTAAATAGGAGTGTTAAATATATATCCCAAAAGAAAACTTCGTGCTTAGAAAGTATTTGAATTTCAAAGTTAAACAATGACACTGATTCGTAAATCCCAAAGGCTAATAAAATTCCTCTTACATGAAAAGAATGCAAACCCCACAAAATCTCTAAAAATTCTGTTAACTATCAATACTGGTTTTTTTAAGATAACACATACAGAATATGAAGAATCTGAAGAACACTCACAAGGTGAACACCCCAAGTACTAATCACAGCTTAAAAAGTTAATCCCCTGCACTGCAAAGTCTTCTCTGGCTCTGCCCCAGTTCTACCCCTGGATCAACTTTTGTCTGTTTTTGTATTTACAATATCGAATCCTACCGTACATACTCTTCTGTCCGCTTCTTTTCCTCAACACTATCTGTGAGCATATTCATTTTCGCTGCTCTGTAATACTTCATTATACAAATAAGCCACTGTAGGTTTAGTTCACTGTGGATGTACATTTCAGTATTTTCCTGTTTGGCACTGTTAAAAATAATGCTGATATGAACATTCTTGCACACATCTTTTTGTCCAAACATACATTTCTCTTTGGTATGTGGCTAGGGACAGAACTGATGGGACACAGGCTATGCTCCGGTTTAGGTGGTAACACCAAATCGTATTCCAAAGTAGTTACACAAATATTTTATTTAAAATTAATAGACCACCAACAGGTGTCTCTGAATGAAATGCCCCTTCTTTGGTTAAGTTGGCATTTGCAATATGAAATAAGATCACTTTAAAACCTGCACCCCCACCAAAGAGAAGTTCTTGTCCCTTCTTTTCAGAAAACCTTAGCCTATCATTACTTATTGATTCAACATTTATTTTAGACAATTTTATGGTTTAAAATTGTTGGAACAAACAGATATGAATACTGTGTCTTTTTCATGAGTGGTAGGTCCTGCTGGATATTTATATGTATTAAAATTATAGAACCCCAAACTCCTAGAGCAGGATGGGATAGAAGAGATGGTAGAACATCCTTTTGTCTCTAAAGAAGAGCCAGATGGAAAGGTGGAGAGAACAGGACTAGGGCCGCGTGCAGGACCAAATAATGGCCCCCAGAGACGTCCATGGCCCCCAGAGACATCCATGTCCTGGTCCCCACAACCTGTGAAGTGTTACCTTCCATGGCAGGAGGGACTTGGCAAGGGTGCCTAAACCAAGGCTTGTAAGATGGAAGGATTATTCTGGACTATCCAAGTGGGCCCAATGGAATCACCAGGGTCCTCTGAAGAAGACAGGAAGTCAGTGAAGGAGACGTAAGGATTTCTAGCAGCAGGGCTCAGAGTTAGAGTAACCTGAGGGCACCTGGGTGGCTCAGTCAGTTAAGCGTCCAGCTTCGACTCAGGTCATGATCTTGCAGTCTGTGGGTTCGAGCCCCGTGACGGACTCTGTGCTGACAGCTCAGAGCCTGAGGCCTGCTTCAGATTCTGTGTCGCCCTCTCTCTCTGCCCCTCCCCTACTCATGCTCTGTCTCTCTCCATCTCTCAAAAATGAATAAACATTTTTAAAAAAGGAAAAAAATAAAGAAAAGAAAGAAAAAGTAACCTGAAGGAGCTATACTCCTGCCCCCTGAAAAAGGCCAGGAGAGGTGTCCCCGCCGGAGCCTCCGGAAGGAGCCAGCCCCGCCAACATCTAGGCTCCAGCCTACCGAGACTGGGTTGTAGATTTCTGACCTCCAGAACCATGCGATAATAAATGTGTGTCTTTCAGCACCGAACTTGTTCTTTGTTACATCGGCCACAGGAAACCAAGGCAGGGAGACTGCTGGGATGAGTAGACCCCAGGTTTCCTGAAAGTTGGTCGAAGACTCTACCCATGAGCTCCACCAGGAGGTTGGTTGCCAGCCAACTGACAACAATCAGGGCCACTTTCTCCACCCCGGCAGGACCACCAAGAATGTTTTATGATTGAAAGCTGATGCAAGAAAAGTAAAGGTCACCTTAGCAACCATCTCCAAGCTGAGTAAAACAGTAGAGATTTCAACTACGCTCAGAGCCTAAGGCCTTAAGGAGACACTCTTGGGCCCAAGGTAAGAGGCGTAGTTGTGTGCAGCCCCCGGCCGGAGGCATGGGCTCTGCTCACCGCTGCCTGGCCCGCATCCTGTCTCGTAGGCTTCCGTGCCACACAAACAGCTAGTAAGCACTGGCCAGGAAAGCCCTTGTATACTTGTCCATTTTGTTTTGCATTCAGCACCCTGTTTTTTTGTACCCCATAATCTCCTCATTAAGGGGTTTGTTTGGGCCACGGGTAGGAGGGCTTGGCTGCCATGCAGCCTCGCCCCAGGGGGGAGACACCAAAACCTTGAGCAAACCGTTCACTAGCACCGAACACACTCTGAACTCACCATCCTTGGGGCACGGTCTCTGGGCTGAGGATGGGGAATCGGGTCAGGTTGGATAAGCCCCTCCCTCACCTCCCCATGGGATCATGCGCCCCATGATCCCTCCCAGGGGAAAGAAAAATGCTTTAACTTATAAGTCCTTGGTTCTCAATGCAACTCTTCAAAACAGTCAAATGTCAGGCCCTCATTTCTTTCTGTTAAAATTTACCAAGACAACTCTCAAACCATTCATTTAAGGAGTAATTTGTGTTGATAAGAACGGCGTGAACAGTGAACTAAAACGTGGGTGTGGGCTGAACCCAGTCCAGGAATTAATATCCTGTGCCCGTCCACGACGCCGGTTTTAAACATTCAGGACTTTGCATTCTCGGAAGACATTTGCTGCTAAGTAATACGCGTCTCCTCTCTGCCCTGCCTCCCTGACCACTGAAAGCTTCTGGCCTGAGCTTCTGCAAGGAGCTGCTTATAAATTATCGGAGGGCAGCATGTGTGAACAATCTTCTGAACGGCTAAAAGCACTTTCTCCGCATGCTGGCAATTCAGTAACAGCTGAACACCATCTCCATGATGGGCAGGAGAGACAGAACCACACCCCGTAAATAAGACTCACATGCCCATGAGATAAGGTGATTCTGGTAGAAAATAACAGGCATGATCTAAATTCAAGCAGAGGTGTGTTTAAGCAGATTTACTCAAGTCCCAGAATTAACATCACATCCAGAATGATATTGAGGCTCCTGGAGCCGTATTCTGAGCTCTCAAAGCCACAGATGCTCAGCCCCAAGGGAGCCCTTGGCTAGCAGTGGCTCCTGCTTCCGTCAACATCCAGACTCCCCCAGTCAACATTCACCAAGGCCCCACTAAGAGTGACGCCCAGACTCCGAGATTGTAAAGATGAATAAAACAGCCCCTTGTCTCACGAAACTCAAAAGTGAGTGGCTAGAGAAACATCACACAAGCAAAACATCCCCTGATGAGTGCTGTCCTACAAGTTTCCACAGGGGATCACACATTAGGGGAAAATGACACTGAATCTGGGCACTGAAGGGCTGGGAGGAAGGGTAGTGGGAAAAAGAGAACTGTATACCGGGCAGAAAGAACAAAGAGCAAAAATTGAGAAGCAGGAAAACAGAAGTTTTCTCAGAGCGTTCAGTGAGGCCCTCACTTGAGTTAAGATGGAAATTATGAGCTAAGGGAAAATGTCTGTGAAAGACCCCAAGCAGGGACCAGGGCCCTTCAGTTTTGTGTCATCTCGTGTAGCAGGAGACAAAGGCCTTGAAAGAGCAGTGAGTGTACCCCAGGTCCCCTGGGCTGATTGGGGAGCCTGCCATGACCATCCAGTGTGCCCTCAAATAGATCTTGCTGCTGTGGGTCTTCTAGCTCCAGAACGCTATGCTGGGGCATCTATATCTCTGGGAGAGTCCTAGACTCTGCTCTCAGGAGATCTATCGAAATTAAATGAGGTTGAAAAATAAATAAATTCACATAAAATATAAAGAGCATTTCCATGA
>NC_043709.1:12884040-12976225 GCF_006229205.1 Suricata suricatta | reverse complement strand
GGCAGGGTCAGTGTGTTCACGTCCTAATCCTGGACCCGCACTGCGTGCTCCCAGCCTTCTTTCACAAGGGCTTTTCCATCATCCCTGGCACAATGCTTCCTTCTGTCTCCATCTCACCTTTCTCCCTCTGATCTCCTTGCCAAAACTTAATCACCCACCGCCATGGCATCATTTACTCCGTGTAGCCGCTCATACGGGAACTCCTCGACTCCAGAGATGTACGGCCCTTCCCTGCGATACAGGCACATAGTGCCACCTCGGTCACACACAGTTGCACTAACTCAGGGCAAATCTCAGAAAGTGCAGTAGAACTCCTAGTTAAAAGGTAGCCTTGAGCTGTCAAAAAGAAAACTATGCATAAAGGAAACGTTTAAAAACAGTAGTGACTTCCTTGAGACAGATCTTCACGGGAGAGTTTTTTTGAATTCAATTGTGGAGGCAAAAAAAAAAAAAAAAAAAGAAAAAAGAAAGTGTCCTGCTTAATGCTGTCATTCCTTCCCTCTCTGAAGCCTAGAAAACCACGCTGGACACGCAAAACGCTGCACTGCATTTGAAATTGCTGGCTGGGAGAATGGCCAGTCTCGTCTTCTACACTGATTTCCGAGAAGCGACAGGGATCGGCCTCTGTTTATATTTGTGTGGGGGGCGGGTGGCTCCTCTGTTACACTCCTCCATCCGGCCGGTCATCGTCACTGATCGTCTGTCACCCACGCAGCCCGGCCTGACAGCTCCAACCGCTGTCTCCCAGGGCGCCCTGGGCCCGAGGCGCGGTGGTCTTGTGCTGACCTGCCCATCTCCCCCGCCCCCGGCACCGTGATTGTCCAGACCTGTTACCACCGCATTCCCAGCACCTGATTGGCACGGATACTCAACAACAGCGGCAGCAAAAGTCACAACAAAATGTGAAATGTGTGAATAAATGAATGAGTAGATGGAAGAATGAATGAAACAGCTGGCTCCATGCATAGTTCAGAAATCCCTCCAGGGCCCAAACCTTTGGCCCATTATTGACACAGCGATCGATTTGCAAAGCTGGTGTTTGACATTTGTGTAACCTCCACCATCCCACTGCACCCAGATGCACCTTACTTCGCTTCTGTCTTTCTGTGTTCCTCCTCGCTACGGACTCCCTCCAACTACCCGCACGAGCCCTAGGCAGGTCTCTGCCTGTGCCCCAATGTTCTCCAGCTCAACTGGGTGACAGACGACCCAGACAGGGCTTCCGAGGACCCTGGGTCTTCCCTCTCCAACCCTCTCCCGGTGACGAAGCCGCCTTCTTACCTTCAAAGCTCCCAGCAAACAGGTAAAGCCAGGTGATGGCTGGGATGCAGAGAACAGTCAGCGAGGCGGCCAGGAATTTCCGTCTCCCTCTGCAGATTCCCAGCATCCTCTCAGAAGTGACAACCCCTAATCCCAGCGCCGTTTCTCTGCCCGGAGCACGGGGTCCTTGGCCTCCCTCATAATACTTTCTGAAAGGCAGAAGAGCAAAGAGGAAGGGCTGAGTTCTGAGCACTGTGAATGGATGCAGACTGCAGAGGAGAAATACCCCATAGATCTGAAAGTATTGGACTCATCCACGATTTCCTGCTAACTTTCTATTCCAGGGGACCGTGCTGCAGTCTGCAGTCTATCAAAACGGAGACAGCTCTTTAAAAAGCAAATGAATAAAGGATGATAAAGACTATGAGATCTCAAGGGGCGCCTGGGTAGCTCAGTTGGTTGAGCGTCTGACTCTTGATTTCCCAAGGTTGTGAGACTGAGCGCCACGTCAGGCTCTGCACTGAGTGTGGAGTTTGCTTAAGATTCTCTCTCTCTCCCTCTGCCCCTCCCCAGCTTAAGTTCTCACTCTCTCTCGCTCTCTCTCTCGCTCTCTCTCTCGCAAACGCACACATACACATGCATGTATTCTATAGTCAGTTTGCAGCCTGAACTAATCACCAAAAATGCATTTAGTTAGTGCTTTGTATGTACCAAGCACTAACCAGGTATCATGTTTTCATAAACGACAGGAATGTCATTGTCTTTAAAGGACACAGTCTAACAAGAGAGACCAACATAAAACATCCGCAAGAACTTCAAGAATGTGACAGACTGAGATGTGCACGGCCCTCCGTGGAAAGGCAAATGGCTGACTGATGCAGGTGCGGCCAAGAGAGCAGAACGGTTCCCAGGTTCCAGACAGGGAGGGCCGCGGAAGGCGCTGGAGGCCGACTGACTGCACGCTCAGATGCACTGGCCACAGTGTCATCCGCAGGGGACTCCAGCTAGATCACAGTTCATAACCTAAAACCACTCACCAGGGACTGTCTTAACAGTGTCCACCTTTAATATGGAAGAAGAGGTCCAGAAAAGCATGGAAACTATTAAAATGTGCAGAAAATGGAGAGGGGCACAGACCCCTGTAACTAATCTGCAGAGAGCCCGTCCTGAGGTCGTGCGGAACACTGGCTGAGGCATGATCAAATAAGAGGGAGAAGGTCAGTTCCCGGTTCCAGCCCGACAGAGCGCACATCTCGTCTCTACCTGTCTCCTACCGGGGATGTCACTCTGGCTGCAGGTGGAATGCGGAGTCCCCATGTTAGGAGCCTCCCAAAGAGGGTGGAAGCCACTACTGCAGGAACCTATACAAGGCTTTCCATCCCCAAAAAACGATGTCCGTGAAAGAGCTGGTTTTGGGGTCCCCTTGGGTATTCCCACAAGACGTCCTTCCCTCTGCCAGAACCCCAAGGCCCATGTGACGCCAGCCTTGGCGTTTCTGAGAGGCAGACCCCCTGTCCATTCATCTTGCATTTCCCTAAGACTTAGCATACTGCCTGTCACCTGCCGGCTGGCTGACAAGGGTCTGTTGAACGTATAAATGGAATCAGAGTCTAACCAAAGGCGCCCTTTCGAAGCTTCAGGAGTTTGTGTTCAGCAAGGTGCCAGCCATACGCGCCTGCTGGAGCCCTTCTCAACTGTCAGCACCACACTGTCTTCTGCAACCACTGTGACGCCATTTTCTAATCGGGCCTCCTTTGAAACAGATGAAAAGACCACAAGGCTGGAAAGGCTGGAGGGTGTGGACTAGAAAGTAAAACCAAAAAAGCAAAATCGCTTTAAACGAAGAACGTTCGTTTGAGAAAAGGTCCCCCCAGCCCCGTCCGCTCCCATGGAAAGGTTTTCCTTCTGAAGCACAAGCAACAAATCCTCCGTACAAACTGCGAGTCACGAAGAATGAGGATCTCCCAGATGCTGGGGAGTCTCTCAGGAAGAACATTCCGGGGACAGGAGGCTATGCAGTGAGACAGATGTGGATTCAAATCCAGTTCCACACTCGACTAGCTGCAACACTGCAAACTTCCCCGTCTCTGGGTAAGCTTCATGTTCTCCATCTGCAACGAAGCCATGCTGGAGAGTCTTAAATGAGTGAGCCCTTGAAGAAGGGCCTAGAAAGGACTGATGGAGCACGAGGCAGCGTGAGCCCCACCTCTTCCTGAGAGCCAAAGACCAGATGTATCGGGTTTTTCTCACTCCCATTTGCACAGAGCTTGGGAGAAAAGAGATCCCAGCAAATAAGCACCGGCTGACATCGCCAAATGCAAATGCGGGATTTCACTCTGAAGGACCCACTGGATTCTCCTTCAGGAAGACACCACATTAAAACTGCCCTTTGTGATGTGTGGGGTTTTGTTTGTTTGTTTGGTTTTTGTCTCTTGGTTGGTTGGTTGGTTGCAGTTCACTTATTATTTTTTTTAATTTTTTTTTATGTTTTTTATTTATTTTTGAGAGACAGAGAGAGACAGCACGAGCAGAGGAGGGTCAGAGAGAGAGGGAGAGAGAGAATCCGAAACAGGCTCCAGGCTCTGAGCTAGCTGATGTGGGGCTCGAACCCACAAACCACGAGATCATGACCTGAGCCGAAGCCAGACGCTTAACCGACTGAGCTCCCCAGGAGCCCCATAAGGTTTATTTATTTTTGAGAGAGAGAGAGAAAGCACATATGCACAACACATGGAGAGAGGCCGAGAGAGAGAAAGGAAGACACAGAATCCGAAGCAGGCTCCAGGTGCTGAGCTGTCAGCACACAGCCGGATGCAGGGCTCGAACTCACAAACTGTGAGATCATGACCTGAGTCAGTGTCAGACATCTAACCCCCTGAGTCACCCAGGCACCTCTGCAATTCACTTATAATAATAATAGTAAAGACGTGTTATGTCTCGGGCTTTTTTCTAAGCATTTTACTTGTTCAATTCTCCAAAATAACCTATGAGGTATCTATTTTTCATTCATTTAGTGGATGAGAAAACTAAGGCCTGGAAAGACGGATGAACTGGCCACAGGTTACACGCACCTATGGCTGAGACACCTCGGGTTCTATTCTCCCTAAGTAAGTGATTCTACCAACCTTTGCCAGGGGTCATTTTCCTTCTGAGCTAAGCTAAATCCTTCGTATTGAATGTATATATCAATCACCACTTTGCTCCCACTCAAAAAAAAAAAAAAGTACAACAGACAGAATGAAAACTGGAAAGCTATAGACGAATTTGGACTTCAGGGAAAAGCAGGAATATATATGGAGCTGAACTCAAGTGGCATTAATATTTAAAAACATTTTTAAAAACCTCTTTAAAATACTTCCTTTCCTCCTTTCCTCGCTCCATCTGCAAAAGTTAATTTCAACTGGCACAATTTGTCCTAAGTTTTGAAACAGAGTCCACAGTAGTTTGCATTTTATGATAGTGGTTTGCATTTTATGATAACGTTGGCATCTGAAATTAAACCCAGCAGGTAAAAAAATATTCCTTCATGGATTTGACTTTTAAATGACACCTCTGTGCACTGAAAGCACATTTTAAAGAAAAACCTCAATTTATATCAGGAGTTACTCCAGGAAGTCAATACCGGGAATCAACACAAGAAAGAAGGAAGGGCTGGAATTACTTCCTACACACGTGCAAATGTTGACGGACGAACTGGGGAAACCAGTCTGGCAGCTGTTATTGCCTGGTCAGAGGGAGACAGGTGAACAGGGGTGACAGAGTCACCTGTCAAATGCCCCTGCCTCAACACCATCACCCAATTCCTTGGCCAACCTGGTTGATTTCTCCTCCTAAACATCTACTACTCCATCTGTCTTCTCCCATCTGCCTTAACCAATGAAATTCACATTTATGCAGAGCACCGTACAAGCCAGAAAAATTATTGTGATCTATTAAAGCCACAGAAGCAGCATTTACAGCTGAACATAAAATGTGATTACAAGCATCTTTCAGTCCCACGTAACATGTATAAATACCTATATAACTATATGTATGAAAAGTATAAAATTTAAAGGTTATCTCTGGGTAGAGGATATGGATAGTTTCCATGTATCTGAATACGGATTTCCCCCCAAAAACCTTTGACAAAGAATATGTGTTGCTTTTATAACTTAAAAATATTTTAAAACTTGAATCACCACGTCTTCTAGTTATATTGCACGTGATTCAAAATCCCTCAGGGCAGACAGTGAAGACTACATGTGTTAGTTTTACTTCACACACGAGGTGCAGTAAGCTAAGATCTGCAGGATCCTAATTAGGAATCTATCCTCCGGGGGTGGCTCGCCACCATTTGACAGACTCCAGTCAGAAGCCCACATTCCAAATGCTGAGCTGAGCTGATCGACGCCAGACAGTTGTCTTCTCGGTCTCTGTCTCCTTCTTTTTTTTAAGTAGGCACCAGGCTCAACTTGGGGCTTGAACTCACAACCCCAAGATCAAGAGTCCCATGCTCTACTGACTGAGCCAGCCAGGCACCCCTATGGGTTCTCTTTTAATTAGCATCATTAGAAATGAATTTTCATGGGTGTTCAAGATGTGTGAATTGTCTAGAAATTCTGCACATGAAGACTGAATAAAAATCTAAGTAACTTCCAAAGAAGACAAACAAAAGTCTAAGGAACCCAATGACTGAAGCCCTTCAGAATCACTTAGGAGCCCAAACTGATCCTCCAGGCATGTAACAGATTTGTTACACGTTGTAGCACGTTATATGTTATTTGTTAGGACCACCGACTGTAACTGCAAGGTTGGGTGAATCCTGTGAGTCCCATATTGTCATCCCGGTCCTAAGTGAACCTTTCTTGCAAGAGACTGTCCCAGTTCCCAAGAGGGCACAGGGCTGGCCCTCACTGAGCTTAGAATACAAGTCCTACAGCAGACAGACGCTCCGCAGGGGCTGGCTTTGTTGTATCATTACCTGTACTATTGCTAGTGTTCTATCCCCACCTCACGCCTTTGCCCAAGCCTCTCACACACAGCCTGGCTCTCCTTCATGTCTTCCCTCTTCTGCTAGACTTCAGCAGGAATTTCAAGTCCTTGCTTGTTTCAAGTCAAACATCTCTGACAAGTCCAGACCTTGTTCTAAACTCCAAAGGCCATCAGGAGCACATTCCAGATCACTGTCACTGTCTTTTGTTTTTTATTTTGTTTTGTTTTATTTTTAAAATACAATTTATTGTCAAGGTAGCTAACATAGTGTATACAGTGCGCCCTTGGCTTTGGGAGTAGATTCCCGTGATTCATGGCTTACATACAACACCCAGTGCTCACAAGCGCCCTCCCCTATGCCCATTCCCCAAGGTCATTGTCTTCTAATCATTTCCTGTCTGTAATCTCTCTTCATCAGACTAAAACCCCTTAATAAGGGGCAAAGGATCCTGGCCCTCTAGTGTTTGCTTTAAGCCTCTGCCGGAGACCAGCAGCTGAAACATGGTTTTACACTCGGTCATCTCCATCCAAAGTGTGGTCCCTAAGCCACCACCAGCAGCAGCGGCAGCGGGGGCTGCTATCTTGCGAGAAATGCAGACTGCCGGGCCCCACCCGGCTTGTTGGATCAGAATCTGCATTTTAACAAGAGCCCAGGTGATGTGCCTGTACATCACTGTTTGAGAAGCCTGTACTACCAAAGCACTGAGTAAACAACCGGTTATTGACAAATAAAGCTGGCCTCCCTCCACCCCAACCTGACCCCCTCCCTCACCTTCCCCCTGCAGGGACCAGCCAGTGCACGAGGGAAGACCACCACATCCTGGACTTTGTTGATTGCATATTTATTACAACCGTTCTCTGATAGATAGATAGAGAGTTTCCAGACGGTAAAATGCCTTTTCCTAATTGAACAGAAGCATCTTATGGGCCAGCGGCTGCTCTGATGACCCATCCCGAGCTCCCATCAAAAACACTGCTTCCATATTTGAATGACTGACCAGCACCACCACCACCATGGTGCCCATGGTGCAGAGACCAAGACAGGCTAAGGACACTGATTCAGTTGTTGGAAACCCTGGGACTCAAATTCCTGAAAAACAAACAAACAGAAAAAAAAAAATAGGAAAACCCAGAAAATCAGTTTTGTGACACAGGATACCCAACAATAGCACTTTGTCTATTTTGGCCACTACGGTTTTCTTTGTTGCTAGCACAGTATCTAGTATAAATGAGGAGATCAATATTTGTTGAATAGATCAATCCGGCAGACCGCTGGATATTCATGACCATACAGACTACTCCGGGGACACATGGGCCAGCCCACACCTTCCTCCCAAGCCCAACTCTGGAATCTTGTGGAACCTCCACTGTGCGATCAGCAAACTCCTCCTTCTCCTTAGCTCCGCCTGGCTTCGCTCCAGCTCTGCTCTTGTGTGAAAGGACAGCTGTCCCCCAGTTGCTGCCTTCCCCAAAGGAGAACCCTTTCCCCTACTCTCTCAAGCACGTCCGTAAGGGAGGAGGCGGGCCTCTGTCCTCCAGGCTTCCGGCCGTCTGCCAACTCTTACTGGCCCTCCCTCTGCTGAGGCCCCTGTTCCTCTCCGTCCTTGTCGCTGTCATCTGGCAGCTCTTGGTTACTCTTCTCATTGTCTGAAGACCTCAGCGCCCACCAAGTGTCCTTCTGCCTCTCCACCTCAATTCCATGATGGGCATGGTCAGTTCACAACATCCCATTTCACGTGGACCAAATTTACATTCTAGCACTCGGTGCCACCAAAACCAGCACAGTCTCCAAAATCTCAGATGTCAATGCCAACCCCCGTCCAGCCCCCGGCTAGGCTTCCCAGGCTGCCGTTACCCAAATTCTTCATGTCATCATGAACCCCAGTCCACTGGCTTTCTTCATTACTGTCCAACCGGATCTACTTCTTTCTGTTCTCTCTCTCAGCTTAGATGCCATGGTTCCTGATTACAACCTCCATCTGCAAGTGCTCATGCCTCCCCGAGCCCCCTTCTTCCAAATTCTAGTAACCTGGAAAAATCCAGTCATTCAGATGAATGCAACCACACTGGTTTACCACAGCTTTACTTGGGACGTCAAATGCTGGGGTAGGAAACCGCAGTCAGGCAGGCAGATTTGTTCCATTAATCACGTCTGACTTCAAATGGGCACTCAACTGCTCAGAGGTGCTATTATCATTCTCTGGTAAACTCACTGTGCTATTATCTGAGATATTTACTTCCAACATTCTTTTTCTCCTCCAGCCTCCTCTTCTCCAAATGGCAAATTCCAGGAGTGTCCCAGGATGGAGGGTGGGACCCATCTTGTGTGCTCTCCCCAGGTGAGAGCCCCCATTCCAATGTCCTGGGAGACGGTTTCCAGGCTGATCCCACATGAGGGTCTCCAGCTCTGGCCTCTCCTCTGACCTCCAGACTCACAGGGGCAGTGATTTTCCCCTACCACGTGTGCCTCAGACCCCAACCCAATCTCCCCCTTCTCCACTCCCTCTTCTCCAGAACTTTCCACCGCCATAAGAGAACCGCCATCCACATCAGTTTTCAGGCCAGATACCTGGGAGCTGTTCTCCATTCCTCACTCGCTCATCATATCTTGTCAAATCTCATCCTCAAATCCTGCCATTTTTACCTCTGAAACATGTATTCTGTCCAATGATACACCCACTTCCTTCCAGTTTTACTGCCACTATATAAATCCAAGCCGCCATCATCTCACACGTGTGCCCAGTGTGATAGCCTCTTAACTCAGATCACACCAGAAATTATTCAGCGTCTCCCCACTGCTCTTAAAATAAACCCCAAACTCTTTGTCATGTCTTAAGGATGTCATGGCTTGACCTCTATCTGTCTCTAGGTCCTCATCTCTGGCCACTGGCCCTTTAATTCTTGCCTCCAGCCACACTGGCCTTCTCATTTCCAGAATGCACCTCAGGGCCTTTGCAAGTGTGTTTCCTCAGTCTGGAATGCTTCTCGCTCTGCTTTTTGCTGGGCTAAGTCCTTGTGAGTCCTGACTGCTGTCAACTCACAGAGAGAGCAACCCCCAGAGGAGTCTTCTCCAAGGGTCCGCCGCCTCAGTACTCCTCCTTCGCTTCCTCGGTCATGTTCTCTGGTCACCTCCTCCTCTGTACACATTCAACCTTGGAATGATACAATTATCTGATGGATTACTTATGTGATGGCTGCCTCCCTCACTAGATTTCAGTCTCCACTTGGGCCAAAAATCCAGGATGGCTTCATGTTCAGTGTACACCTAGGCACACAGGAGGCCTTCCCTAAATGGATGAATGAGCAAGTGAATGAGCATGCCGGACGGCCTCGGCCATCAGGAAGGCACCTTTCGGCCCTCTTCAAACAAAAGCTTGCCGACTTGCTGCCCGACTGTATAACATCCGTACCAGAAGCCACACAGCACATCAAGTAGGTCCCTGCAGTTGCAGTGAGCCCTGCAGAGACCATTTGGTACATCTGAGGTCACCTGCAAAGTTCATGTTGGTAAATCTTGCCTTTCTCTGCTCCACGAGGAGGAACACTCAAGCGGGGGTTTGGCCTCTCCCTCCGGGAGCCCAGGGCATCCCTCCTGAAGGCCCACCCTACACAGGCTTCCTCCCTCCCTCTCGTCTCTGCACATCAGGGCCCAAGGCTCTCCCTCCTATAGATGATCCTTGGGCTTGTGAAACCGGAGCTCCCAATTCCTTTTTCCACTTGGAGAAGGGCGTGAGGCCGCAGAGGCACTGTTTAAAACCTGATCATGTGAACCACAAGAGTAAAAGCCACATGCAATACACTTCGGAACAAACATTGAAAACTTGGGAGTTCACTGGCTTGAAAAGGCTCTAAGGGCCCACCGTTGCCAACCTTGTTCAGCTCGATCCGCCGTGAAGTCAAATTCTCTTGCTGCAGGGAAACATGTCCCTTTGCTCTCAGAACCACAATGATGCCCTAGATCAAGAGCGGAGGGCCTCACCAGGGTCTCTGATCCGGTCTTCAACCACCCGTTTCACACAACTTGGCAGTTAGAACATGCTACCTGCAGCCCGAGAGCTTTGCCATCTTGTCTCTGCTATGTTCACAGCAAGCTCCGAGGCGTGGTTTTCACGGGGGCCTCACAGTATTTATAGGGACCGGGAGTCGGGGCGTGGGTTCAAGTATCAGCTCTGCATACTGGCTGCTCAGGATCTTGACACGTCATTTAATATCCCAGAAGCTCCCATCCTTGTTTGTGAAAGCCCATGGCACTACCAAGCACTAATGGCTGTTGCAAGCATTGAGGGAGCTCAAAAAACTATCCACAATATGATTACACGGCAACGTGAGATGCTAGAGTAGCATTCATAACATTGAAATGAATCAGTTTGATTTCAGCTGCTCGACCAATCAAATTCTAAGAACGTGCTGAGGCACCCACAAAGTTGTTAGAGGGACGTCTTCGGTCGCTTGGGCTGCTTTGGAAAAATACCATAGACTGGATGGCTTACGCAACAAACATTTATTTTTCACAGTTCTGGAGGGTAGGAAGTCTGAGACCAAGGCTCCGCAGATTCAGTGCCTGGAGGGAGCCTGCTTCCTTGTTCACGGACAGCCATCTTGTTTCTGAGTCTACACACGCAGGAAATGCACGGGAGCTCTGCAGGTCCCTTTTATCAAGGCACTAGTCCCATTTGCAAGGGCTCCACCCTCATAACCTAATCATCTCCCAAAGACCCAGCCTCCTATGACCATTGCACTGGGGTTTAGGACATTCAGCCCATAAGTAAGGCGGGGAGGGAGCTAACAAACATCAGTGCACCCTCGTCCTGCCTCAAGGCGGTGTATACTGTAAAGGGAGTAGTATTCAAAGGGGAAAAAAAACATCCTAACATCTACAGAGGAAAATATAAACTGTGCTGAACACATTATTCAGTAAGTGGCTGTTCTTTTAAAGGGGCCATTTCTGTTCTTTAAAGGGACTGCTGTGTGAAGCGAATTACATCTCAAAACTTGGTGCCAGGAAATGATTCTCTTTTGAACCAAACCAATGTGCTTCCCTGGGCAAGCCAATAGCTACTCTTACAAAACTCATTCTGTTTTCCATAGCCACCTTTCAAAAGGTAAAAGGAAATAAGGGAAGTTAATTTTAATAATACATTCCACTAAAGCTGGCATGTCTACAACATTAGCCTTTTAACATGTCACCAATATAAAATATTATTGAGATATTTTACACTCTTTTCTCTCATGCAGTCTTCAAACTCCAGAGCTCACCTAACAGGAACAGCGCTGCTCAATTTGAACTAGCCACATTTTCACCCTCTTACATTGTTGGTGGGAATGTAAACTGGGGCAGCCGCTCTGGAAAACAGTGTGGCGGTCCCTCAAAAAATTAACAGTAGAACTCCCCTATGACCCAGCAATAGCACTGCTAAGGATTTACCCAAGGGGTACAGGAGTGCTGATGCACAGGGGCACATGTGCCCCAATGTTCACAGCAGCACTGTCAACAATAGCCAAATCATGGAAAGAGCCTAAATGTCCATCACCTGATGAATGGATCAAGAAGATGTGGTTTATATACACAATGGAGTACTGCATGGCAATGAGAAAGAATGAAATCTGGCCATTCATAGCAACGTGGATGGAACTCGAGGGTGTCATGCTAAGTGAAATAAGTCAGGCAGAGAAGATCAGATACCATATGTTTTCACTCATAAATGTAACAGAAGAAACTTAACAGAGGACCATGGGGAGGGTAAGGGGGAGAAAGAGTTAGGGAGGGGGAGGGAGCAATGAGAGACTCTTGAATACTGAGAACAAACTGAGGGCTGAAGGGGGAGGGGGAAGGGGAAGAGGAGATGATGGACATTGAGGAGGGCACTTGTGGGAAAGAGCACTGGATGTTATATGGAAACCAACTTGACAATAAACTATTAAAAAAAGAAGAAGAACTAGCCACATTTCAAGTGCTCCAGAGCCACAGTGCTGGACAGTACAGGTACGAATCTTCTCAGCCTTCATGTCATCCTGTTACAGGAGGCAAGGGTGGCTGCAGGCCTGAGACAGAATTGGAGCCAAGAACCCAGGAGGCTCTGCAGTAACACAGGCTGGACAGATGGCAGCCTGAGTGGGTGGCGGCGGAGCCAGAGGGAACCGGAGTTCACCAGACATGGGAGCACTCAAGAAGGAAGACAACACAGATCGGGCAGGAGTTCACCAGACACGGGAGCACTCAAGAAGGAAGACAACACAGATCGGGCAGGAGTTCACCAGACACGGGAGCACTCAAGAAGGAAGACAACACATATCGGGCAGGAGGATGCCAAGGACCACACTGACACCCCCACATGGGCTTAGCTCATTCAGTCTTTACAACCAATCTGGGCAACTCCACTTTCCAGATAAGGGCACAAGACTCAAAAGGTTAAGTTACTCCGATCACACAACCGGGGACTGGGGGGCAGCCTGGGATTAACCCAAGACTTCTGACCAATGTGTTTTCCCCAGCATGGCAATGAAGGCCTCCACGGCCTGCAGGCACCCGTGTCACACCTCCCAATGCAAAACGAGCACCTGAATGAAGGACGCGTGTCTGTCACATTTCCCTACCATGACTTCTTCCTACTGGTCTACCTCCTTCATATCTGCATGGTGAGCCTGTAAGAGATTGGTTCTCAACTGGGAACAATGTGGCCCCTGGTCCCAGGGACATCGGGCAAGACATTTTTGATCGTCAAGACTGGAGAGAATGGGGGGCTCCTAGCACCCAGTGGCCCAGGACATGCAACACATCCACTACGGTCACCTTCCTCCAAAGTCACCCCTCCCTTGGCCTGCACAGGTAGAGTGCGCTCATCTGCATGCCAGGTACTTTCCTTAATTTCCACTCCTTCTATCACATCACACAATCTGGGTTCTGCTTTTTAAGAGGAGGAACTGAAGTTTCATCGAGATGTTGATCGGCAAGCAGTGTGCCTATCACTTCTCCCATGGAGCTCTCTCCGGGGTGACACAGGTAGAGAGGCAAACGGGAGAAAAAGAGTCGAGAAGCAATAAAAAATTTCCACTTACAATATTAACCTCTTTCAACCATGCATTGCCAAACGGATCTTTAATGCAAACTGATCTTTCCCGAGGACACACGCCTTTCCTGCGGTCAGACTAGAGCTCCAGGAAGGCTGATTTTTAGGTTTTTCCTCTGAATGTGAAATCGGCGCTTAATCATATCCATGAGGCTACCCATTGGAGTGTTTTGGTCTTCGTTCTTCTGATTTTCACTCTGGAAGGGGATGATTTAAGCAGGCATTGCCTCCCATTTCCATTCTGCTTAAGCAAACACGCATAAGCATTTAACAAGGGCGGAGACTGCAAAATGCACTCCAGTCTTCCCTACTGCTGGGGGGTGAGATGTCTAACTTGCAGAGTCTATTTTTCCTCTGGGTTTCCAGGCCTATGGAGATTTTATGCAAATGTCTCTTGTGGCAAATGATAGGAAGGTAGCTATTTCTTTACCTTCTCTTGACTCCTCCACACTCATCTTCATTCCACTCTGCACGAGTTTACCAGGCACACACTCTATTCCAGGCACAGGGCTTGGAGCTGAGGAGGAGAGAAAGGTACAACAGGGCTCCTGCCCTTGAGCAGACTTGTGACAGTGTAGGGCCCAGACAGACCCAGACACCAGGAGCAGGGACACAAGACAGGACCGGGAAAACGGCTCTCAGGCGAAAACATCCGGGCTGAGCCATGACACAATTCAAAAGGCTGGCAAGGAAAGGAAAGTCATCCCTGGCAGAGGGAGCCCCTCAGGAAAGGTCAAGGGCATGCCTGGTACCAGGGGACAGCAGCTAATCACTCCTTCCAGAGTCAGGTAAGGAGGCTGATGGATGGAGGGGAAGGAGGCTGGACGGACTTGAATGCTAAGCGAAGGAGAACATGGACTTCATTCTACAGCCTCAGAGGACTCCTGAGCAGGGATTACAGCCATTTGTGGTCAAGAAAACCAACAACTCTACGAGCAACGTGACTTCTGGGTTAGGTGAAGAAGAAACATAGAAGGACTTCCTCCCCGGGACCTGACCATGGCAGCAGCCTGGCCACAGTTACTGTGACACATACATTTTTATTGTTTACAATACAGCCATTCAGTCGGTGGTAGTGTGTTCCAGAAGGCCTAGTGGACTAAGACAGTGAGGTAGCGCTATGCTGAAGGGTGGGGCCTCTCGACACCCGGGATCAGTCATGTTCAGTCTCGGCATGCTGGAGCAGTAGGGTTCTTTGCCAGGGACCGGTTTGGGGGTGGTCTGTGACCCACCCAGTCCTGGTCCTACACTGCCAAAAGAAGTCACAGTGTCACCAAAGCCACAAGAGGGAAAGTGAAGAAAACTCCTTTTTTAGACAGAAATATTATTTGCCTCAGATCATTAAGACTCTATGCCTCCCAATTTCAACATATTTGAACTATACTGTGTGATGGCTTCCAAGTGTGCCATTCTGACCCTGTTCCATGTTCCCCTGACTTGGGCCACATAAAACATCCTTGTGACTAACGAAGATTGACGCTTTTCTTCTTACTGAAGTAGAATTCGCGTAACACAAAATTAACCATTTTAACAACACAGAATTCAGCGCATTTACTGCCTTCATAGTGTTGTGTGCAACCACGGTCTTCATCTAATCCCCAAAATTTTTCATCGCTACAAAAGATAATCTCATACCATTAGGTGGCCCCTCCCCTGGCCCCTAACAAGCACCAATTTGCTGTCTCTATGGATTCACCAATTCTTGATAGTTCATGTAAGTGAACCCATACAATAGTTAGCCTTTTGTATCTGGCTTCTTTCACCGAGCATAAGGTTCCTGGGGTTAACCCTGTGTTCTGGCATGTATCCATGTGTCATTCTTTTTTCCGGCTGGATAATATTCCGTTGCATGGACAGACCACATTTGTTGATCTACTCATCAGCTGATGAACATTCAGGATATTTCCACCTTTTGAAAATTCTGAATTGTGCCATTGTAAATGCTTGCGTATAGTACTTCTTTGAGAAGAATGGCTTTTCTTAAGTTTATCTAAATCCCTTTGCTCTGTGCACACAGGGAAGTCTATTATTATTAACGATTTTAAATTTCCAGAACCTCACGCTTAGGGAGCTCAAGTCATAGCAGCTATTTAGCAACTACTGTGCGGCCGGGTCTATGCTGGGCACTTGACATCTTCATCTCATTCCACCCTCAAGACTCCTAACATTTGTGTATCATTGGTCCACCGTGGAGAAAACCATAGTAGGTCAACTGCCACACATGTTCTACAGGTAGTAAGAGGTAGAACCAGGATGAGACATGGTGGGAAAGTGTCCAGCATGTTATCTGGCAAGAGCAGCTAAACAATGAATATCAATGAATAAATGTGAATGAATAAATGAATGAATGAATATCCAATTAATTCACCAAGCACCTAATGGCAGTTTGATAATGAAAAAACAAAAGAACTTGGGAGGAGGGTAAAAAGGAAGCACAGTTAATTATTTATTCTCATAACTAATTACACTTTTATGGTATGAAATGTTTGGTGAGTGGCTGCATTCATTCCCTAGGACTGCCGGGATGAAGTTCCATTAATGGAGTAGCTTGGCAGAAATGTATCAGCTCATAATTCTGAAGGCTCCATGGAGATCCAAGATAGCAGCATGAGTACCCCTGAAGGCGCTAAGGAAGGACCAGACCCAAGCTTATCTCTGAACTACTCCTCGTGGTCCCTGGGGTTATGGCAGTACAACCCCAGGATTCACAGGGCATTCTCCCTGCATGTGTATCTCGGTCTAAATTTCCTCTTTTATAAGGAAAACAGTCATACTTGATTAGGGTCCCACACAATCCAGTATGACTTCATCCTACCTAACTACATCTGCAATGACCCTATTTCCAAATAAGGACATAGTCTGAGATACTGGGGATTAAGACATCATTAAGATTATGAATTTTGCTGAGTGAAATTCAGTTACTAACAGTTACCTTCATCTTCACGTAGAAGTCAAGGGAAGATACCACCATGAAGGCAGAAAGTCATAAAGAGGCATTTCAGTCCTATGGGGTCAGGGATAACCCATCAAAGAGCAGCAGGACTGACTCGAGGCCACTGGAGAAGGACAGGCTGGCCTGGACCTACCACAGGTCACAACATTCTAAATGATGTGAAAGAAAAAATATGAAACCAAGCTTTGGGAAACCTAGTCATGCTCAACCAGCAACTTACACTGTGACTCAAGTGAACACTCACCTTCTCTGGTCCTCAGCATCCAATGATGATAAATGCAGCTTCCATCCCTGATCTCTAACACCCAAAAGACACCTAGTTGTTCACTCCAAAGTCTTTCAGGAGATACAAACCCCACCTTTGCAAGGGTGCAGAACTATTCACAGCTTCTAACAATCGCTTACTGCCCTAGCTCTACGTAAGAACTTTTCAGCCAATGCTCCTGCTACCTTTAAAGTTAGAGATTAAATCTCAGGCATCCAGGCTTCTATAACAAAAAATCGAATTATCCCGACGTAGCTCACTCACACAACACATCAGACAGATGCAGCACAGAAAGTAGGCAGGCTAGTTAATAAGTGTTAGTTCATTAGTTGTGAGGTTGTCAGGAGAACCTAATCGCTGCAATAACACACAAAGCTGTCCCCATCTTAGGAGTCAAGCTAAATGCTTTCCATTTTTATCACCCAATTCATAACCGTGCTGTCTGGCTTTAAGAATCAATAGCCTGGTGGTTTTGGTATCCACTAAATTCGTCTTAGTTTGGACGTTTTTCATTTCCCATGTCACCTGAAGAGAGCAGGATAAGGTAAATTGCTCCTCTCACGGCATTTGTTTTTCCAAATCTATAATTTCGCGCTGACATGCTCCACACACCAGTGAAGGCAAAGGTTTTGGAAAGGAAGCTGCTCTCAGAAGCCCTATCCCGAGATCAAGGAAGCGTTCAACGGAGATCACACGGAACAACCAATTTAACAAGTTCCACTTGGGCAAGTGTCAACTGGCCTACGGATGCCAACGTCACCAACGGGTGAGTCCGTCATGCACTTCACAAAGAGCTGTTATCTAACACTGAGTGCCGAATCCTGAGCTAATTTACATGAATGATCTCATCAGTCCTCCCAAGACAGCTGCCTGCAAAAACGCCACTGTTTTATACACACGCGCGCGCACACATATAATATATTTACGTATTTTGACACATATCACACTGCATTTGAAACTAAAAAAGGAAAGCAATGCCAGCCGGGTAGATAAGAAAGCAGCAAGAAAGTTAAAGAACAAGCACATATTTAAAGCCAATCAATATAAACATGCACAGACTCAAAATCACGGAGTTGAAGCCTAAATGAGGAGTTGGAGAGGGAGCAGTTCTCAAATTTAATGCAAGTCATCTAAATGTGGCAACTGAGGCTCAGACAGGGGAGTGTGACATGCCCAAAATTACCCAGAAAGCAAAGGGCAGAGTTAAGTCAGGAACCCAAGTCCTTGCTTTCTTGTCCTGCTGTTTCTGTTTTATCATCTTTAAATGAACACATACTTTTTTAAATGTTTAAAGGACCCAGGGGTGCCTGGGTTGGTTAAACATCTGACTCTTGATTTTGACTCAGGTCATGATTTCAGGGTTGTGAGATCAAGCACCACATCAGGCTCCATGCTGGGTGTGAAGCCTGCTTGGGATTCTGTTTCTTTGCCTCTGCTCCTCTGCGCATGTGTGCACCTCCTCTCTCTGTTTCTCTCTCCTTCTCAAAAACAAACAAACAAAAAATGTCTAACGAACCTAAATATGGAAAGATTTATGATTTGTAAGCATTCAAGATAGGAGAGAGGGATACTCTTCAAGAATCTCCCAGTCTGAATCCAGAGAAACAGAAAGTCTCTATTGGGGCTCACAGAAGAGGGGAAGGGGGGACTAGTAATGAGTATGTGGTTTCTTTTGGGGCTAATGAAAGTGTTCTGGAATTAAAATGTAGTGACAGTAACACAATCTTGTAAATACACTAAACCCACTGACTAGTACACTCACTAACGGTAAAACTTACAGAATGTAAATTACACCTCAATTAAAAAAACACTCAGTGACATCAGAACGGTCATGGTTGAGCAACACAGACTAGCTTCTATCAAAAAAAAAAAAAGGTCTACGAGTCACCCTTATTTATCCTGAGCCATCTCCAGACATAAGCATGTCAGGTAGCACAGGACAGTTCTTTGTCCTGTGTGATCTACACAATAATCCTGTGGCACAAATGCTATGGTCCCCAAATGACAGATAAAAATCTAAGTCTCCTAAAAGTCAAGAGATTTCCTCAAGATCATATAAGGAGATCAAACATCTGTCTTCTCTATCTCCTATCACAGAGGTTAGCAAAATCTATTTTAATGAGTTGGTCTGGATCTGTCTCATCAGAGAATGAGTCCCTCTAAGCAGCCACTGTGATTTTTCAGAAAAAGAACAAGTGTGAAAGAACAGTTTGAGATTTACAGGAAGGCGAACTGGAGTCAGGAAATGGAAAACACAGAAGGTTGAGAAATGAGTTTCAGGGCACCTGGGTGGCTCCGTAGGTGACGTGCCCACTCTTGATTTGGGCTCAGGTGATGATCTAAAGTTCGTGGGTTTGAGCCCCGAGTTGGGCTCTGTGCTGACAGATTCTCTCTCCCCCTTTCTCTGCTCCTGCCCCACTTGATCTCAATCTCTCTAAATAAATAAATAAATAAATAAACAAAAAAAAACAAAAAAAAAAAGTCAGTATCCATGAAAAAAGGAAGAGGTGTCCACTTAAAGGTACTCCAGGCAGAATGGTTTTAATTGCCTGTTAATTCAATCAAATACCCCTGGAAGACTACTGCTGTATGAGAAAGTGCTTACAGTCTAGCTGAGGGTAAGGGGCATGGTCCCACAACAAGACGGCGGCCACCTTAGTGCCACTGCAAGATTCTGACAACTTGTGTTGAGAAGAAATCCCCTGGTGGCTATTGATCACCAGGCTCTGCCGGAAGTCCCGGGCAAGAAAGGGCGGCGAGGGGGGATTAGAGCCTTCCTTATCGGTGGGCGAGGCGGAGGACCGGTGTACTCAAAGGGAACTTCAAAGTTGCTAAAACCAATCAATACTGAACCTCTAGGACAATCTCTCACTTTCTTCTTTCTTCTTTCTCCTTTTGTGTGTGACAACTCATGACAGCCTCCAATCCCTCCGTCAGGGGCCACCTCTATGGGGACGCTGACCCAGACTCCTCTGAGCACTGCCCCCAAGACTCTGTTTACTTAGAGTCCTTTTTCTGTTTTAACAACTGCAACAATCCTAGCAGGAGTAGTGTTTTCTATCATAGTCCAAACAATATATTTGTATCAAGCACTGCATTTTAAGTGTGTTGCATGCAGGGTCTCACTGAAATCCAACCCCACAGATCAGGTAATACTCTCCTCATTTTAGAGAGAAGGAAACTAAGCAATTTGCCCCACATCACAGTAAGTAACAGAGCAAGAACGTCAACCCAGCAATCCGACATCAGCAGGTTTTCTGCTATATTCCCAGGAGACAGAGGCTGGAACTCTGGCAGTCACCTAAAGAATTTCTGAATTTTCTTTTATATTTGAAGGAATAAAAATTAAAGGTAGGACCACTTGGTGGCTCAGTTGGTTAAGTGTCCAACTCATGATTTAGGCTCAGGTCACGATCTCAGGGTTCATCGGATTGAGCCCCACGTGGGGCTCCGTGCTGATGGTGTGGAGCCTGCTTGGAATTCTCTCCCCGCCCGCCCCCTGCTCCTACTCACTCTCTCTAAATAAATAAATAAATAAATAAATAAATAAATAAATAAAACTTTAAAAAATTAAAGGTAAAGATTTCTCATTTCCTAATTTGCTTCTTAAACTACCTCAGAGTTTAGGCATTCTAACGCAAGATTGAATAATATGTTGAAAAGTTATAATGAAGGTGTCATTTTGCTCTCAAAGAAGTCTGTTGGGCTTTGTTGGGGCCCCTCCAGCCAAAAAACCTGCGAAGGAGATTCCACTGTGAAGGCAAAACCTCCGGGGGGAGCATATGTAATCGCAAAGTCCCTAGCCTTGTCTAGGAAGGCGCAACCCTGGATAACGGTTGGCCCTCCCCCCATTTGAGGATCAGGACAAAAAGAACATAGGTCCTGGGAGACTGGGGTACAGTGCTGTGTGGCCTATGGAGCCCTGCTTCTCCCTACTTGAGAATGTGTGTGCTTGACTGCTTGACCTAAATGGATCAGAGACTGGGGTTAGTTCTCCTATTATTCATACCTCTTGGTGATTGTGGTTTCAGTAAATGGGCAGATTTTCTGATTGAAACTTCCTCCCTAGTTAGAGGCACCTTACTCAAAGACTACTGTTTGAACCTTTAAAGAAAAATAGCCTTGTCATAAGCTTCAGTTAACATTACACTATATACGCAAAATAAGACCCCCGCTGATGTATTTTGAGTGATAAATTATGTTTTTTGATCTTCTGTATTGTACCTCGTTCCTGTCTTTGATTTTCTGTTCTCTCTTCTGTGAAAACAATAATCTTTTCCGAAACATGTGATTCTTAAGAAGTTGCAAACAATAACAATGTAATCATTAAAAGAATGATGTAATCACCTATGGTATATAAGACACTAAGTTTCACAGTAAAGTGAAACACATACTACATAGAATACACACATATGTAGTGCATATACACACACTCTACATGTACACATCATTCTACTTAACTTTACTATCCATTGTATGAAGTAGTAAACGGGGGGAGAAGGGTGTTAAACAGCTGGACAAGGCCCCTTGATGAGGAACTGGTCAACCCGTATGTCACACGCACACCTAGCACACTGTCTAACAGGCCACGCCAGCGCCGCCTGGGTGGCTCAGTCAGCCGAGCAGCCAACTCTCAGTTTCGGCTCAGGTCATGCATGATCTCACAGTTTCATGAGTTCGAGTCCCGCACGGGGCTCTGTGGTGTACGTGGAGAGCAGGCTTGGGATTCTCTCCCCCTTTCTCTCTCGGCCCCTCCCCATTCAAGCAGGTCTCTGTCTCTCTCAAAATAAATAAATAAACTTAAAAAAACATGTCAAGTACACCACACCAGTTAATTCTAGAATGAGTGCTGTGTGTGAGGTCCACCCCCCCACGACCAACACAACGGAAGTAAGAGACGTGAAGAAAGCTAGGACTTCACTTCTACAAACCTCAGAGAGAAGTTTCAAAAGAAAACCCCCTAAAACCCACGCACAGGATACAAGGCCAGGTGGGGGGCGTGGGGTGGGAATACAAGCCCCAATTTGTTCTTGTTTACAAATACTTTTCAGCGGTTTGTCAAACAAAATGAGTTTGTCTGCCAGATGAGATCCCAATTTTCTAAGTTCATGAACAGAAAGGGTCGCCCTGGTGATTTAATAATTTGGCCCTGAATCTTGTCAAAGCCACTTAAAAGAGAGAGAGAGAAAAAAAAATCCAAGCTGTCAGGAGAGAAAAGAAATGCTATTTGATTCACTCTGGGCACTATTTCTGTGCAAACACGTATAGATATTTACAGACTTGCAGTCTTAAGTGGCACCACCTAGGCAGGATGGCACAGGAAGTAAAATGGGCGGGGGGTGGCAGAGAATGTGTCCAGCACCCCATGCCACAAGCCACAGGCCACAGGCAGCATTAAATCGCCTACAGGCCGACTCTGACACCCTCTATTTTTTTTTTTAATCCTGTAGGTAGCAAAGACACGGCTTTAAATTATAAAACTCAGAATAATTAGGGAATGAGGAATTTTTCAAGAAGCCTGTCACCACGTGCGTAAGTAGGACGCACTATTCAGAGGCCGGGGAGACTGGGAAGGTGGCTTTCCAAGTCCTAATAAGGCCCTTGTTAGGAGAAAAAAAATCTTCTTTTACTATTGCCTTCGTTTTGTAATTCAAGGGAACACCAAGGTTCTTATTCAAGTGTATTAATCAGAATAATAAAACATCCCCAATCTATCTCTCTCTCCAAATTACCCCACCATGAGCTCTCAGGGGGAAGATTCAATATTGCTACTCCATAGCCAAAGGGCACTTCTCTTTGAAGAATGAGTCCCATTCAGTTAGTTACAGTGCTCAGAATCCCATTTCATATTTGCACCTTAGGGTGCCTTCCATGGGGAGGAGGGAGGAGGCCTAATCTCTCCCCGCTCCCTCCAGAGGGAAGGAGGTTCGCCTTGATAGCTCCACATTCCCTTCAGCTCTCGATTCTCACCCTCCTGAAGCATCCCCTCCTTCCTAGCATTTGCCAGCTTTACAACCCACACTTAACTTGCAAGGGTTCTTTTTTTTAATGTTTCTTTATTTTTGAGAGGCAGAGTGTGAGCAGGGCAGAAGCAGAGAGAGAGGGAGGCACAGAATCTGAAGCAGGCTCCAGGCTCTGAGCTGTCAGCACAGAGCCCGACGCGGGGCTTGAACTCACGAACCGCAAGATCATAACCTGAGCCAAAGTTGGATGCTGAGCCACCCAAGTGCTCCTGCGAGGCTATTTCTGTCTCTCCTCCCTCTAGAGAACATGCTCCATGCATACAGGGCTTACTTCCAAGTAAATAGCACACTTTACTTTCAACTCATGGCTGGTAGGATGTTTTTACCCAATTTTAAACAGGAACTAGAGATCTTTGAAATTCCTGATTTGTTGGTTAACCCAAACCTCTGGAAAAGCACTAGAGACAAGCTTCAGCGAATAAAGGGCACTGAGGAGGCTGGTGACCTTAAGCCAAGATGTGATGTGGTTCCTTCTTAGCAAGAAGTGAGGGCAGGTGGGAAATTCAAAGGACATTTTGTCTCTATGATCTTCCTAAAATCCGGTCTTCACGGTTAAGTCTCAGAATTCTTCTGAAAGGTCTCTTAATTTCTAGAATCTGAGACTTCCACCATTTGACACCCGACATAAAATAATGTACATTTTGAAACCAAATAAAAGCAGTTTGATGACCGGCCTGTCCTTCCTCCCAATTATCTGCTAACTCAGCTGCTTGTTCTCCACCCAGACTTCACTCAATGGCCACCTCCTCCATTAGGCTTCCTTAGAAGGCAGGGCTCACGGGGCGCCTGGGTGGCTCAGTCGGTTAAGTGGCCGCCTTCGGCTCAGGTCATGATCTCACGGTTCGTGGGTTCGAGCCCCGCATCAGGCTCTGTGCTGACAGCTCAGAGCCTGGAGCCTGCTTCGGATTCTGTGTCTCTCTCTCTCTCTCTCTGCCCCTCCCCTGCTCATGCTCTATTTCTCTTTGTCTCAATAATAAATAAAACATTAGAAAAATAAAAGGCAGGGCTCAGCCCCGTCAGAGTGAGAAAAATCAAGTATTTTATTCAGCTTTTGCAAATCTTCCTATCTTAGTTCAAAAGAGCTTAGTGAGAAAGTTACTTCCTCTTTTTCCAGCCTCTGTATGATGCTGGTTATCCTGAAAGCCTTTCACTACCTGACAAAGGGGAGAGAGAACCCCCCTTCAAAAGAACCCTGGGTCGGGGCGCCAGCATGGCTCAATCAGTTGAGCGTCCAACTTCAGCTCAGATCATGATCTCACAGTTGGTGAATCTGAGCCCCACATTGGGCTCTGTGCTGACAGCTCAGAGCCTGGAGCCTGCCTCAGTGTCTGGCCTCCCTCTCTCTCTGCCCCTCCCTTGCATGCATCCTCTCTCTTTCTCTCTCTCTCTCAAAAATAAATAAACATTAAAAAAAAAAAAGTACAAGAGCTTTGGGTTGACAGCAGCATCTAGCCCGGCTTTAACACATCATGGGTTCATTCCTTTGATTACCTGCTTAGGGAGAGTGATATAAATTTCTCATTACCATAAATAATAAGGTCCTAAGAAGACATGGGTGAGCACTGAACAGGGAGACGGGCATGGCAGAGGTCACGAAGCCCTGGCCAACTGTGAACTCGTGAGGGCAGAGAACTCAGTGTCCGGCTGGTTCTCGGTCACGTCCACACCCGTGGCACCTGGAACACGGCAGATCACTTACTGCAGAGAGAGAGCGAGGCTCAGGGGCTTTCAGCTAAATGGTGTAAGGACAGACGTAACAGGGACTTAAACCACGTCTCCCTGCTCTAAGTCCAGAACATTTCCAACTTGGGGACTCTGCACCAAACTGCTTCAAAACCCGGTAAACGCTTGTTACATGAATAAAAAGAAAACGAAGATGGTCTCTTCCCGGAGGTATTCATAACCCACCAGAAACACTTCACAACTCAGACCATCCAGAGACTTCCATCCACTTTTTTTTTTTTTTTGCCTTCAAAAATATGAAAGACCAGCCCATGCTTCCGTGGAAGTTGACCAACGTAGAAGTTTATCCTGCCCGTCACAATGATTAAAAACAAACTCCACACCAGAGAATCTAGTGATCTGACATGCCGACTTCCTAAGTTCAGCAAAACAGGAGATATAATTGACAGGTATTTCCAAAGGCTGTTTTGAATTTTTTTTTTCCACAGCAACCCACATCCCGAATATTTATTCAGATTTTACTTCAGAAGTTTCAATCCTCCTTTTTTTTTTTTTTGCTTTAAAATGCCCTCAGGCACATTATCCTCTCAAGGTGAACATCAGGTAAGAATTCTGCCCAAAACAATCACAGTGACTTTTCTTTGTAGACACCACCCACAAAATTTCCGGAGGAGAAGGTAAGGACGGAGATGCTCTGTAACTTGGGGCGGCTCTAAAGCAGAGGGTCTTCAATGAAGAAAGAACCACTTTCCTAGAAGTCAATAAGAAGGGGCGCCTGGGTGGCTCAGTTGGTTAAGCGTCTGACTTAGGCTCAGGTCATGATCTCACAGTTTGTGGGTTCGAGCCCCGTGTCGGGCTCTGTGCTGACAGCTCGGAGCCCGGAGCCTGCTTCCAATTCTGTGTCTCCCTCCCTCTGCCCCTTCTCTGCTCATACTCTGTGTTTCTCAAAAATAAATAAACATTAAAAAAAATTTTTTTTTAAAGAAGTGAATGAGAAAAGCCCATCAAGTAACAAGACAAATAGTCAAACTTAGAAGCCTGTGAGCTGGCTCCCGAGGAGGCCGGAGCCACCACAGCGTCACCTGCTCACCCGGGCCGTCAGGCGTGGAGAGGACTGGCTGCCGGTCCCTGGCAGCTGGCAGCAGGCCTGAAGAAAACAGAAGGAAAAGGCAGCCACAGAAACCTCAGAAGCACGACAGTGGGGGCCACTGGTTACAGGGTCAAACTGTTCTTCATGCAGGGCCGTCCCCATGGACGACAGCACGGCAAGGACGAAATGAGTCGCATTATGAGAGGTCTAAATAATACTCAGTCTCTTGTGTTTGAGAAAGGGAGAGAAATGGGAGTTTAGAACACTTTCTGCAACATTATCATGTGTTTTTGGTTTTCTTTGTTTTGGGACACTTTGCTGCTTTCAGGGGGAAACTTTCGTTCGGAAATCCACCCGTATGAAACATTTTATTGCTAACAACGACTTATTATTAGGCTCTATGGTGTTTCATGGGAAAATCTCTTTATGATCATGCTAAGTGCTATCATTATTAGCATATTATTAGGAGCATATATATTAATAATACCAGCAGCATAAGGGCGCTTGGGTGGCTCAGTTGGTTAAGCATCCGACTTCCGCTCAGGTCATGATCTCACGGTTTGTGGATTCGAGCCCCGTGTCGGGCTCTGTGCTGACAGCTATCTCAGAGCCTGGATGGAGCTTGCTTTGGGTTCTCTGGCTCCCTCTCTCTGCCCCTCCCACGCTCACATTCGGTCTCTCTCTCTCTCAAAAATAAACATTAGAAAATAATAACAGTAGCAGCACATTTTTCCATATGATAATCTGACAGATGATTATATAGAAATTATGGACTTTCATACGGAGGCTAAGCCAAATGCTCACTACTACGACTACTATCACCACCACCACCACCACCACCACCACTAGTAACAACCACCACCGTCTTTCTAGGAACAACACATTTTAAGTCTTATATGTGTCTTAAGGGAAAGGAAATCTCTGTGTGTCTTCTTTGTTTCACACGGGCTACATGCTAGGATAGGCACCAGGTTAACATGACCTCACTGGATGCTCACAATTATTATCACTCCTCCCCTCTTCCTTCTGAGGAGCGTGACACCAGAGAGGTTAAGTGATGTGCAAGGCGCCAGTGTCAGAGCCAATGTTCAGACCCAGACACGGTGACTCCAAAGCCAGGGTTATTTCCCCTCCTTGTGACAGAGCATACTTACTCTGACTGCAGACATTCTGGAATGAGAAATGTCAGGAGGGCAGAGGCGGACCAGGAAAATCTGTTCTTAGATGACCCCTCCAAGGGGCCAGGATATTGGGAGACTGTGAAGGAATAAGAAGCATCTTCTGTGACCTAAAGGCAGCATTACCGAGCAGACTAGTAGAGTCACATGCTCAAAAACAAAAACCCACACCAAGCTCCTGGACTTTTCCTCCATAGGAAATGCAGGCATGTCAAGCCCTACGCCCGCAGTCCACAGAAGCGTCTCTCTCCCTGACTTCATATTCCATGCACTTTGTGATTTTCCAGAACAGACTTCCTTTCCCACTATACCCCGGGAGTTCCCCCAAAACCCCACCCATGAGAAAAGGAAAGGAAACGGTGTGGTCGGGGAGGTCAGAAGAGCATGTAGTCTGTGCCAAGTGCTATCTTATTTAATATCCACGAACAGCTTTCCACAAACAGAAGACCACTGGGTGCGTCCGGAGGAAGGAGCTCCCTGGCTGGCCAAGCTACTGCAGGCAAGAAAGAAGATTCAGGAGATGCAAATCGCGCTCTCAAGACATCTCTGAGACAGGTGTTCAAGAGGGCGTCAGGATTCACGCAGGGAGCCAGTGAGGAGCTGGGAAACAGTTCTGAAAGTTTAAAATTCCCTTCTGTCTCTCACCACCCTGGACCCCTACAAGGCTGTCATTCCAGTTGGGAGAGAAAAAGAAACAGCCAACCACCCCACCTCTGATCATGGACGCTGGACTTTTCCAAGGGCAGATGAGGAAGGACCAACACAGCCTCAGCTCCAGCCTGGACACGTAATGCCTGCCCCAGGCCAAGTAGAAAAAAGCCTCCAAACCAGGGAGTAGCTGCTTCCAACAGCTCCCCCATACGTACATAAGCTGGGACATAAAGTCAGTTTCCTGACAACGCCGCTCATGGAGATAAAAGTCTCGCCTGCCCAATCTCCACTCCAAACCCTGAAACCCCAGCAGAGGCTGTGGGAAGTAAAGAACACTGCTTCCCCCAGGAAGCAACTTGGATTCCAGAATACAGACGCTGGGCCACCTCGTTCAGAGTCCCTCCTGCCTCCCACAGCAACCTGGGAAAATCCTTCTCCCAGAAACAGAACTTTTTCCAACTCAGCTCCCAATCTTGGTGGCGTGTCCGCATTGAATATTCACCACTATGGACCTCCTTATTTACAAAAGGAGAGCCCCCTTTCATCCCTCAGAGTCTGCCCTTTGCAGCTTCTCTGGCAAAATCAAAAGAAGAAGTGGTAGGAGAATCTTTTGCTTTCACGCAAACAGACCTTAAAAAAAAAAAAAAAAGAAAAGAAAAGCAACTTTAATATAGATGGAGTTGGTAGAGGCAGCTTTTGGTTTTTTGGTGTTTTATTTTTTTTTTATTTTGCAAAAGAATATATTTTGGGTTCCGAGTTTCTGTAGGGCCTCTCTCTCCTACAACTGCGGGGAAAATAAGGAAGTTTATTGGCTATGGAGGGAAAAACTGGGCTCGCATACCGTGAGGTTGAACGCACGAAGACGACACATTTATGCTTGATGCGACGCCCACCTAGCCTCCGAAACTCACAGATCCACACGCTTCCCGGCACCCACATCCCGTCCCTGAAGCGTGTGGTTGGGCCCCACATGTCTGCGCCTATAACTGGTGAATAATTTGCAAATGTTGACAAGATCATGCAGCCGCCTCTTCCCAGATACTGGGCCACCAAAGACGGGAGTCTCTGTTCAATTCTTCGCGGCTGGGTGGGGAGGAGGGACTGAGAGAGGGGCTCTGAAGCCTTGGTGCTGCCCAGGCACCTGCGGTCCCAGCTGGACCTTGAGGGCAGGGCTGGAGCACGGAGCATCTCTGCCCACAGACCTGGATTCCTCTGCCAGAACCACTCTCGGGGGGCAGCGCGGAGGCGGCACATCTCAGAGGAGCCAGGAGGCTGTGATGGTTGGAAGCGGGGCCCTCGGAGCAGATGGATCCGGGCTCCAGCCCAGCCCGCCCTGGTACTGCCATGCGCCTTTGGGGAAGTCACACAATGTCTCTGAACTCCGTTTCCTCATCTGTCCAGCAACCCCAGACACGACTGCCCAGAGTTGGACAATCTCAAGAGCAAAAGGGCATAGTATTCCCACAAAATGAGGCCAAAATAACGGAGGATGGCTCAAATATGACAGTGTAACTGTTTTTTTTCAGTCGTTAGCAGGGATAGGACTCAGGGAATGGTAACAGTTGTTGCCGGTCCTATTTTAAGAGAACTGATCTTTAAAAAGGTTTACATTCAGCCTCCGTCTCTGCACACTGTGTCACCTGGGAGATACTATTTAATCTGTCAGCCTCAGTATCTTCACCTGAAAACTGGGTTAACAAAGGTAGCAAGATGTAGGGCTGGCGAAAGCTCGGTGTGGCATCATTTCAGTAAGCAATGAACACAACGCCCAGCATACAATATGTATTTGATTAACTCTTAGCCGTAATAATCATTACTACTGCTTACTTACATTTATGTTTACATAGATATAACCAATTGGATTCTTGCACCAATCAGAACCACATATACATTAGTGGATATATGCATATGGGGTTTTATAAATGTGAGTGTGAGTGTGTGTGTGTGCGTGTGCACATGGTAGACACAGTGATTTACAGTGTAGGCTCTGGGAGCGCCTAGATGGCTCAGTCGGTTAAGCGTCTGACTTCGGCTCAGGTCATGATCTTACAGCCTGTGGGTTCAAGCCCCATGTAAGGCTCTGTGCTGACAGCTCAGAGCCTGGAGCCTGCTTCAGATTCTGTGTCCTCCTCTCTCTCTCTGCCCCTCCCCCACTCATTCTCTCTCTCTCTCTCTCCCTCTCTCTCTCTCTCTCTCTCTCTCTCTCTCTCTCAAAAATGAAAAAATGATTTAAAACATTAAAATAAAAAGAATGTATACTCTGGAGCCAAACTTCCAGGTTCAAATTCTGCCTCTGCCACCTATAGGCTGTGTGACTTTGTGCAAATCAATTAACATCTCTGGACCTCAGTTTCTCCATCTGCAAAATGTGATAAAAATTGTACTTACCTCGTAGGAGGTTCTGTTAAATAAGTAGATTATAGGTGCAATGCTTAAAACATGTTAAGTGCTCAGATCATACCCAGGTAATAAAAACATTAATGCCTGCATTATCTAATTTAATATGTTACCGGAACCTTTTCTGAGAGTTGGTTTCAATGGGAGTGAAGAATGAACAGCTAAGAATTTGAGATATTAGAAGGCACGGACCTGGACAAAGCCAAGACCTCTAACACACTCACTTGGTGGTGGAGGAGAGAAACATCGAAAATAATCCAAAGCTCTAATAAGAAAAGCAAAACCTTTTTTTTAATTTTTTAAATGTTTTATTTATTTTTGAGAGAGAGAGAGAGATAGCATGAGCAGGGGAGGGTCAGAGAGAGAGGGAGACACAGAATCCGAAGACAAGCTCCAGGCTCTGAGCTAGCTGTCAGTACAGAGCCCGATGTGGGGCTCGAACCCACAAACCATGAGATCATGACCTGAGCCAAAGTTGGATGCTTAACTGACTGAGCCACCCAGGTGCCCTGAAAAACAAAACCTTTAAAATAATAAATAAGAAGGGGAGAGGAGCCAGGAAGAGTATCTTCCTCGTAAAATTATCCTGCCAGCAAAGAACACAATAAAAGGAACTAAGAAAGACAACCCAAGAGTCCCTCTTGCAGAAGGCCTGGGGGAATGCACAAAGAAACAGGTGGAGCCGGAGGGGACGTTTCCACCGTAAAGGGGATGTGGTGGGACCTGCACTCTTCTAGAAGCATCCGGAAAGGTGCTAGTTCATGTGGGAACCCACAAGGAACAATTAGCAACAGATAGAGGTGTGCAGATGAGTGGGGGGCTGGATTTCCAGTCAGTCCCGAGGCGGGCTGACGAAAAGGGGGGAAGAAGGCGACCCCTCCAGCCAAGCCCTTCACCTTCTCCAGCCTGCGCCGCCTGCCTCTGGGCTTCCCTCCACCCTGGCCTGCCTGTCCAGCGACACCTGAGACCTTCGGACAGTGGGGTCTGCATGTCGCTCCTCTTCCCTCGTCCTGAGGGATCCAGATTACCCAGCCGACTGGGTTTGGGAAGGAATGCCACCACCTCCAGTGTTGTGGTTGATTCCAATCAGCTTATACTCGTTGCAGTCCAAGTCCCAGGGCCTCAGGATGCCAGGTGGCCCACACCGGAGCTGTTCCAACTGCTACAGAGGCAATGGCAGTTGTGGGAAGAGCAGCCCATGGAAGAAGACACAGTCTCCCCTCAAGTCAGTCCTACCTCTGGAACTCCCAACTCCAAGAAACCTCCAGAATATTCCCTAGACTGCGTAAGCCTGTTGATCGACGCTGCTTCTCACAACAAAGTCATTTAAACAGAGACAGTGCCTCTGAGTTCTGGGATCCTCCTTTACCTGTAACGTGGTGCTTTAGAGGCACTGACTTGAGTCTTACCCCACTTTCACCATTTACAGCTGTGACCTTGGACGGTAACCTCACTTAGCATCCCTCCCCACCCCCACCCTCCTTTTATTTTGCCCATCTATAAAATGGGGATCGTAATCCTAAAGTGCAGGGTGCTACGTGAATTATATAAGGCAATAAATACAAAGTGCCCAGCCATATATAAATTAGTACGACTACAGATGTGAACACACACACACAAGCCGCATTAATCTTTAAAAATGAACATACTATCTAATAAAAAGTGTTGGTGAAAAAGGAATACGGGGAAACGTCAGGAAAGGAGTAAGTGGAACTTCAGGGGCCTTCCCATTCCTAAGGTTTGGAAGGGAGCCTGGTGGAAGAGGGGACCACTGGAAGTGCTCCAGACGACCGGCGCCTTCCCTTTCCCCACTCTTTACCAAGACACACACATGGCGTTACGGCACCAGGAATGTTCCCCGCTGGTAACTGCTGCTCCAAACGCTGGATGCAGGATCTTGACACATTTTCCAAAGATCTAATCTGGGGGATGATGTAATCACCCGGGTCCCCACCACCCCCAGCTCTCTTACATACTGGAAGAATATGCACAAAGGAAAACTGGCACGATCCCAGCCTTATCTGGCCCCCGATGCGGGTGACAAATGCGGACGCCATGACACCCTTCCTAAATCCTTGCTCAGAAATAATTCTCCATGAGGGCTTTCCATCCTGCTCCTAAGTGGTGCCAGAGAGAGTCCGTGGAAGGAACTTTCAAGGTCAGGCACGTCAGCTTCCAGCCAACACTATTGCAGTCAATTAAAAGTACCAACGGTGTGGACCTCGGTCACCTACAGCGGTGAATTCCGGATTCTGCTCTGAATGATTGGTTTGGACACCTTTATCAGAATTCTGCCTCCAGATTCCTGGAGCCCTCTTTTCCTTCAAGAAATTGCTGATAACAAATTTGATCTGCATCAGGATGGAGAGCCAGCTATATGCCCCGGCCCTTGCAAAACGTTGTATGTAGTAGAATATTACACTTCTAATCCTGTGGGCAGGAGGCAGGACTACGCCTGTGAAGTCAGACTGGAGAAGGGCACACCGCCACCTGTTTGGTCATGCGAGAGGCATTTCTACAGCAACACTATGGGCTGGCACTGTGGCTTCGAAAATAAAGGCATAATCCACACAGCAGAAACAAATCAGTAGGCAACTAACTCCAGCAAAAAGGCATGCCTGTGTTAGTAAAGATAGAGATAAGAACATTCTGATAGGCAAAAAGCGAGAGTCACTGGCTCGAAGTGTATTGGTGCAAGGAGATATCTGATGTGCAGAAATGGAAAATAGGGACGCCGCCGCCGTTGACGAGACCACACTGAAGCGAGGATCTGATGTGTGGACGAGCGTTTGCTGAGCGTGTGTGCACTCACAGGCGTGAGCTGAACTTACATGGAGTGCAGGGAGAGGCCGTATCGTAGCTGCCCTGTGCACTTTCTACCTGTCTTAATTCCTTTTTTCTAAGTATATTTATTTTCAGAGCAAGATAGAGATGGTGTGAGTGGGGCAGGGGTAGAAGAAGAGGGAGGGGGAGGGAAGGGGAGAGAGCGAGAGCTCGCATCCCAAGCAGGCTCCGTGTTGCCAGCACAGAGCCCAATGCAGGGCTTGAACTCATGAAATGGCAAGATTATGACCTGAGCCAAAACCAAGAGTCAGAAGCTAAACCGACAGAGCCACCCAGGTGCCCCTGCCTGTTTTAATTCTTAAGAAGCCTGACTCTGCAGCTTTCTCTTAGGCCCTGACTCATTCTATTTGAAAAGTTCAGTGTGACCATACCAAATCTCCGTACAAAATAGTAAGTCTCTTGTAGGCAACGGCTGTATCTAATGTTCGGTTAAATATTTACCTGCAAGGGTTTTAAGGAACTTTATGGTCATTTTTATTTTGAAATCATTACAGGTTCACAAAGGTCCTGTGTACTCTTCACCCAGGTTCTCCCAATAGTGATATCTCACATAACTACAGTCATCCTCAAAGCCAGAAAACTAACACTAAGCAGCCATTTAGATTACAGACCCTCCTCAGATTTCACTCGTTTGTGCAGCTACTAGTGTTTTGGTTTTGGGCTTGGTTTTTTTTTTTTTTTTTGGATTTTGGGTACGATTCAAAAATGTTATCACATGTATAGATGTGTGTGACCACCACCAAAATCGAGATGCAGGATTGTTGCGTTTACCCCCAAAGCAACTCCCTCAAGCTACCCCGTTATTGTTGCACACACCCCTGCTTCCGGCCAGCCCCTGGCAACCACCGATCTGCTCCTATGCTCTGCAGTTCTGTCACGTGGAAGATGCTATATAAATGGAATCATATCGTCTGTAACCTTTCAAGATGGTTTTCACTAAACATAACACCCTCAAGACCTCCCCTCAGATGTTGCACATATGAAGTTCATTCCTTTTTATTGCTAAGAAGTATTCCATTGTAAGGCAAGACCACAGTTTAAAAATTCGCCTGTTGGGTTCCTGGGTGGCTCAGTGGGGTGTGCATCGGACTCTTGATCTCAGCTCAGGTCATGATCTCACAGTGTGAGATCGGGTTCTGTGCTGTCAGTGCAGAGCCTGCTTGGGATTCTGTCTCTCTCCCTCTTTCTCTGCCCCTCCCACATGTTCTCTCTTTCAAATACATAAACTTAAAAAAATTTTTAAATAATAATTCGACTATTGATGATGCAGATGTTTGGTATCTTAATTATGACCACAGTATCACACGTGCATGAGTATGTTCAAACTCATCAAATTACATACATTAAACATGTGCAGTTTTTACATAGCAATGATTCCTCAATATAGCTGCATAAAAATAAATGCATGTGTCAAATTAAAAAAAAAAACAAATTCTGGTATCCAAGAACAATGATAGTTAATTCCTACTGTTACCCGCTGAAGGACACAGGGCGCGTGACCAGCATGGACCTATTACAAACAACACTCCTATGAACAATCGTGTCCAGGTGTGTGTGTTAACACAAGTTTTCATTTCTCTAGGATAAATGCCCTGGAGTGCAAATGCTGGGTCATATGGCAAGTAAGTATCTACTTAATTGTTTAAGAAAGTGTCAAATGGATTTACAGAATGGCTGCGCCATTTCACATTTCTGCAAAAGATGTGGTTTCCGCTCATCCTCACTGACCCTGGCTACTGCCAGCACTTTTCACTTCCCTCTAACAGGAGTGAGGTCGTAGCTACGGCTTCAATCTGTAGCCCCCTGGTGGTGTGGAATCTCTTTTCATTGGCTTATTTGCCATCTGTATATATTCTTTGGTGACGTGTCTATGTAAGCCTGATGCCCATTTTCTAACTGCACTGTTCAGTTTCATCCCGTCGGGTTTGGAGGGGTTTCTACCTATCCTGGAGAGAGCTTTGCTGTCAGATATGTGATCGGCACAGCCTTCTCCCAGTTGGTGGCTCGTCTTTCACCCTCCTCAAAACAGACCCCCTTCCAAAGCTACATATACAATTTTGATGAACAATTTCATCCATTTTGTTTTGTGTTTTGTGCTGTGTTGGGAATTGTGCTTCTGGTGTCCCAGCTTTCTTTAATCCAAGATGAGTAGAGGCACTTGAACACATTCCTTAACCCTATGATGACTCAGTTTCCTTACCTGTGAAAGGGGGCGGGCCAGCCTCCCACCCAATTCATGAGCTATTGTAAGAATCAAGAGCTGAAGTGTATTCTATAAAGCACTTACAACACACAGTATTTGCGGTTTTTATTATTTTCACACACTCAGAATATGCGCTTTTGCTCCACCCACCTCCTGAGGGCCCTGGGAGGAAAGGCCTGGTAATGAACTTGGGAGAAAAACCGCAGGGTTAACAAGCACCTGTGCAAAGGCATGATTTCCTGGAGGCAGAGATGAGGACAGAATGCTCTAAACACAGAAATCAGGCCAGGTGGCTCACACAAAAGGTAAGTCAGAAATAAAAGGAATTCTGACCCCAGGCAATGCCAAAAATAAAAGCGATAATTTGGCTTCTTCAACACACAACGGCTGACTCTCTACCAGAACAGGGGCACCAGCCTCCACGCCCCCCAATCCTCTCAGCCTCTGCCTCAGGTTCCAGACCACCCAGCTGGGGGGGGGTGGGGGGGTAAGAGGGTCTTCCTTTGATGACCACTGGCAGGTGAAGGAAGATAATTGCCACTTTCCTTTGGAAATGGCTCAGTCCCAGGCTGGAGCTCAAGGTGGCTCTGACTCATCTCAGTGCCAAATGAAAATACTTTAAATTAACCTTTGGGGAACTCCCACAGGAGGGCTTTCCCCTCTCCTCTGCTTAAATGTCCACGGAGGCAGAGACAGGACCCCTACCTCTGCACCTGTTTGATAGTCTCCTAGGACAACCTCACTTACCTCTCCCCCCACCTGGATGAATGAGGCGCGTGCTCCTGTGGGGTTCTTGAAAGACCTATGCTTATCACTTCCCACCCGGAAGTACTTGTTTCCTTGTCTATCTCCCTCCCCCTGGGCCACACTCCCAAGGGGGCAGAGACCCTACTCCACTCATTCCGGTACCCCATGCCTAGCACATTGTGTGACACAGAATCAACGCTCAGGAGGTTAACAAGCTGCCTGGGTGGGTGAGTGGATAACCAGACGGACAACTGGATAGATAAGAAGACGGGCAGATGAACACTGACGAAAACTTAAAGAAGAGCAAGGGATTCCAGGGAACGGCAAAGCTTTCTTTCTCCAAATCACTCCACTCCACCAGTGTCTTACTGCACCTCTGTAGCTCCCCTCAAGACAAGAAGCATAAGCCTGTCCTAAATAAAAACTACTGTCCCAGCATGGAATTGGCAGAGCACTTAATTTCCCCAAAGTTCTAGGGGTTCTGCGTTTATAGAACTTACATTTTCTCCCTCAAATTGAGATTCTGTCTCTGTCACAATCACCTGTGCGACTTACGTAGCACTCCATACATAGCAACGTCTTGGGCACAAGTCACCCACAGAAGATGTCAGGGAGCGAGGCTTTGTAAAGGAAAATCAGCCTGGAGATGTGGAGACCTCGCAGATGTGATACGCTAATGGCATTTACAGAGAGAAATGCTAATGGCATTCAGTGGCCTCTAAGGTGATAGGACTATTTAATAAAGTAAACAACCAAAGGTGAAGAGGAGTCAGAGGTCCCCAAGACCAGGCCCAGGCTCCACGATGCTCTGAGAGGCCTCGGAGGACTCAGATATAGTCACACACACTCATGGCTATGACTTATTCTGGCAAATAGACACCAAACAAAATCAGCAAAGAATAAAGGGGCATGGGCCAAATCTGGAAGGAACCAGACACTAGCTTCCGTAGTCCCCTCCCCCTGGAGTCACCTGGGTTGCACCCACGCCACCCGGCAGTGAGCTCTGGCAACCCAGGTGAAATGTTCGACCAGCAAAGTTCAGACTCAGTGCCCAGGGTTTCTGCTGGAGACTGGTCAGGTGAGCATTCTTCGCCTAACATGTACCAAAATTCTGGACTCCCAGAAGGAAGAGAGGTGTTCGGCATCAACTACATCGTCTGCATGGACGCTTGAGGCATAGTGAGCCACCCTTACCAGCTTCAGGAATGGTAGGAACACTCCTAAAATCCAAGTTTTCAGACATCAGCCAGGACAATCCTTCTTATAAACAGACCTTTCTACGGATGCCAGCCAGGCTGGTTACCTCTTGTCAGCACAGGGCCATACACCCAAAAGAATTTTAGCCCAAGTCGTCATCTTGGAAAGTCATCTGTTGATTCCAACATTGCTACCCTTTGTTCACAGTTGTTTTGGATTTCTTTTTGAGCTCTACCTTCAGGACCCTAAGTGCAAAATATAGTGACTCTTCAGCCCAGGAGGCGGACTGTATCTCCAATAACCAAGGTATCTGCCAGCCTCTTTGCTTCCAACCATGAGTCAACAGTAAAATAACAACACTGAACCTTCCTACCTTGGCCTTCAAGCAGAGCACTTAACAACTATCCATCCACTCATTCCTCAAGCTTATATTTGGCACCTTGTGAGCAATTTTTTGTTCGCTGGTGACACACGTATGAGAAAAAACGCCACGAGAGACCCACAGCCCAGCGTGCTGCTGTTCAGTCCAATAAACACCACATACACACACACACACACACACACATACACACACACACACACACCTGCAAACTGTGTGCCGCACAGAGCCAGTTGCATATCTCTGTGGTTTTGATATCTTGAGCAACCGGTTTTATTTTCCCCAGGGAATATGACTACAACTCTCTGCTTTAAAAATAAATAAATAAACAAACAAACAAATAAATAAATAGAATCTCAGGGCATCTGGGTGGCTCAGTTGGTTAAGCGTCTGACTTCACCTCAGGTCGTGATCTCACGGTTTGTGGGTTCGAGCCCCACATCAGGCTCTGTGCTGACAGCTTGGAGCCTGAAGCTGGCTTCAGATTCTGCCTCCCTCCCTCTCTCTGCTCCTCCCCTGCTCGCACTGTCTCTCTCTCTCTCAAAAATAAACAAACATTTAAAAATATTTTTAATCTGCTTTTTAAAAATGACTACAGAACTCCCAGTGCTCCCAATCCAGCACAGACTTTACTTTTTCCAGAGCATGGACAGAGTGCGGCCACCTGCGGCCTCCTCTTTTCTGCCTGTTTTGTTTCCTGGCTGCTCTCAGCCAGGCCGGTGGCCTTAAGTGCCACTGAAACAATGGCAACTCCCAGGCTGCAGCTCCTCACCCAGCCTTGCTCCAGAACCCCCAGCTCACATCCCAACGTCTTCACCGGCTGTCTACAGAGCACCATTCTTCAGTCAGACTAAACCCCAACTACTAGTATCCCCCCCCAAACTGGGACCCGTGTAATCTTCCCCATTACTGTAAATGGAAGCCCTCCCCCCTTCCTTCAAGCTGCTCAAATAAGAAACCAGATTCACTGCTGCCTTCTTTCCACATCCCATGTGGCAGCAAATCCTGGGGAACTTACCTTGAAAACACACTCAGATTCTGATGCGATAGAACCCACAATGTCTAGAACCTCAGTGCCGCCCAAGCCACCAGCGCCTCCTGCCTAAGTTTCAGTCCCAGCTTCCCGATGGGCCTCCCCAACTTGGACCCTTGTCCCCAGTCTCTTGTTGACACAGTAGCCAGACGGATGGTTTTGAAAAGCAAGCCAGGTCATGTCACCCCTGTGCTGGGAGCCTCAGAGTAAAGGCCCCTCCTGTGAGCTTCCCTGTCCCACGGTTCTCAGCTGGGCCACCACGTGACACGGGCCCATGGTACCCAAACAAGAGGGCAGGACAGAGATGGGTGAAATCCGGCCGTCCCTCCGGGGGGGTTGGGAATCTGGCACCTTGTTCTAATCTGCACTCAGGCTCTGATCCCGACTCAGCCTGCTCCCTAAACACAGCAGACATGCTCCCCTCCAGCCCTTTGCCCCACTGTGCCCTCCCCTCCCTCTGCCTCTCTCAATCCTCCGCTGACACGTCCCTGTGTATGATGACAACCCAACGTTCCACCCAGAAGCCACATTTTCCTTCCTTTTCTCTTCCATCTCTAAGACTTGCACCATAAACTCCCTTTGCTTAAGGCTTAGCTCCCTTCCCTAGAAATTTTACTATTTTTTTTTCATTCATTCTAGTGTAGGGCACCTGGGTGGCTCAGTCGGTTGGGCGTCCAACTTCAGCTCAGGTCATGATCTCACATTTGGTGAGTTTGAGCCCCATGTGGGGCTCTGTGCTGACAGCTCAGAGCCTGCTTCGCATTTTGTGTCTCTCTGCCCCTCCCCTGTTCATGCTCTGTCTCTCTCTCCCACTCTCTCTCACATATACATTAAAAAAATTATATTCAGTAAAGTGAAACACAGAACATAAAATTAAATATTTAACTTTATTTATTTTGAGAGAGACAGAGACTGAGTGGGGAAGGAGCAGAGAGAAAGAGCATGAGAGAGAGGGAGAGAGAGGGAGAGAGAGGGGGAGAGAGAGAGAGAGAGAGAGAGAGAGAGAGAGAGAGAGAGAGAGAGAGAGAATCCCAAGCAGGCTCCACACTGCCAGCACAGAGCCTGATGCTGGGCTCAGACCCATGAAACTGTGAGATCGTGACCTGAGCCAAAACCAAAAGCCGGACACCCAACCTACTGAGCCACTCAGGTGCCCCTAAAATTAAGTGTTTTACGTGAGTGATCTCCTGTCATTTAGTGAGTTCGCCATGTTGTACAACCACCAACCCTACCTACTTCCCAAATTATTTCCATCACTCCAAAATGAAATCCCCTACTCATTGGGCAGTTTCTCCCCACTCAGGGCCAGTCTGCATTCTGTCTCGACATTTTACCTACTCTGGATATGTCACGTGAGCGGCATCCTACAATGGGTGACCTGGAGTGTCTGGCGTCCTTCGCTGCCCCCTGCCCAGAACATAAGCAGCAGTCTCTGCTTTATTCACCACTGTATTTCCTGTGCTGAGGGGCAGCACCTGACGGAAGAAAACCAGTAGGCAAAAATAAGTGTTGAATGAATGAATGGGCAGGTAGAGGAGTGGACGAATGAGCAAAGGAAAGAGAAGCAGAAGGGGGGCCCCCTGGAGGAGCTGGAGTGTCAGAGAAACAAGTGCCTGAGAAACAAGGAGGCGTGGCTGCAGCAAGTGGAACCTGCCTCGCTGGAGACGTGTTAGGACAGGGCGGTCCAGGAGCCTGGCCGGCAGGACAGCCTGGAGCCTTCTCAGTGAGCCTGGCACGTTTTCTAGACGCAGTGCTTACAGCACCTTCAGCGGACACGCCCCTTACACAGTCCCATCCTGGACGAGGACAAGGAGCTCCTTGAACACTTTCCAGGAACACGGCTGTGTTGTCGTTAGCCATCTGTCATATGACATCTCCCAGGACTATAAGGTCCTTGGAAGTGGGAGCCAGCTAATTCACCTCTGCATCCCGGCCCCCAGAGCAGCGTGCGTGCCTTAGAAGGTCTTCAGGGATGCCAGCTGCCCTGCTCAGCAGGAAACCGACTCAGAGCCTACCCCGAGGCCTCTTCCTTGAACTTCCAAACCATGTGACTTCCAGACACACACCTGACGGGCAGTGCGCCGCAGGTCTTTAGGAGGAAAGCCTTGGAGATAGCTTGCCCGGATCCAAATCCCAGCTCTGCCACTTGTGAGCTGTGTGAAGCTGCGTAAATTTCTCAGCTTCTCTGTGCTCAGTGTCATCATCGGCAAAGTCAGGAGCACAGCCGTGGTTTCTGCATCCTCAGACTGCTGGGGAGTCAGTGAGCTGTTCCTAGGAAACACTCAGAACAGGGGACCACCATGTGGTAAGTGGGCAATAAGCCTTCACTTTCACAACCAGGTTTTCACCTTTCCAGTTCCTCCAGCTCCTTATCTGGAAAAAGAAGAATGAAGCCTTCCCAGAGTGCTGAGAGGAATAAGCAAGGGAGTAAGCAGACCTCCTCTGCCCCGCCCCCCCCGCAAGACACAAAAATGCTGTGGGGGGGGGGGGCGGCACATGATAAGGAGCCGTCTCCAGGGAGAAGTGAGTGTCATCAGTACTTCCCGAGTGGTTACAAGGTGCGAGGCGCCGTGCGCGGCTCTGGGATCACAGGCACACAGACTCGGAACTGCCCTGTCCTGACCAGGCACACGGTCTGATGTGGGAGACGATGGATTCCACCAAGCAAATTGCTCACTGGCCTTGGACCTCTCTACAGATGCAGCAAAGAGATTCAGGGTGTCACACACTCTTCAGGCCATCCCTTCCGTATTTGCCCGTGAACGTGAACTATTTGTGCAGTTTGAAAGGACGAGATGGAGAGGGGTTCTGTCGTGACGGTGGTACTCTTTCCCCCTTGGCGTGGGGGCCCGGGTGTGTACATTTCACTATCTTTGGGACCTTCCTCTCCAGACCCCAGACCTGCCTTCATCCAACTGCTCTCTCTCTGACTTTAGATCTCAGCAAATCCTTCCCCACCCCCTCCAGCCCACCTGGTGCACTAAAAGGAGCAAGTCCCATGTCATATGCTCTCCCAGCGCCCTACCTGTCTGATGTGGCAGACGGCGATTACACTTCTGCACGTACACCCTTGTATCACTGGTCCCCAGCCCCCCACTAAGCGTGAGCTAGAACACATCTGATTTGATCAGTACTGATAACCAAGAGCTTTAGCACAGCACCTGACACACAAGAGGTCATCAGGAAACCTATACTGACAGGATGCATGGATGGATGGATGGACAGATGGATGGACAGAAAGATAATCAGACTGAAATCCCAGTAAGGCATGGACCTCCCTCTATCTCTAAACCAGCACTGCCCAATGGAATGCTAGCCCTATCTATAATTTAAAATTCTCTAGGGGCGCCTGGGTGGCTCAGTTGGTTGAGCCTCCGACTTCAGCTCAGGTCAGATCTCACATTCGTGGGTTCGAGCCCCGCGTCGGGCTCTGTGCTGACAGCTAGCTCAGAGCCTGGAGCCTGCTTCCGGTTCTGTGTCTCCTTCTCTCTCTGCCCCTCACCCTCTCATGCTCTGTCTCTCTCTGTATCAAAAACAAATAAAACATTAAAAAATAAATTAAAAAATAAAAAAATTAAAAAAAATAAAACTCTCTAGTAATTAATTTTAATTATCTTATTTAACCCAATATATCCAAAATATTATTACTTTGACAAATGGTCAACATAAAAATGATTAATGTCCTAATTTACATGCTGTTTTCATACTAAATATTCAAAGTTGGGTGCATATCTTATACTTACGGTACATTTCAATTTCTATGCTATGTTTTCAATAATTAAAGTGAAATGGAGTCCTTCCAAAACAATTATCCTTGTGTTTAAAGGGAAAATATTTCCAAAATAATAAGCTTCTATTTAAAAGAGAAATATTTTACACTGCTTGTTTTAAAATTTAAATCATCAAGGGGTGCCTGGGTGGCTTGGGCGGTTAAGCGTCCAACTCTTGATTCTGGCTCAAGTCATTATCTTGTGGTTTGTGTGTTCAAGTCCCATGTCAGACTCTGCATTGACAGTGCCAGGGCTTGCTTGGGATTCTCTCTCTCCCTCTCTCCCTGTCCCTCTCTTACTCATGCTCACTCTCTCTCTTAAAATAAAATATAAAAATAAAATAAAATAGGGGCACCTGGGTGGCTCAGTTGGTTAAGCGTCTGACTTCAGCTCAGATCATGATCTCATGGCTCAGGTCAGATGCTGGAGCCTGCCTCAGATTCAGTGTCTCCCTCTTTCTCTGCCCCTTCCCCAGCTCATGCTCTGTCTCTCTCTCACTCTCTCTCTCAAAAATAAATAAAAATATTTTTAAAAATTTTAACAAATAAAATATTAAAATAAAATTTAAATTTTCCAGATTAAATAAAATCTGACGTGCGGTTCCTCAGTAGCACCAGCCACATTTTGAGAGCTCCAGACGCACATGGGGGTGTGTCCTCCATGAGAGAGGGCACGGGTGTCAACTACAGCAGTCTGCAAGGGACAGGCACAGCAGCTTCCGCTCTGAATGGGCTCTAGCGTAGGGGAGACAGCAATGAGAACCACCATGTACTGTGACAAAATCAGAGATGTTCACGATCCGTTATCTCACTTGATCCTCAGCAGTATTTGATAGGTATTGCTATTTTCATGTTACAGATGAAGACACTGGGTTTTAAGTCATTGGCCAAGGTCACACAGTTAATAAGCAGTGGTCAGGATCTGAACCTCAGACCGCTAAGTCCCAAGCCTGTGTTCTTCACCATAAGACTCGCTGAGTCTCCAGCAGGCCCCACAATCTCTCTGTACTGAGTCCCTAGAACCATGCCATACAAGGCAGATGAATGTGCCACTCTGCTGTGGTATGATGGGTGCCAGGCTGCTCCCAAATGCCAGTTCTCTGGCTCAGGGCTCATTGAAACAGAACTTCTCTTCTCGGGCTTGGCCACGTGACCTACTCTGGCCAATGAAATGAGCACACAAGCACTGAGGGGAAGGTTAAGAACAGTGTGTGTGTTCCCTCCTCTCTCTGCCCTGATGACCAGCAATGGTTCTGATAGAGGGTCCCTCACCATCTTGGATCCTGAAGACGGCATGGGCCAGAGCCACAAGGGACCTCTGCTGAACACGCATTCCAGGGGGAGGGGCACTCATTAATGTGAGCCACTGAGACTGGTTACCCAGATAACCTAGGCTCCTGATGGATGTGCACACAGTTAACGTGCGGTGGAAGAGGGTAGCTTTGGTGTTCAAGGAAATGTGGGGGGCTCAGAGCTTTTCCTTCCACTCACTGCCCGAATCCTGCAGGCTGCTCCTCCCCAAAGCCACTGAAAGGGCTATTACACCACCAGCTGTGGTGGGGTCTGGTTTCATCCCTACTGGTATTACTGTATTTCTAACAAATAGCTCATTAAGGCAATTATCAGTCATTAGCACAGTAGCCCGAGCATCAGTACAATCACACACATTAATAAAACACAATTTAGCAGAGCGAGTGAAGGCATGAACAAACTGGGCTCCCTTGTGGGGCCCTCATGGCTTCAGCTGAGGAGGATTTCCACGAAACTAAAGCAAAGCGCTGCAGACACGTTTGCCAATGCCAGCACCTTCTTAGTGCTCGTTTGCATTCAATTCAACCAAAACCAAAAACAGAAACAAACAAAAAAACAAACCAAAAAAAACCCCTGAGTGTTAAAGGAGGAACAAGAGTCTGAGAAGCAGAAAAACTTAGGAGGCTTCCCAAGGAAAAAGAACTCACAAATCTTGGGAACACGGTGCATGTTAGATTCAGAGAGTGGTCAAGTTGCGGTCTGGCACGCAGATGTAGGGCCCAAGGCCAGGAGGCCCAGGGCCTGCCTGGGAACAGCTTTTATAGTATGTTCACTTCTTTAGACTTTTTCTAGACACAATGAGGACTAACCACAGAGGCTTAGCCTTGGGCTGCCGTGAGCTGCTCCCAGCTTTAGAACAACCCCTAACCACATGGGAACAATGGGTAGGAGACACACGAAGGCGGGGGAGGGGGGGGCAGCGGCTAGTGCCACTGTCCAGGCCCAGGATGATGGGAACCTCACTGAAGCCTGTGGCAAGTGGAGATGAAAATCCTGCTCGCCTGGGTGACCTAAGTTAAAGGAAGAAAAAGGAGAGGGGAAATACCAGAGAGAGAGAGAGAGAGAGAGAGAGAGAGAGTTCCTAAGGAGGACTCTGACATTTCAACCTTGGGGACACAACGGTGTCATTAAAAGAGACACTTTGAAATTATTTTGATAGGTTTAATCTGGGCGGGCAAATGTAGATGATTAACATATGCAAACACAGATGTTAAAAACTCATTTCTTTTCCCACTCAAGGGCACTTAGTATCTGAACAACTCCAAGAGCACAGGCCCCAGAGGGCTAGACCATGAGGTCAAGGCTACACAAGGCTCCAACATGCTCTAAAATGTACGGAGAATTTTGCCTGCCTTACTCTGCCTTTTTTTTTTTAGTTTTCTTTATTTATTTTGAGAGAGAGAGAGAGTGTGTGAGTATGGGAGGGGCAGAGAGAGAGAATCCCAAGCAGCCTCCTTTTCATCAGCACGAAGCCCGATATGGGGCTCAAACCCACGACCTGCGAGATCATGACATGAGCCAAAACCAAGAGTCGGACGCCCAGCCACCCAGGCACCCGCCTGCTTTGCCTTTCTATGGTTCTGACAGAGCAGCACACCTGCCCGTACTTTGTGATGGGACAGCTGCGTTTTGGACAAGCCTCTGTCTGTGTATTCTCCGGGTCATTACTTCCACCGGATGTGTGCGAGTGACGGCCCTCTCCCTGCGTACCACGATGTCACTTCTAGCTATTCAAGTCTCAAGGGACACCGGGATTCGTGCCAGCGCCTCCCAGCAGGCACCTCCCAGTGAGGGCGAGACCTCACTCAATCACGCGTTCACCTTCGATCCGCCAGGTCGGAGACACAGATGGTACGGGCCTCGCCAGGCTGTCCCATCCATCACACCCTCTGAGGTGTTCCTCCTGGGACGCTGGTCCATCACTGGGGGGTATTTCGGGCCATAAGCACAGTCAAGCCTCAACAGCTGCCCAGGCCAGGGGCCCAACACGGATCAAGAAGCTCCCTCACAGTGTGTCTGCTCGTCCGACAAACATACACACGGCGCTCTGACAGCACGCCAGGCCCTGCGCTGGACAATGAGGCACAGCGATGGGGAGAAAACCATCTGTCCTTCAAGGACTTCACAGCCTCAAGGAGACAAAGAAAGAAAAAGACAAATAAAATCCAGATCTATTTAACGCGACTGGTCCTGCGTGCTTCCTAGTGTTTTCCCATGTGGGGGTACCGAGTTGGTTATAAACCAATGCGAAGCGAACAGTCTGTACTTAAGCGGTTGCCTTAGTCACTGCGGACTGCTATAACACAGTACTGTGGAATGCGCTGGCGGGGGGCGGGTTGGTAAGAAACAACAGGCCCTTATTTCTCATGCTTCTGGAGGCTGGGAGTCTGAGCTCAGGTGCCAATATGGCCAGCTTCTGGTAAGAGCCCTCTTCTCTTGCTGACTTCTTATATCCTCACACCTGGAAGCCCTTTTGGCGGTGACACTTATAAGGACACTAATCCCAGGGTGCCTGGGTGGCTCAAGTAGGTTAAGCATCCGACTTCCGCTCAGGTCGTGATGTCATGGTTTGTAAATTCGAGCCCCGTGTTGGCTCCACTCTGACAGTGCAGAGCCTGCTTGGGATCCTCTCTCTCCCTCTCTCTCTCTCTGCCCTCCCTCACTTGGGCACTCTTTGTCTCTCAAAATAAATAAACCTTACCCAAAAAAGGGGCGGGCACTGATCCCACTGATGGCAGGGTCCACCCTCATGACTTCATTTAAGCACAGGACCTCCCAAAAGGCTCCACCTCCGGACACTATCATCACATTGGAGGTCCGGATTTCAATATAGGATGGGAGGGGAAGACAGACAGACAGACAATCTGTTTCAGGGGTGTTATTAAATACATCTACTGCGTTCAGAAGTGCCATTCTGAGAAGCAACAAGCTTTCCCAAGTGAGGATGCCAAGCTTGCGGGAATTTACCAGGCTCACACAGATTCTCCGTCCATTTTCTGACATGCAAGTACCCCAGAAGCAGAAACAAAACAGGTGCCAACACAACACAAACATGCTGCTGAAAGACAGGCATGTCGCACCTTTCGGTTCCCCTCTGCCCAACGGGACAGGGATGGATGAAACAGGATCGAGAAAGGTGATGGCCTGTCTTCAGAAATGGTCACCGTCTCCCATTTGCACACAAGCATCGGGAAACAAGCCTCCACTTCTGCCCTCACCCAGCTCTCAGCTTAGATGACAAAGCTCTCCTTCAGGATGTTCTTTTTCTTTTTAAAAAATTTTTTTAATGTTTATTTATTATTGAGACAGAGAGAGACAGAGCATGAGCATGCGAGGGGCAGAGAGAGGTGGAGACACAGATTCCGAAGCAGGCTCCAGGCTCTGAGCTGTCAGCACAGAGCCCAATGCGGGGCTCGAACTGATAAACCTTGAGATCATGATCTGAACCGCAGTCGGACGCTTAACCAACTGAGTCACCCAGGTGTCCCAGGACGTTCTATCTTTTCTGCTCATCAAAGGTCTGGTCAAACGCACTTTCTCTGTGCACACAAGAAAGCCAGAAAGTCCTGAACACCAGACTTGTCCCCATCTTGACAGATACTTCGGGCTTTCCTGAACTCTCCTGCCTTCTGCAGTGTTCCCAGCTTCAAACCCCTTATAGGAAAATCTTGTCCCATTATAACAAGTCAATGAACATCTAAATACAAAGATGTCTGTTTTTCCCATTTTATGGGGAATAAACGTTTTAGAAGCCATCACTGAGGTTCAATAATTTATCACAGTGTGGAATGGGAAGGAAGGTATGTTGAGGTCAAATTCTAAGTCAGGTCTGTCTGGCTTCCAAAATGAAGATCCTCTTCATGACATTCTCTCTCACTTGACTATTTCAAATTCTAGAATGTTCTCCTCAAAAGGCTGGTCCGATGGTCTGTAACTCTCCCCCAAGTGCTTCTGTCTCTTAAGTTATCCTCCTCAACTTGACCTCATCCACCACAATCTATCCCCACAGCTAAGAACCTGGCTATGTGTCAGTCCAGCAAATGACACTTTTCCAGTGGTCTCCAGCAGGAGCAAATACAGTATTTGGTTCCTGGCATCCCAATAACAATGACAAGAATGATGGTGGCTAGTGTTATGGGTCAACATGGCTAGTCAATTATTCTCGGTTATTTAATCAAACACCAGCCTCAGTGTTGATGTGGAGTCACTTTGTAGATGGCGTTAACATCTGCAATCAGTTGAGTTTAAGTAAAGGAGATTACCCTCAATGATGTGGGTGGGCCTTGTCCAATCAGTTGAAGAACCTAAGAGCAAAAACAGGTTTCCCAGAGAATTTCTGCCTCAATACTGTAGTATTGACTCTTGCTGAGGTTCCCACCTGCCAGCATGCCCTACAGATTTTCACAACTCCCACAACCACATGAGTCAATTACTTAAAATAAAGCCTCTAGGTATAAGGGTATCTCTTTCTACATCCTATCAGTTCCGTTTCTCGCAGAGTCCTGCCTTTCACAATGACTAACACGTGCATAATGTGACTTCTCGTGAACTACTCCATTTGATCCTCACAACAGGTCACTGATATAAGAGAGTCTTTTCTCCAGAGAAGGAAACCGCAGCTCCCCGCGGCTGACCAACGTGTCCAAGGAACACACAGGACATAAATGAATGACGAGGACATCACTTAGACTCAGACCATTATATTGCAATGGCATGCACCTTTCCTCTCAAGACCTGCTGCCCCCCAAAAGCCACTGTACCCTAATCAGAACACCCGAGGAAAGGAGTGTTACAGCTTGCCCCTGGCTACATCTTGAGCACAGCCCAAGGAAAATAGACACCCACCGCCTGAGCAAGCCGGTTCCTCTCCTCTTGGTGCGGCAGCCTGGAGCCTACCACGCTCAACTTCTCCCTGGACAGTAATGAGACCGGAGAGAACCGAGGAAGGGGCTAGCCGAGCAGTTTCCCTCTGTGCTTATCACCTTGGCTAAGCCCTGGGCCCTCCTGGTGCGCTCCCTTATCAAGCTGTCCAGCTGTTCAACATGAATGCCAAAATCACTGTTCTTCATTAATTCACTGGAAGCCTTCGTGTAAACCTCATTAACGGGCACAGTAATTGCTCTGTGAATATTGCCCATTTTCCAATTATGTTTCTTTCCTCACGCCGGAGAATCTGCCATTGGAGAGAAAGCACTGTGTTGCCTTCATCTGCTCGATGACAAGTGGGTGAGTGATTGGCTTTTGACCGTGGCTTCTACGACCATTAAAGGAAAAAAAAAAAGAGGACTCTTTTCATCTAAGACCCATTCTTTGGAATTTAACAGTGAGCAAAGTGCAGGAACCTGCCTGTCAACCGAGCCCAGGGACTCACTCACTTGTGCAACTTCAGAGAAGAGGCTGGCCCTGAAAATGAAGTTTCAAAACAGAGCTGCAGCGAGCTTCTGCCTTCCGCACACGGGGCCTCACGGAGGTGCGCGCACGTTCACATGCACCCAGAGGCTCAGCCTGCCGCGTCGGCAGAGAGCAGGGGGGTGGCCACGTGAGGAAGACCTTGGGGAGATGTGCCTTAGAAGTAGGAATCCGTCTGCTCAGCCATTTGTAGACCATCATAAGCACTTCTTATGAGACCATCAACTGCTCATCACCTCCAAAAACCTGCAACCCTCCTGAGTCCAATTATCTCCAAACTTTCCCTCTTTTGCATTCAATTTTCTCATTAGATGAGCACACAAACCATGGCCTGGCGTTTGGATGCCTGCACTGTTTTCACAAATATGAAGAGTGTAAGTGATGGAAACTGAGCCCGATATTGAGCACCCACTGTGGTCTGTGCAGGAAAGGAGGGAGTGAAAATCCCACACCAAAGCTGACCAGTGAGGGGAAGGGGGGCAGCCTCTGGAGTAACATGCAGGGTCACCCTCAAGAGGCAGTTTGTTTTGATAGATACAGACAGACACAGATATTAACAGATGGATGGATGATAGACACAAATGGACAGATGGATGGAGGAATGGATGGAGATGATGGACACATACGGATGGAAAGAGGGATGGGTAGATGGGTGAACAGATTGATGGATGGATGGACAGATATACAGAAACATATGGATGGATGGGTGGGTGGGTGGGTGATTTGATCAATCAATCGATACATGAATACCTAGATAGATGATGGACATGTATGGATGGAGGCATGGGTAGATGTATAGATAGACAGACATGGATGGATGAGTGGAGGGAGGCATGGGTAGATGTATAGATAGAGAGATGGACAAACAGACAGACATGGATGGATGAACAGACAGACGGAAAGACATAGATGGATGGATGGATAGATACATACATACGTAAATAAATACATAGACAGATGATGGACATGGACGGATGGATGAATGAATGGATAGATGGATGGATGAATGGATGGATGGATGGATGGATGGATGAATAGATAGGGAGTGAGTTGTTGAGGCCAACATTCTAAGTCAGGTCTATCTGATTTCCAAAATTAATATCCTCCCTGTGACACGGTGTTTACCCTCACTTGACCATCTCACATTTCAGCATGTTCTCGTGGAAAGGCTGGTCAGAGGGACCGTCAGTCTCCCCTAGGGACCTGTCTCTCAAGTCACTCTCTTCAACCAATCTGTCCCTATTACTAAGACACTGGATGAATGTCATATGTGTGTTTTGTGTAAATATACATATGTACCCACCCACACACTATGCACACACACACATTATGCACACACACCCGCACCCACACGCAGAGTCAAACACATACCTGAGGTTCAGTAGTTTCCATACATTCTCTCCTTCGCCAGGCACATTAGTGCCTTCCCCACCTGGCACTTGCCTACAACCTTGTCTCCCACCCAGCTCGGCCCTTTGCAGAACACTCCCTCCACAGGCCTCTGCAGAGGCTGTAGGAGGTTTGCGAGCGGCCCTCCAGCGGCCTCCTACCTCTCCTCCAATGATGTTCCATGTCTGGGCATCTTTCTCAGGCCTTCCCATGGCCTGCTGCACTTGGTCACACACTGGCCCTTCTCCTCTCTCTAGACCAGGAGACCCTCAGAGCAGCCCCTACAGCTCCCACGACTCGATCCCCAGCAAGACAGGCACTGTTCTGGGAGCTGTCGGCCAGTTCTCAGAGCCAAAGAGTTGTTGAGTTGTTGCAGAGTCACCGGATCCACGTGTGGAGAGATCACAGAAGGGAAACGGAGCAAATACGCAGAGGACAGAGCTCTAGAGCCACTGGAGCCAGACTCAGCTTCCTGGTCGAGCTGGGGGCAGGAAAAAGCCCGCTGGCTGAACAGCAACCTAATAAATGTGCCCTCACATCACAGACAGGCTCCGCTGTGAATTAACATTCAGTAGCACACCTTCTATTGGCAAAATGCTTCATTGTCATTTTTACTGGTTATGCCTTACAACTTCCCGCTAGGTCAATATTATTGAGGGGGTCAGTGGTAAGGGAGGACAAAATCATTACCCATGTTTGACAGATAGGGAGGCTGAAGAGGGAAGGTGGAAGGAAAAGTGGGGAGCGTAGTGCAGCACATAGAAAAGGGGCCTTTACAGGCAAACGACCCTGAAGGAGACCCCAGCTTAACAACTGATCTGACCTTGGACAGTCTGTGCCTTAGTGTCTCACCTATAAAATACAACCTATGACTGGGGCACCTGGGCCGCTCAACAGGTTAAGCACTGGACCCTTGATTTCGGCGCAGGTCATGATCTCACAGTTCCTGAGTTCGAGCCCCGCATGGGAATCCTGCTTGGGATTCATTCTCTTTCTGTCTCTCTCTTTCTCTCCCTACTCCTCACTCTGCCCCTGCCCTGCTTGCACACACACACTCTCTCTCTCTCAAAATAAATAAACTTAAAAAAAACCCCAAGATATGGCTATACTTACACTAGCACAAATATTAAAATCTTCCTATGATACAATGGCCAGTTTATAATAGTTAAATAAATGGCATTTCCTTTCCTATTCAAGGTGGAGCACAAGAGTGAGGGGCTCAGGATTCCAATCTGGGGGTCTCCTAGGGCTCAATATAGTGGGCATGGTGAGAGCTGGCTTACAAGATTTATTCAATGTGCATGGGCTGGTAGTCCTTATGCAGCCAGGGCATTTTAACAAGAAAAGTGGGTCTTAAATAAAACATTTTGCCTCAGAAGGTTGGAAGAGTCAGCTGGGAGAGAAGGGGGTTCAAAGAGGTGGTGTGTATGGATGCACCCACTCTCTCACAAATTTTACTGAGCACCAATGACGTGCCAGGGACTAGCAAAGGAAGAGGGCTAACATCTCTTATGTGAGTCTCAATATGCATTCACCTCACCCCCATCACCTGACTGAGCTTTGAGCCGTGCACCACTGTGGCCCCTTCAGGTCCTGCTGTCCACAGCAGCTCCTCTACCCCCTCAGGACCCAGCACACCCCCACCCCTGCATCCAGCGTGACCCACAAGTCACTCCCACCACACTGCTGGCTCCGGTTTATCCAGGGCACTTACGAAGGTGCGAAACCCCCTTGTTTGCCCATTGACAGCCTGTCGCCCCGAAGACAACGTTTGCATGGGGACAGGGACCCTGCCAGCTCATTCATGGCTGTGTCTCCAGAGCCTGATAGACTGTAGGTGTTTAAGAAGTACTTTCTGAATGACTAAGGCGGGGGGGGGGGGGGGGGGGGGGGGGGGGGGGGGGGGGGGAGCATGGGGCGGCGGCACGAGACTGGAACTGACTTGAGAGCTGACTTGAGAGCGTGCGGGAAGCAGGCAGACTACCTGCGGCCGGGGCCCTGGGAGCAGAGCCTTGTACGGCGGAGGTTCTCATCAATATCTGTCAACAGCCTGGACGAGCTTGCCATCCCCCCTGGCATGAATTCATCTTATTCCTTCGCTTCTTGAGGGCAGCAGCTCTATGTCCTACCCTTCTGTGCCCCATGGACCTGAACAGATGGTACAGAGCAAATACTTACTGAATAATGAAAACAAAGCAGCCTTACCCGTGCTTTTTGGTTTATTTTTAAACAGATGAGACACCCAAGGACCAGCAAGCCCAGTGACTTGGCAAAGGCTCATGGAACTCAGCAGATGAGACCCCAGGTGGTCCCACCTTCAGGGGCTCTGTGTGCTCTAATCACTGACTCCCTCAGGTGCCGAAAGAACCATCAGTCCCTCGACCCCTCCCCAGGAGCCTTCCCTCTCCACAAGCAGCCTCCGGCCAAGGCTGTGGGCTACACCCCATGCCCATTTCTCATTGCCTTCCCAGGAACTGGTGCTGAAAATACTTGGGCACATGGTACATATTCAATTAATATGCAATGATAGACTGCTGTATCCCCACGCTCAAAAGATACTTCAAGGACCACTCGTTTGAAGAGAACTGGACTCGTCCATTTTACCAGCAGTCTGATCCAGATGTCAAACAGCTTCCAAGTTCACACAGGCTCCCATAACCTTTGTAATCCGAAAGTACTGACGACGATGGCCGATTTCTGTCCACCACTTCGTCACATCTCATTTTATCTCCTCCCCGGGTAGGTAAGCTCGAAGCTCTCCCTGAGTCTGCTGGCCCACACTGTGCGTGGGAAGGCTACACAAGCAAGTTATTCCGCACATACAAATGCTCCGAATGTCCTGTTGGAAGCTTAGACCTGGCCATACTCTGTATCCCCCTGCCGCTGACAAACTCGGTTTTCTCCATCCCTTTCGAGTTCTACCACCAACCCCAGGCACCTCCAGCAAGGCTGTGGCCATCCATCCAGACCACCAGATAACCTAGTCCTTAATTTCTGATGCCTACAGGCTTCACCACTGCACCTCCTTGGTACCAGCTCACAGCCCCGGATGTCATCCAAGAACTGCCTCAACTACCTCAACTGTAAAAATCCCCCTTTAGAAATTAGTCAATCCCACTGAATCCACTTTACCTAACCCACATATCCCCCAGCCATGGGCCCTTTGTGGAGAGAGCTCACTGTTGGCCAAGCTGTGTACAGAAGGTGACAGTGTTCAGCCTCCCTGCAGTGAAGTGTGACCTTGGGACTAAGTTTTAACCAGTGGGACTGAGCAGCAATGATGCTGGCTGGATACCAGTATCCACAGCTTCGAGACCATGTGAGGACCTGGGTCACTGCGTGGAGCAGACACACCACCCCCTCCTCTACTCTCCCCAACCTTCTCCTCTGGAGAGTGAGAAACAAACCTCTTGAATCATTATACACTCTTGGGGCTAGTCAGCCTGCTCTAATGGGATGGTTATAATAAGTAATTACAAAATTGCAAAATACCTAGTATAGGAGCTGGCATAGAGCCTGCCAATATAACAGACACTTGATTAATTTTTTTCCTTTCTTTGCTCCTGTAGCCTTTTGGCCCAACTTGTTAACATGAGAATGAATAGAAGTCACCAGATATTAAATTGCCCCCTGCACACTCGTCCTTGGCGCTGCCCGGAGAGGTGGTAGTCCTCTCCTACTCAGACCCCTGGCAAAGCCCAAGACCATCCAAGACTGGACCCAGAAGTTCATCCGGCACCGGTCAGACCAACACGTCAAAATTAAAAGCAATCGGTGGAATCCCAGAGGCACTGACAATAGGGTGCACAGAAGAGTCAAGGGCCAGATCCTGATGCCCAACACTGGTTACGGGAGCAACAAGAAAACAAAACACATACTGCCCGGTGGCTCCCAGAAGCTCCTCGTCCACAACGTCAAGGAGCCTGAAGGGTCACTGTGCAGTCTGCTCACAGGGTGTCCTCCAAAGCCACCGCGGAAAGAGCGGCCCGGCCGGCCATCAGAGACACCCATCCCCACGCCAGGCAGCACAACAAAGAAGACGGACAGACAGCTTGCGCAGGCACTGCATCTGTGTTCATACAACCATAGAACTACCAGATTAATGAACTAATTAAATGAATTCCTCACTGCGGCAAGCTGCATTTTAGCCGTCTGCATCATCAGTTATTAAGTACTGGTTATTAATAATTAGCAGCAGCTGGCATTCACATGACGGACTTTCAGGGCTGTCGGTGCATGGCTTCGTTTCTTACAAAACCCATATGAGGAAGGTACAATTTATATCCCCAGGTTTCAGGACTCGAAGGCTCAGGGTGGGTGAAGGATTCCACCCCAAGTCAACAAGCTGACAGAGAACAAGGGCTGGACTCCAGAGCCTATGTTCTTGTCCGGTCTGAAACGCGATGGTCTTGCCTGCAGAATCTGGTCCTCCTTCCTGGCCCACCACCACCCAGCTAGTTGCCCCAGCCAGGAATGTGCGGACCCTGCCAGGCTCCTCCTTCTCTTTTATTCCCCATGCTTACCACTCACCACTCACGAGACCAAGTGGTTCTCTCCACCCCCCTGCACCAACTGAATGCAGAACTCTCCCATTCCTATGGCTTCTTTTTTTTAAATTTTTTTTTTTTTGGTGTTTATTTTTGAGACAGAGAGAGAGCATGAGCCAGGGAGGAGCAGAGAGAGAGAGGCAGATACAGAATTGGAAGCAGGCTCTAGGTTCTGAGCTGTCAGCACAGAGCCTGATGCGGGGCTCAAACCCATGAACCGTGAGATCATGACCTGAGTCCGAAGTCAGATGCTCAACTGACTGAGCCACTCAGGCACCCCTCCTACGGCTTCTTGACCGAGCAGGTGTAGGGGTAGGGGGGGCTTGCTAATTCACCTCCGAATTGCCCCTTCCTTGCCACTGCTCAAGCGGTGCATGCGGGCTAAAACCTAGCCATGCAGTGCCATACCCCTGCTGAAAACCCTCAGTGTTCCCCACGAACTAGGGGTGAGGCACCCTCATCCTTGCCGCTGCCCGTGGTCGCGGCCTCCCTGCACTGACTGGACGGACTTATTGTCAGTTTCACAGCACTAGACCATTCACTCCCAAGGGCAGGAGCCTTTCTTTTTCTTTTTTTTAAGTTTATTTATTTATTTTGAGAGAGAGTGAGAGAGAGTGCAAGTGGGAGAGGGGTAGAGAAAGAGGGAGAGAGAGAATCCCAAGCAGGCTCCATGCTGCCAACGCAGAGCCTGTTACAGGGCTCTATCTCACAATCCATGAGATCATGACCTGAGCTGAAATCAAGAGTCGGACGCTTAAATGACTGAGCCGCTCAGGCACCCTGGGTAGAAGCCTTTCTTAACCGTCACCGCCATATCTACACCAGGCTTCTATGTCGTCACTGGGAACACAGTGGTGAAAAGAACAAAAACTCTGCCTTCCTGACATCCCACTCTGCTGTAGGGATCTCTGAATGTTCCCTGCTGGCTAGCAGGCAGCAGAGCAAGGGCAGACTGGACTTAAAGAGAACCCTGGTTGGGGGTGCCTGGTTGGCTCAGTCAGCTGAGCGTCCGACTTTGGCTCAGGTCATGATCTCATGGTTCGTGGGTTCAAGCCTCGCATTGGGCTCTGTGCTGACAGCTCAGAGCCTGGAGCCTGCTTCAGATTCTGTGTCTCCCTCTCACTCTCTGCCCTTCCCCTGATCACACTGTCCTTCTCTGGCTCTTAAAAATTAATGAAATGTTAAAAAAGAGAGAGAGAAAGAACCCTGATTTCACATCCCAATGCTGCCACTTAACTATACAAGCATGGCAGAGTTAGCAGTCTTCTCTGGTCTCAATCATTTCCTCATAAAGTAGAAAACCTAGCAGGTACAGAAGCCTACCGCAGGGTTAAATGAGGTGACCTACGCTTGAAACAGTGTGCGGCACATAGTAGGCAAATCCTGAATAATCTCCCCATCTCGAAATTGTAAGCTCCTAGAGTGTGGAGGCCATACTTTACACTTGCCTTTCTTTATCCACCTGGCCTTGGGGATATAAACCATGCTTGATAATGTTTGTTTGACTGATTAGCTAGTGTGCACCTCTAGGAAAGTGAGCCAAAGATACTTAAGGATCTTTCTTCCCAGTCACCTGTATAAAGGATACAGAAGAACATGCTGAGAAACAGAACAAAGCAGAGATAACAGGTAAAGGCTACTCCAAAATGATGTCCTCTGTCCTCTCTGACCCCAAACAATGACCTTCTGCTTGCTGAAGCCCATATTTCTCCTAGCGGAAAGGCGTGTGTGCATGTGCACAAACTTACACACATCAAAGCAGCTCAACGTTCAATACTTTACTGGAAATGCTCAACTATCATAAGCATAATGAAGAAGAAAAAAATAAGAACAAGGGAGACAGACTAAGGTCTTCCCAAATGATTAAGCACTTACAAACTGTCCATGAAAAATGGAAAACTATAAGCAGCAATGCCTCAATTTATGCAAGTTGTGTTGAAGGAACATTTTTGGGCAACAAAAGGCTGTTTTTTGTGACATTTAGCTTTAACTAAGTGAAAAGGCACTTCCCTTGGTCTTATTACCAATATAATAAATATATTCTAAATTTTTCTTAATGATCCCAGTTAATTACATATCCCTAACCTCGGCACAGGCCTGGCCGGGGCACTGGCAGCTCTAGGTTTTACTACGCTGCAATAGCACTCTGCGTGCTCTCGGGGGCTACGGAAATGTCCCAGCAGTCAGCTCTCTGTGATGGATCTATCTGACCTTATCACTGGTAGACAGGACTTTCCTGTACTTTTCCTAGATGTTAGGCTGTCGTTCCTGTTCATGTTTCTGGCCAACTTCTCAAGCTCGTCTTTCAATGCACTGTTTTGTTACATCTTCTAGCTGAGGAAGTCCACCGTGAAGTTGGTCAGAATAATCTACGCCTATCAGGAATCACATGATTCCTCTCCTCCCAGTCACAGGCAGACCTGATCGTCCCCAGCTCCCGTTAGTGAACTGTGACTACGTGGCTATCCTTGGACAGCCAACTGTAAGCAAAAGACTGTGAGAGCCAGAACACGATTCCCCAAGGCTCCAACTTCCTCCAGGTACCGGGATCTATGACCTGCCTGAGTCCCAGAGCATGAGGATCACGGAGCAGAAACACTCCAGGTGGACACATACCAACCACAGATGGGTGTGTTACATGAGTAAGAAATAAATCTTTGTTATTTAAACCACACGATTTGGGAATTGTTCATATCACTAACATAACCTAATCCATCCTGATGAGTAAAAGTGATAGTTACAAAAGAAAACAAGATCAAGAGTCATCTTTCAAGAGGCCTTCCTTCCAAAGACAAAAATTCATGAGCTTATACTCAGAACACCACACACCTTGCCCATGCTCATGTGCGTACATGCGTCCTGGGGCACCTGGGTGGCTCAGCCAGTTAAAAGTCTGATTCTTGATTTCGGCTCAGGTCATGATCTAAGTTTAGTGAGTTCGAGCCCTACTTTGGCCTCTGCCCTGACAGCGTGGATCCTGCTTGGGATTCTCCCCTTCTCTGCCCCTCCCCAGCTTATATGCTCTCTCTTTCTCTCTCTCAAAAATATATGAACTTTTAAAAATTTTATTAAAAAAATAATAATTTATAAATACATCCAGAGTAACCAGAGTGCACTTAATTTTACTCTTCCTTGCCTTTGTCTCCTGGGAGCTAAAAACTGTCCAAGGGCAAAAAAAAAAAAAACCCATGTCTTTTTTTCCTGTCTTCCCAGAACCTAATACCGTGCCTGGTACAGAACGAGGTCAAGGCACACTAATCTAGGTTGGAAAAAATAACTGGGAGAGCTTGCCCAAGTTAACATAGGGCGTGTAATGGAAAAGGAATTAGGCTCAACCATCCTTCTAAAGCTCAGTTCCACCCACCCCCTCGGATAGGTCCAATGACATGCTGTTCCCTGTCCTTGCCCTCCACATCTGAGGACACAGTCAATGACTCATGCCCACAGTCAGTGTGACTGTGGACAGATGCGTCTGCACCCAGCCAGCAGCTCCTTCTGTCCATTGTGCCTGCCCGTTAGACAGTGAGGAATTTTCTGGCCAGGGCTGATGGTGGATAGAGCTCTTTCTGCTGCCCACTGGGGTCAAGATATCCTTGTACCAACTGAGTCATCTGTACTTCACACTGGCTGTCCTATTGGAAGGGGAGACCTTGGAACAGGACTTTACAGTTACCCCAGAGCACCCCACAGCCCAATGACCATGCATTCCTCACTTGTCCTTCAAGGACCTCACCAGCTAACAAAAATCACTGCCATATACTGGGTGATCATGGCGTTGTGCTGTGTCCTAGGTTAGGTACCTTGTTTATATTCCTCTCCCATCCCATCCTTAGAACAATCTCTTAGGGTAAATATCACACTCCTCATTTTCTTTTTTTTTTAAATTTTTTAATGTTTTTTATTTATTTTTGAGAGACAGAGAGACACAGCATGAACAGGGGAGGGTCAGAGAAAGAGGGAGACATAGAATCTGAAGTAGGCTCCAGGCTCTGAGCTAGCAGGCAGCACAGAGCCTGACGTGGGGCTCAAACCCACGAACCTTGAGATCATGACCTGAGCCGAAGCCGCAAGCCGGACACTTAACCGACTGAGCCACCCAGGCGCCCCTCACACTCCTCATTTTCTAGATAGGAATGTGAATGAACTGAAAGGTTCAGGTCACAGGCAAACACACAGGGGGCTCCTGTGTGGCTCAGCTGGTAAAGCTCCTGACTCTTGATTTCAGCTCAGGTCATGATTCCACGGGTTTTAAGACTGAGCTCTCCATCAGGCTTTGCGCTGATAGCCAGAGCCTGCTTGAGATTCTCTCTCTGCCTCTTTCCTGCTCGAACTCTTCTCTTTCTCTCTCAAAATAAATGAATTAAAGCTAAACACACACACACACCACAAAGGTCCTAGATTTTGTTCACATTTTATTGACTGATATTTCTTAATTACATGTATTTTTCTGAATCCATCATTTATCTGTTCATCTACTTGTTCCTTTCACCTATAAATATTTACTGAGAGCCCGAGGCTCTACGATCCCAATTTTCTATATGAGGTTTCAATTTAACTAGCAAATGATAGTTCGAGAATTTAAAGGTTTGACTCTCTACTAATGATGACACCTACCTCGTAGGGTTTTAGTGACAATCGGATGGACTAAGATAGAAAAAGTGCTAGTAGCAGAGCCATGCACATAGTATGGCTTCAGTAAATGTCAGCTGTTTATAAAATTAATTCTAATGACAGCAATTGCCCACCGAGATATTTTGGCCCAGTTTGTTGGTAAAGAGGGGTGGCAAACGGATGGGGGCTGGTGAACAACAGGGATTAAGTCTAATGTTATATTGTACTATCGCTCACCTAAGAGGCAACATTTTGGGGCTGTGTTTTCTCATGTGCAAGATGAGGAAAATGCATTAGATCATCTCCAGGAACTTGTCTTAAAATGCTCTGATTTGTCATTCTAGTAGTTGATCAATAAATAGCAACTTCATGACTAAGGACCTGAGAGAATCCCCCAAGTGCCCCCCCCCCGAGAACACAGGTCTTCACTCTAGAAAATGGGGGAGGGGTCCCAGATGACGGAGACACTCTAAAACAGAAGCCTCAGAAAGGAACATTCAAGAGGCCACTCCTTTCATTTCACAATAGGGATATTTATCAAATCCCCAAATATGGGATGGAGACAAAGACAGGGAAACAGAGCGAACCTGGCGTTCCCACCACCCATCAATGCCGACTCCAATCGAGACTGGAAGCCGCTAAACTCCCCAGCTGCAATTAGTGAGAACAAAACAGCAGGTGTGGACGTGGGAGAACATCGCGATGGGAGGAAGCGGCCGGAATGCGGCACACAAACTGCCACTCAGAGGGAGACTCAGGAAAGCACCAGACTGGAGCTGGGGAGAGGCAGGGCTGAGGATGCCAACCTGCCCGTCCCACACCTAGGAACTCTGGTGCCAAGGACAGGCACATCTGCCATGCAGCATACATTTCAAACACAAAAAGGTGCTGTTTTTTCTTTAACTGTGGTAAAATTCCTTATGTCGCAAACTTGGTGGCTTAAAACAACAGATACATGCTCTCTGAGAGCTTTGGAGGCACAAGTCCAAAATCCAGGTATCCGGGGGCCGGGCTCCCTGCGGTGGATCTAGAGGACAACCCGGTCCTTGCCCTTCCTAGCTTCCCACAGCCGCCAGCACTCCCTGACCTGTGGCTTCTTGACTGCAGCCTCTCCCTCTGTGGTCGCTCCGCCTTCCCCCGTCTGTGCATGGATGTCTCCCTCTGCCTCTGTCTTATAAGGAAGCATGTGGCTGCACTTAGGACACACCCCCGATGATCTAGGATCATCTCCTTATCTCGAGATCGTCTTCCACTAATCACACCTGCAAAGGGTTTTTCCCGATTTTCAAATAAAGTATTACATTTACAGGTTCCCGGGATTAAGACCTCATGTCTGTGGGGGGCATTTTTCAGCCTACTTCAATTCTCCTCTTCCCTCATTTTAAGGAAATCGAGAAATATTTTACCTTCAGAGTCACAGACTGAAAATAGCCAATGCTGGAGTAAGAACCTTGGAAATCAGCACATTCCAGCCTCCTCCAACTGAACAGAAGAGGCCAGAGGTGAGAGGGTCTGGCCTGGAATTCCCCAGGGGACGCAGCCAGGCAAACAAAAGCCACTTCATACCATGGATTCTCCCAGGGCATCTAAACAACTTCACTGAAAACAATATTCTCTTACCCTCCTTTCCCTCCCCTCAAAAAATCCACCGTGCATAAATTTTTGGCACATCCGCTGCATAAAATGAGCCACTTCTCTACAAAGGGATATAACTTAGAAAAAAAAAAAAAGCCACTCCTGAGTTAGCCCAGTAGACCAGAAATACAAAATTCGAGAATTCTGGTGTGGGTTCACACCTGGGCAGTGTGACCTCAGACCTGTCGCACGGTGGCCTATGCAGGAGCACAGGGAGGTGTGTGACAACTGAGATGAGATCAGGGCTGCGGCTCAGGAAGAGGAAGCTGGCATCGCGGTGCACAGCTGATGGGAGCAGGGAGAAATGAGCCATGGAGACCGGGAAGGAGGCTTACTCAGGTCTCAGGCTCTGTGGTTCTCAAGCTTCAGGAACAATCGCAATCACCCGGATGGAAAGTGTTACAACAGATTCCTGGGCCTCACCCCCAGAGACTCAGATTTGGTAGATCCAGGGTGAGACCCAAGGATGTGCATTTCCCACAAGTCCCCGGATGCTAGGGGAGCTGCCGGTCTGCGGGCCACCGTTTTCTGGAGGACCCAGGCTGAGACAGGGTTGAGAAGAAGTAGAAAGGGAACACAAGGGGTGGGTATCAGAGACAGCATGGCAAGAATTCCTACGGTTTGGGTAGATGTGAAGAAATGAGGTGACAGGGACAAAGGTGCTGTGTTCACAGGAAGTGGGAGCATAAAGGGGGAGGAGGGGAGGTGAACAATTCGGCACTGGACACACTTAAGTGTAAAGCTGCCAACAGAACAGGTGCACAAACATATCCGCACACCCAGGGGTCAAGTTCATGAATGAGAAGAAGCCACAGAACCTGGAGGTGACCTGCCTTCGAAGAGTGGAGAAGCAGTGTGCACACAGCCAGCTGGACAGTAGTCACAGGGAGTCAGCTGGGTCTCAAGGATGCTCTTCCAGGAAGTGCCCAGAAGGAGGCTTCTGCAGCGGGAGGTGGTCTGTGGGATGAAATGTGCCACCCAGTTCAGGAAGGGGAAGGATGACAAAAGAGGAGCGCATAGACCTAACAACCAGCTTGCTGATGGCACACATTGCAGCCTGGAAACGGAAGCCAGACTCTGATGGCCCAGTTGAGAACGGGAAAACCTTGGCCATGGGCTCCTCTCGGAGGCCTGGTGCTGAAGGCAGATGCAAGAGGAAGAAAGAAAGAGCTTTATATCTTCTCAGGGAGGGACCACTCTCTCTAGAGGTAAAAGAACCATCTAAAGAGAGCAATGGGGGATACCTGAGGGCTCAGTTAGTTGGGCTTCTGACTTCGGCTCAGGTCATGATCTCACAATTCGTGAATTTGAGCCCCCGTATCAGGCTGTATGCTGACAGCTCAGAGCCTGAAGCCTCCTTCAGATTCTGTGTCACCCTCTCTCTCTGCCCCTCCACCACCTGTGCTCTCTCGCAAAAATAAATAAACACTGGGCAGCTCAGTCGGTTAAGTGTCCGGCTTCAGCTCAGGTCATGATCTCCCAGTTCGTGGGTTGGAGCCCCGCATCGGGCTCTGTGATTACAGCTCAGAGCCTGGAGCCTGCTTTGGATTCTGTGTCTCCCTTTCTCTTTGACCTTCCCCTGCTTGCACTATCTCTCTGTGTCTCTCAAAAATAAATAAAAAACATTTAAAAAATTTTTAAATAAACATTAAAATTTTAAAAATAAAAAATAATAAATTCCCAGTCCCTAAAGTAGTACCTAACAAGTGGCACCCTTGGTAAAAAGATCACTGAAGGAATACATGAATGAATGAGAAAATGTAGGTAATAAATATATATAAATTATTATATGTTATATATATAATAAAGTATCAAAGTATAGTATAGTAAATATCAAAATGCTATAAGAGCAATATGGAAAGACAAAAGGAAGAACAGACCCAACGTGGGTTGCAAATGGCCCCCATCTTTGGAATTCTGTTTCAGTTTTAGCATTTCTACCTGTAAAGCATCTTGAAACTTAATCCAGATGGAAGAGAAAAAGCACCTACCACTCTACCCACTTATGCAAATACTTTTCTTCTCCCCAAGGAAAGAGAAATTGCTAGCCTGATGGATAAGGCTGAGAATATTCATTTTGCCATACTTTAAAGTATGAGGATTAAAAAGAAAAGAAAAATTGGTGTGCACCTCTTCATACCCATTCCTCAGCTCCCAGAGTCGCCTTTCTAATCACACTCAATGCAGGGCGCCTGGGTGGCTCAGTCGGTTAAGCAGCCGCCTTCAGCTCAGGTCATCATCTCACAGTTTGTGACTTCAAGCCCTGCATCGGGCTCTGTGCTGACAGCTCGGAGTCTGGAGCCTGCTTTGGATTCTGTGTCTCCCTCTCTCTGTGCCCTTCTCCTGCTCATGCTCACTCACTCACTCTCTCTCTTTTTCTCAAAAATGAAATAAACATTAAAAAAACTAATTATACTCTGTGCTCAGGGCCCTTATTCTTACTGTTCCCTCTCTTGGAAATGCTCTTCCCTGCTTATCTAGGTGGTTTGCCTCCTCACCTCACTCAAGACTATGATTACTTGCTACCTTCTACAAGAGGCTTAACAACCTCTTTTTCTAAAACATTTCACCCCATGCCCATGGCCCAGTCACCCTCTTTATTTCCCCTTCTCAGTACCTCCTGCACTTGACATACCCCATGCTTGTTTCCTAGAAGACCCACTGAAGCAGGGACTGGGCTTGGCTCATTCCCGTGTCCTCCATGTGTAGCTCCTGGCACATAGTAGGAGCTCAATAAATATTTAAAATTTTTTTTAAGTTTCTGTACAGTTGGCATCAAGAACTATTTATGACCCCACTACCTTACTCCCCTGAAATTCCAGCCCAGTCTTAATAGTCCCTTTAAGGGTCCCTGGAGGGATCAACCGGAGCAGTGGAAACCTGAGGGAGTAAAAAAAAAAAAAAAACAGCTCCTCCCTGCACCTGCACTGCAATCAGAGGAAAACTGATGACTGGCAGAAAAATCCAGCCACCATCTGGCTGTTCAAGGACCCCTCCTGGGTGCTGACAGCATTGTCATTCAAGATAATGAAGATTAAAACCAACAGTGATCCAGGGGGACAGGTTCCCAGGAGGCAGCCTGCCTGGACTTAACTCCTTCCGAGCCACAGAGCTTCCACACAGGCTAAGAAAGCACCCGTCCCTGAGGATGGAGGCAGGAGGCGGGCCAGGTCCCCGCTTGCGAGATTACAGGTGACCTGTCCCAGGAAGGGATGAGAGTGGGACACTCCAAGCAAAAGCGCCTGGGCGAGATGACAGCAGCGAGGAGGCGAGGAGTGCCACCCCAGTGACAGATGTAACACACCATCTGCCCATCCGTCAACAAGGCCCTTCAGGCTGGAGGCCAACTATGCTTTCAGCTCATTTATTAAAGGGATGGTGTGCGCCGCCACCCTCAAGGCCTGAGACCCACGGCCACTCTTTCTTCAACGGACATTCCATCTCCAGGTTTGCAGAAAGAGGCTGTGCAGCTTAATCAATTTCCATGAGCGAGTGCTGACCACGCTTGATTAGAACATAACACTTCCGGGAGCTCTAGAGAGCAGGGGAGGCAACACCACACAGACGCCAAGGCAGAGGGAGCCGGCTGCCATCCAGACGCCTCCTCCCCGGCGCACGGGCGAAGAAACTACCAGGGACACGCTTCCTCCGTGAGAGGCAGCAATGGCTCACACTGGCGCCAGACGCCTGGCTTGGAATTCCTCCTCATCCCTGGGTAGTCTCGGAAACTTATTTAACATCCCCATGCCTCAAAGGCAAAATAAGGCTGCGGCATGTAACTACTGCCCTGGGTTGTTATACAAATTAGGTGAGTTCATTTACGTCAGGGTCAGGCATAAAGAACAAGGTCTAGGGTACGTTGTATTCTCGAGATCAGAGATGATGGTATGATGGCGGCGATGCTGGTGGTGGTAAGCGTGATAATGGCGGCGGTAATGGTAACGACGGTGGTCATGATAATGATAATGGTGGTAATGGTAGTGGTGTGGTGGTAGTGATGATGGTGGTAATGGCAGTGGCAGCAATAGGAATGATATCGTGGTGGTAATAATGGTGAAGATAGTAATGTTGGTGGTGGGAATGGGAATGATAGTGGTGGGAATGGGGCTGGTGGGAATGGGAATGATACGGTGGTGGTAGTAATGGTGCTGGTGGTAATGGGAATGGTTGTGGTGACATTATTCCCGGTCAGCAGAGATTCTGGAGTTACACAGAACAAACGAGTGACAAAAAAAAGTCACTGAAACAAGAGTTACATAAAACGCAGTACTTGATCTTGCATGGGGTGCGTGAGTACCATTCCTCTGCTCCCCATCCTACTCCTCCAGTCACACCTGAGGACGAGAAGACAAGTCTGGAGGGGTGAAGATGCCACAAGTGGGAGAGAGCAGCCAAACGGGTGGGTGGGAAGCTCATCAGCGGCAGAACTAGGATCCAGTGCCGGCCCAAGGCCTAGGGTGGCCCCAGGGCCCACAGGAGCACTCTTGGGGCTGATGATGACTCCCTGAAACCAGATGTTGGAAAAGCACTCTTTGGTTTTTAAAAATGGTCACTGAATGAGAACTCCCATGTGTGTCTGCCTCTCTCCTTAATGGCTTCACATCCAGCCCTCCAGCCTTCACAGTCAAGTCCATGGACCCCATTCACTCAGGCACAGGTGCACCACCGGGTAAAGTGGGATCTACAGGACAGAGTCCTCACAACACACACACACACACACACACACACACACACACACACACACACGTGCCCATGTGGGTGCACCACACCCCCGCATGCACATGTACATGCACACAGACTTGAGCCCCCAAAGGAAAGGACATTCAAGCGGTTGGCCTGCACACGAAGCCCCTCCCAACCCGGCCCAGGGGTCATGCCCTGGCACCCACTTCACCTTTCCAAATGCCAGGCACCTAGGCAGTCGTACTGAAGGGTTTGAACAGTGCCTCCCTTCACCAATCTCAAAAGTCCCTCACCTTCCTGGTCCTGCAGCTCCCACTAATCAGCAGGCCCTACCTCCCTCCCTCCTTTCTAGCTAACTCCAAATCCACTTTCAAGATTCTGTAATCAAATGCCTCTCCTAAAAGACTCTAGTCAGTGGCCCTTTTTCCAGGCCCCCATAAATACTGCACCATTCTCTCCCTGTCAGAGCACACAGCATCCCAGCACCTACCATAACCACCAGACTCCCAGGGAGCTCCCCCTAGGGCCCTGGAGGCACTCAGCTATCTTCTCCCCTTACACATGGGTCAGATGTAAGTGCAGATGCACAGCCTAAGCCTGATATACTCCAAGAGACCCCACCTAAGCAACAAAATAGATTAGAACAGACCTGAGGGTGGATGGGAATAGATTAGGAACAGACCTGAGAGGGGGATGGGTGTCTGATGACCACAGAGGCACAAAGACAAACTCAAGTCTTAATCAAAAGTGCAATCAATGACCAGGGGACCCAGGACCCAGAGCCTCCAAGCATCCCAGGAGCTATGGCTCGGGCCCTGTTTAGAACTCTGCAGAACAGAAGTCAGGAAGGGCTCCTGAACTGGGACACCCCCAGAGGGCTGGGAACAGAACAGCTCCACCCAAAGGACATAGGATAGGTGAGCTGCCCCTTGGCTTTCAAATACAAACTCCAGGGACGTCTGAGTGGATCAGTCAGTTAAGTGTCCAACTTTGGCTCAGGTCATGATCTCCCGGCTCATGGGTTCGAGCCCCACATCAGACTTTGCGCTGACAGCTCAGAGCTTGGACCCTGCTTCAGATTCTGTGTATGTGTCTGTGTCCCTCCCGTACTCATGCCCTGTCTCTCAAAAATGAGTAAACATTAAAAAAAACTTTAAAAACATACGAACTCCAGCACATGCTGTGTTCTCCTGGGGGAGTTCACCAAAACTCTAGATAGGAGCCCACCTGGAACTGTGCCCAGCAAACAGTAAGTGCTCAATAAGTGCTGTTATTAGGCCACTGTTAATGGAAGAGGCCAGACAGGACTTTGCAGGTACCATGGAGCATCTGAGGTGTGACCCTGTCCTCAGGTGGGTAAAGGAAGGTCACAGGGATTCCGTAAGCCCCAGGACATGCATGCACCTTCCAAAGGGGAACATGTGCCAGGGAAAGGGTAGACTGAGGTCCTCTCTAGAACCCAAAAGCATCAGGATTGCCAAGATCTTAGAATATACAGGCCTGTGAATTGACTTCCATGCTGTTAATTACACTATATCCTCAATTAGATTTGAAACTCCTCAGTAATACTAAAACCTCTGAAAGGCGCTTTACCTATTACAAAGAGCTATAATCAAGTCAGTAACTGCCCTGGTCCAGGCTGAACTCTGTCTCCTCCTCCACCTGCCCCCACCCTGCCAATCCATGTATTGAAGTCTTACTCCCAAGACCTCAGATTGCAACTGTATTTGGAGACAGGGTCTTTAATGAAGTAATTAAGGCTAAATGACATCTCTAGGGTGGTCTGATCTGACTGGTGTCCTTCTAAGAAGAGGCGATTAGGACAGACATGCACAGAGGGAGACCATGTGAGGCCACAGTAAGAAGGCAGTCATCTGCAAGCCAAGAAGAGACGCCTCAGGAGAAACAACCCCATAGATACCCTGATCTGGTTCCAGCCTCCAGGACTGTAAGGAAATGCATTTCTGTTGTTTAGACCTCTAATTCTGTGGTGCTTTGTAACTACAGCCCTAACTAACACACCCCTGAGGTCAGTCTTAGTGTGTCAATTATGGTCATCCTACCAGGAGAACATTGGACTTCTGAGACTTACAGCTAAGCGGGATTCAAGAGAAGAAAGCCTAATTCCTTCTACTCCCTCCTAAGGATCTGACATTCACATCAAAACATTTATTGAGTACTACTATACTCTGAGATCTTTTTAAGGTGCTAAGGATACTACAGCAACCAAAAAGCCTCTTCTCTCATGGAACTTAAAACTGAAGGAGAAGTTGGTGATAGCCATAACCTGATAAATATCAAATGTCTAGCTTAAGAAATAACCAGGGAGCACTGGAAATATAAGCAATTTTTTTTCTTATTCCCATCTGCAGTTTACAACATTGAAGCTAAACAATTAAAGTTTTGTTTTTATTTTTTTAATGTTTTTATTTATTTTGAGAAAGACAGAGAGAGGCAGCATGAGCAGGGGAGGGTCAGAGAGAGAGGGAGACACAGAATCTGAAGCAGGCTCCAGGCTCTGAGTTCGACGCGGGGCTGAAACCCACAAACTGCGAGACTGTGACCTGAGCCGAAGCGGGATGCTCAACCAACTGAGCCACCCAGGCACCCCTAAAGTTTTGTTTTTAAAAAGCTAAACCATAAATATTCGAGGGAAAGTGCTGGGGGGAAAAAAGAACATTGCTCACTCATTTTACTCCTTTAAGTAAATGGGGAAAAAAAAAATCAAGCAGTAGCCAAGTCATAAGCCCTGAGTAAAAGTTTTATCACGTTAATATGCCTCGGCAACAAAGCTATAACTTTAGAAATGATACAGTTAACATTTTCCTAGGCAGGATAATTCTTCCCTCTAAAGTTTGAGGCCATAGCTATTTCAAAGAATAACTACGCTCAGGGAAATGGATTTTGTTTTTCTGCACCCAGATGAGAATTCACACAATGGCTAACACTCTCCGCCAGGGAAAATTCTTGCAAAACTGGATCGAGCTGAATTTCACTTTATAGCTGGTGCTTACGCGTAAATTATTATTACATGTTTGTAAGGGGTTTATGTTGGTATAATATTTTACCGCGAGAGAGGCATTTACACGATATGTGGCATCTTTAAGTGTTTTTCCATTTACAATCCTGCACTTTGGGGTCCGTAACGGCAGGCAAGTCTGCGCAAACCCCCTATGACTGTCAACCCTCTGGCTGGCTTTGGCGTGGTCTCAGCGGGGGGACTGACTACACTGCCGCGTGCGACAGCAACAGCAAGGACTCCACGTCCCCACAGCCCTCCAAAAGCGTCAGGGGCTTCTGGAGCCACGTTAATTAATGCATCGATGGCATTCAAGATGGAACCAGAAACTCAATAGCATTCCCCAGGCTCGCGGATCTGAGCTGCCTAACAGAGGCAGGTGAGAACTGACATTTGAGGTCCTGGCAATGTCTACAAGCACTTGTTTATTCATGCTAAGAACATGCTGGCACTAACCGCAGCCTGACTACTTTGAGATTCAGTGTAACTAAGAGCTAAGTTAGAATCCAGGCTCTGTATCTTGGCTGGCGAGGATCAGTCCCCCGAACTCCAAGCTTTGTTCTATCACCCTTACAATGGAGGAAATGATAATAAATACCCTTAGTAGAGGTTCACGGGGATGCTGAAATGAAATGAAGCATGTAAGCTCTTGATCCCAGACCCAACACATAACTAGGCACTTAAAGTTATGCTACTTAGGTAAAAGAGGCCACAGCTTATTGGATCCACATAAGAATGGTGGTCGGGAAGCACTCTGTTCCTCTTCTTCCCAACTGCATTGATGTGCCAGGGTCCAGCTTGACTTTGAGAGAGTGGGAAGGAACGGGGTTCGGGACTTCTTCCAGAGATGCAGTAAAGTCCTTCAGTATGCATGCAAAACTGTGCACATGCAAATATGCACAAAGGAGCCCCTTTGGGGAAGAGGCCGCATTGTAACAGCCTCTCCAAAGGGATCCACAGCCAGAAAAGGTTGACAATGAACAATGTGGAGTGCAGCTTGCTCCTCTTGTTTGGCTTGCTTCCTGCAGGCCAGACAGAGGAGGTGTGATGGAGTGGAAAGACAGTGGCGTCAGTTCAAAAGTTCAAATCCTGGATCTGTGCCCTGCCTGCTAGGGGATGACGGCCGAGCTCTCTCTCTCTCTCTACCTCTCTGTGCACAGTGCTGCACCAGTAAAACAGGATCAAGGCCACCTCCTTGCAGGGTTTTGGGGAGGGTTAAGTACAGTAACACATGTCTGGCATGCAGTGGTGCCAACTAAGTGTTAGTCTTCTCATTCAAAGTCCTGCTAGGAAAATGGAAGGACTAAGTACATGCTTCGTCTTCTCTTTCCGTCAACTGTCTGCTTCATGCACATCACGATCTCATGCCACCTCGGCTATTCCTGCACCGGGTTGGGCTTAATTTCGCCTGTCTACACCCACCCACCATCCCACATTCTCTCTACTCCCACCTAGTCCCATCCATGCCTGGCTCCCCACTCATTTGTTTCAAGCAGCAGCACCAGCTTCAGAATCAAGCCATCTGGGGTCACACCTCAGCCCTCTCATTTCTGAGCTGGTGACTGGAGACCAGTAACCTAATCTCTCCAGGACTCAGGTTCTCAATCTGTAAAATGGGGATGTTCATGGTTATCTACCTCACTGGGGAAAAATGAGTTAATTCATGTGAAGTGTGAAGTCAGGCCTGGCATATTGTAAATACTAGCTGGGATTCAGATCTGATTGCGAAAAACACAGCCTTAATGAGGCCAGCTCGGATAATGGCAATTTACCGTGATCACTTTAAGGACAAAAAGGGAGACAGCCCCTCCCCTGAACCCCAGAATAACTAAGCAGTATAGAGCTGGCAGCTAGAACCCAGGCAGCACAAGGGGCCTCGGCTTGTGGGACATGAGCTCCGCCGTGAGCGGATTCCAAGGCTCCATGTGTCTCTAAGATCCGGCCTTGGCTCCTCCAACATCATATCCCACAGCTATATCTCAGACGCAACAGAATTTCTCTGTCCTTGGAACAAGCCAAGCTCACTTGCACCTCAGGGCCTTTGCACTTTCCAATCCCTCTGCCCAGAATGCTCCAGGGTTCTATCTTTGCACAGCCTTCAGCTGTCTCCTCCCTGAGAGACCTTCCCTGACACCTAACCCTTCCCTTCTACCATCCACTCTCTAGCCCATCAATCTGGATTATTTATGTCTTTCAAAAAAAATGTTTTTAAAAAAAAGCATTTTTCTATATTCCCTTACCCTGGAATGGAACATCCAAGGAGGAAGGGACTTTGCTTCTTCATATCCCTAGAAGGGTACCTCATCCATAAGAGAAACACTATAACTCTTTGCCACAGGAATGAATTTCTCTACTTCTTTTCCTGCTGCCACATGACTGCTTCTCTGTATTTCTAGTTAAGATTCTCTAAAAGATACAGTCACCATTATCACATCAGGTTTCAGGTTCTTCTGCTAGCCCACTATAAAAATAATGCTGCCCAGACTCTGCAATGGCCAGTGTGTTGGCTTCCCATCCTTAAGGCAATGAACATAGATGCCTACAGCAGTCCCCATCAACCAGGGTGAGGCCATTTCTATCAGCAGGTGTCCCGGATGTGGCAGGGCCCATGGCAGTCGTGTCAAAGGCCGAGTCTTTGAACACCCTCCATTCCACATATATAAATCCTGTTTCCCCAGCATTATGAAATTCTTAGCAATGCTTTCATACCTGCCCTTAACACCTTCAAGAAGGGCTAATTCAAATGGATTGTGAAAAGCAAACCTGGTGCCTGAGAACAAGGACAAAAGTAAATCGGCAAGGGTGAAAAGCATTTGTAAACAAAGAGCTTTGTGAGAAGTGACCTCGATGACTGGGAACATATGAGTCTTGAAGAATGTTCAAGAAGCTGCAGAAGAGCAGGCCCAAGTAAGTGTCCCTATCAAACGGCGCAGGTGGGGCTGAAGCCCCTGACCAGTCTCTGAATGAGGGTTTCAGGTGCAGTGAGGCACTGCTCCCCCAGCCCTGGGAAAGCAGGGCTCCTCCCACATATCACAGTCCACTGAGCAAACGTCATCAATTCCCATGACGCTTCAGGGTGAGAAGCGTCAGAAAGCTCTACTCTAGAGCATGGGTCAGCAACCTGTTTGGGTAAAAGGTCAGAGAGTAAATATTTTAAGCCTTGGGGCCATATGATCTCTGGTGCCACTCCTCCACTCTGCACTTGTGCTGGGAAGCAGCCACCGACAACAGTGAATGAACAGGTGTGGTTGTGTACCCACAAAACTTTCCTTATGGGCACTGATAATTAAATTTCATATAATTTTCACATGCAATGAAACAGTATTTTTTTTTTGACCACTGAAAAATGTAATAAAAGCCATTCTTATCTCCTGGGCTCAGGTGGTGGGTTGTAGTTTGCTAATCCCTGGTCTAGACCATTCACCACTGTTCTCTCTTATCATGTGGTCTGAGCATCAATATTCTCTTGACATTCTAAGCTGGGGTTATGGATGCTGGAATCTGCTCCACTCAATCTTTAGTAACTCATAAAACCACTAGATCTCAAAAAATCATTTTAAATATTTTTTTTTCTTAGAGAGAGAGCGAGAGAGCGTGCTCACATGTGTGAGTGGGGGGAGAGAGAGAGAGAGAGAGAGAGAGAGAGAGAGAGAGAGAGAGAGAGAGAGAGAGAGAGACAGGGACAGAGAATCCAAAGCAGGCTGTGCTAATAGCAGTGAGCCCAATGTAGGGCTCGAACTCACAAACTGTGATATCATGACCTGAGCTGAAGTTGGATACTCAACCAACTGAGCCATTCAGGTGCCCCCAAAAAAGGTTTTTTAAAAAATTGTCCTTAGGCCTCCAATGAAACACCTTGGCAGTAGATTTGACACTGTTAGGGAAGAGCCCATCCTACTGGTGGACAGCTCCAGTGCTGAAAATTCTATGTCAGGTAGCTCTCTACCTCCTGGTGACTCTCCCCAGAGCTTCCTGCCTACAGAATTTATACCATCCATTTTCCCTCTAACAGTTTTCCACATTTTTATTTGCCTCAAGACAGGGGGGAAATGAAAGAAAAGGACTATTCCTCTGACAATAAAATCTAACCCGAGAGAGCAAGTAATTTTTGGTTGAAAACTCTACTTTTACATAAATATCTGCTCTAGAAATAACCCAAAGTCCTCAGATCTACTAGGAACTCAAGAAATGACTTAGGACAGTTAAAAAGAAAGATTTTTCCTCAAAACCTGGAAGAGAAGGTCCCTATTATAATTTGAATAAATGAATGAATGGACAAATAAATATATTTTAGCATGCCTGAACAGAGAACAACCTCATCTTTCTACCTAAAGCTTGCCCGGATCTCAAAAAACAACGTCTGCTGAGCACAAGGTTTAGCAGTCTAAAGAATTAAAGATGGAGGCTACTGGGACCAATTGATTCTTTAATAAAATTCCTAATTTCCCTAGAGCTAGACTCACTGCCTGAAAATATCTCATCTACATGAATAAAAAAAAATAAGAAAGGTGATTACTGACTACATACGTGTGAGGTGCTTTGACATGTATCACCCTCTTCAATTCTCACAACCAATTCACCGCAGAGAAGCATGATCCTTCCTTTTTTCAGATGAGGTCAATCAGACCTCAAACCCATGTCCACCCAACATCAAAGCCCATGCACTTTCTGCTGTTTAGAACATAAAACTCTGCTTATTCCAGTCACTTGTGGATTATGAAATCATTATCCAACTGTCCACGGGTCAGTAAGAGAGCACGCCTCTCAAATGCCTCTGATTCGCAGAAGGTAAGAGACAACACAAACCAACAGAGTGAAATTTGTATAATGTGAAAAACACACACCCATTGTGACTAGGTTTGGGATTCCAGTCTACCTCATGCTCAGTATAAAGGTATTTGATTTAATGGCATCGTATGCAAAACAGCTAGCCTTCCACTAAATAGGTGCCTCTAAAAATGGATAGCCCTGCTTAAAAAAATCTAGGAAATTAATACACTAAAAAATGATCTAGTTCAGAAAAACAAAAATGGTCCTAAAAATAAAGAGTCCTTTTGCAGTTTTACTCCCAGTTCTTAAGAATTACTTTTACATATATGCATTTAAAAATTATTTTTGGAGGCCAATTCACTTTGGGAAAATACTGAGGATGTCATAATATGATCTAGTCTCTTTGGTTAACGTTGATCCATGAAACTAAATTGTTATTCCTTATCAAAAAATAAATAAGTAAATAACAAAGTCAAATTTGGTTTCAAAGGCTTTAACATCTTTTTTCTTGCAAATACCTGATATCTGAGTATGATTTTACCCTTCAAAAATGCTTTTGGATATGTCACCTGCCTTCACCTTTACAATAACTTTCGGTGAGAAGCAAATACTTTCATTGTTTTTTTCCTTTAGGAATGTTTAAAAATGGGGGGCTTTTCCAGTTGCAAGTGATACAAAAATTATTCTAAACAAAACAGAATTTAGTGACTTATAATCTATAAACTCCCAGGGGAGATCTGCCCTCAGGCAAGGGGAGAACTGGTCTCTCTCCAGTTCTCAGCTCTGCTCTTATCCACACTGACCTCATTTGCAGAGGCCAAGCTGTGAAGGGACAGCTGCCAGGTAGGATGTAGCTAGGATGTGCACAGCTCTACCCTCTAAGGTTCAAGGCCAGTGGAAAAGAACACACGCACCTTTCTCAAGAGTCCATACAAAAGTTCCATCATACCTACTTGGTTATGACTAATAATGTGCCCACCCAAATCACTGCCGTGAAGGGTAGTCTGCCTTACCACTGAAGGTCACACCCTGAAATCAGGTACAATATTGTCTCCTCCAAAGTTCACGGGCTGGGGCACCTGGGTGGCTCAGTCAGTTAAGCATCTGACTTTGGCTCAGGTCATGATCTCATGGTTCATGGGTTCAAGCCCCGCGTCCGGCTCTGTGCTGACCACTCAGTGCCTGGAGCCTGTCTTCAGAATCTTTGTCTCCCTCTCTCTCTGACCCTCCCCTGTTCACGCTGTCTCTCTCTCAAAATAAAAAATAATAAAAAATTTTTTAAAAACATTAAAAATTTTTTTTTCCAAAGTTCACGGGCTGAAGTAGATTTCCACAGAAAGACTGAGCAGGGAAATACATGCTGAGTTGGAAAACCAAGAGTTGCCCTTCCAAGTCTTACCCAACCAAGGCTTGCCCTAAGTCACACTGAATACCAAGAGACACAACCAGGACTCAAGTAAAAATCTTCTGAAAGCAAGCACTCCAGAAACAATGGCAAATTATTTCAAAACACAGGGAGTAAATCATAAAAAGCCCTCAAAACCGAACCTCTTGGTCACAAAAAACATTCGAAACTATTGATCGATGGCTCACAGAACTTCAAAGAAAGCCAAGCCCCTTTTGCAAAACATAAATTCTAATTAAGCAAGGTTACCATTATCTAAATCAAAATCCCTTTATGGCTCTAAATGGGTCCTCACCATCTGGAAAGTCAGATCTTGTACTCAAAAGGAAAGAGGAAAAGCTTTTTGACCTATTTTTGTCCCTCCATTAATGTAAAGCACAGAATCCTATTTATTAAGTACCCTCAATGCATGCTATTTCACTGGCTATTTGCAACTCTAAAATGACACCTATTATTCAGTTAGAGATTAGAATCTCAAGCAGTAGGGTGTTTTTTAATAAAAAATAAAATTAAAAATAGATTTGCCATTGCCTCTTTAATGAAACTGGTAGCTCTGCTGGCTTAGAAGGGAAATGATGTATTTCTTGGGGACTTTATATACTGATCTGAGCAGTGCTTTAAAAAAAAAGTTTGTATCTTAGGCAAGTGTACAATGCTTTCCCCTCTAACTGCACACACCATATCACTACCCCTTCATGAGAGCCTAGGCAGCCAACACATGCTCTTCCACCCAAACCAAACCAATCCCAACTCTCTGAAACCTGACACTTGCAGGTGACACACCAGGTGGGGCCTGAGAGGTGTGCGCTAAGTAAGAAAATGATTTAGCCCAGCACTCTGCAACCGAACCTTCTGCACTGATTTAACTATTCTACATCTGCGCTATCCAATATGGTAACCACTAGCTGCGAGGGATTATGAAGTCTGAGGACCTGGAATTTTTATGTAATTTTATTTTAATTCAGCCAAAGTAGCTCCATGTGGCTAGTGGCTACCGAAGAGGAGGGCAGTAGAGATGTTGCCCTTGAGACTTTCTCCAGCACGCTCATCTACTGCTTTCCCTCCCCTCCTTGGTGTTTTCTATCCCAACACAGACCAACCGCCTGTCACTCTCCAGACAGGGTACCTGGGTGTGCCTCTGGCTCCTGCATGTGCCGCTCTTTGGGGCTGGAATTTCCACTCCCGGCCTATGTGGGTAGACTCCTTTTCATCCCCAAATACAACCCAGGTTTCACCGATTCTCTGAAGCCTTCCCTGACTTTCCCTTCTCTACTCCGCACTCATGAGAGCGGGTCGTCTCTGCTTCTCCTTCACCTCTGTGCTTATGCCCATTTCCATGGCCGTGTTCAGCACATTGCAACGTCCCCTCCAGAGCAAAAGGCAGTAGGGCATGGTGGTGCGAGGGAGCACTCCAGAAGACAGCTGCCTAGTGTCAAACCCTGCTTCCAGCACTTACTATGAGCTCTATGAGCTCAGGCAAGTCCCAGGACCTCTCTATAAAATGGGGTTATTAATGGTAACTCTCCTTTATGGTTGCCGCAAGGACTAAATGACCAAACACAGGTAAAACATTACCATGGTGGCTGGCAAAGAGCAAAGACCCAATAAAATTGACCTCTTATGCAGGATTTTTTTCATTAGCTTATTAGACTATGCACCTTAGAGCAAGTACTAGATCCCAGCCATGCCCTAACCCAGAGTCAGAGCATAAAGCAGGCACAACTTAGGACTGAAATGATTAATTCTGCTTCCAGCAGATGGATGGCAGTCCTGAATTCAGTTCTGAATATACCCCATAATGCTTAACAGCCTTGGGACGAAACAGAAGGTCTCAGGGTAAGCAGAGGTAGAGGAGGGAGGTCACAGGGAGATCAAAGAGTTTTATGGGGGGGGGCATTCAAACTGCACCCAAAGTCATTACCACCACCCTCCCGTACGTCCCATACCCCCAGACCCTCTCCCCATCCCCAATCTGGCAAATCTCTACCCAAATGTTCCTGATGCAAGTTAAGCCTTATCCTATAGGTTTTGGGGCCAGTAACAGAAGTTAAAGGGCCACTGGCCTAACATTAACATAAGAGATTTTATAAGCCAACAATCTGTTTCTACTGCTTTCCTCCATACTTCTAGTTTCCCCCACTCCCCACTTTTCCAGGTGGATATGGGGCCGGAGGGGAGAGGGGGAACTTCTCCTTTCAATTTACAGAAACAGCCCCACAAGCCTGGATTCTAGCTATGCTCCACCTGTGTACCTGGCCCTGAAGGGTGGGGCATCTATCTCCTGAGTCCCTACGAGGCACCTAGGTTTTACCGAAGGCAAATAAAGATGAGCAGCAGATGAAAGAAGCATTAAAAGTGATGAAGTGTTCAATATACAGGCTTTTCAGCCTGTGTAGGGTCCCAACGAGACTGTTCATTTCCCAAATTTGATGTCTTCCTCCTGCTGCAAGGCTGCCTGACCCGGGAGCACAGCCAGGAGTCTGGGCAGAGAGCAAGTCCGGGAGCCTGGAGCAAGCACTGTGCGCACCGAGAATGACTTCAGCCCAGCTGCAGGCGCAGCACCAGACACCACAACGCAGGTGATCTATCCGCCGGGGGTACCCTGCGTGGGAAGCCTAAAAGAATAACCAGAAGCATGACTGAGCAGTCTAAGGAACATCTAACAAGAAGTCTGGGGCTCTGAAATGTCCCTGGGGTGTGAATTTGGGTCCATCACCTTCCCTGCCTAGGTTTCAGTCTACTGGATTATAATTATCTTTTTTTCAGCAGTAAAAGTACCTTTTTGTGCCAAATGAAATCTTATGGGGGAACTCCAAGATAGAAAATGTACAAGTCAAACAGCTGTGGTCAAAGTGCATTTGTAGAATTCACAAAGCCCTGCCTACTGAGTCTCTCTCTCCCCTCTCCCAACCCCTAGAAACAGAGGGAACAGTTCTAGCAAACCGATTCATCTTTCTAAGATCATACCAAGTTGGAACATTTCAGGATATTATTTACGGCAGACCTTACTATAACTCTCCACATGGAGCAGAGAAGAAATAGGCCAGATTGATGACTACTTTATTTAAAATTCTATGTCAGGGAGCCTGGGTGGCTCAGACGATTAAGCGTCTGACTGCAGCTCAGGTCATGATCTCATGGTTCGTGGGTTCAAGTCCCACATCAGGCTCTGTGCTGACAGCTCCAAGCCTGAAGCCTGTTTCAGATTCTGTGCCTCTTTCTGCCCCTCTCTTGCTCATGCTCAGTCTCTTTGTGTCTTAAAAATAAAACAAACAAATGTTAAACAATAATAAAACTATCTCCAAATATACTGTCACCTACTCAGAAACATTTTAACATATCTGTCTAAAAGATAAAGAGATTTTGAAAATCTAGACCTGAGCTTCATTACTGAGAAGATAAAAACATTAACTCCTTAATATCATGTGACATTCAAGTCACTGCTCCGTCAATTTCTCCCTCTTACAATTACTTTGATGAAGGACTTTGTTCTATAGCACTTCCTACTGCTGGATTTTCATGACTGCATCTCTGTCATTTGACATGTGGCTGTATCTTGTGTATTTTTGCTGATTTCAGAGTAGATCATGAGTCTCAACCAGGTATTGGGTCGCCTGGGTAGCTCAGTTGGTTCAGCATCCAAATGTTAGTTTCAGCTCAGGCCGGGTTCATGGGTTCAAGCCCCATGTTGGGCTCTGTGCTGATAGTGCAGAGCCTGCTTGGGATTCTCTCTCTCCCTCCCTCTGCCTGCCCACCACACCTTTGTGCTCTCACTCTCAAAATAAATAAAGGAAGAAAAAAAAAAAAGAATCTCCACCAGACTCCAGTTCCATCAGGAGACACATAACATCTGGTTGTTTTCTTTCTGTGTTGTTGGCAGCCTGGCAGTCATTAAGCATGACTTTCTTTATTAAATTATTTTTCAGCTTCTTGTGTATCTTCCAAAATCCTTCACAAACATACAAAAACATCAAGTTATACCTTTTTGTTTTCACCCAGAGTGTATTAAACCCTGTTGTTGCGAAGCTCTCTGCTTCACAATGTGAGATCACTTTCTTTTTTAAATTTTTTTTTAACATTTATTTGGTTTTGAGAGACAGAGAGTGAGCAAGGGAGGGGCAGAGAGAGAGAGAGAGAGGGAGACACAGAATCCAAAGCAGGCTCCCGGTTCTGAGCTGTCAGCACAGAGCCCAATGTGGGACTTGAACTCACGAACCGTGAGATCATGACCTGAGCTGAAGTCAGCCACTTAAGCAACTGAGCCACCCAGGCACCCCGATTATTCACTTTGTAAAAATAAGAATTCAGTTACGACACAGTTAACATGGTAATGGTATCAGGTACAGTTAACGTTACAACAATTTGGTTTAAATTCTGGCATTCGTTCAGAGCAGTGCTTTATGCATAGTAGGTGACAGGTACTGGATAAATAAGCAACACTATTAAATCAAGGGGACTTTTTTTTAAGTTTTCATTTATTGATTTTTAGTAATCTCTACATCCAATATGGAGCTTGAACTCACAACCCCGAGGTCAAGGATCCCATGCTCTGCCGCCTGACCAGCCAGGTGCCCCAGAATCCACTGGACTTCCAAGAGCCCATACTATCAACTGACCTGCATCAGAGCTCCCCCAGGTTCCACGTCTGCTAAAAATCCTCAATCACCTGCTCAGATCAACTGCTAGGAAAAGCCAAGCAAGCCCTGGTCTCCACCATTAATTCACATTTCCCTTTTTGTGAACAATTGCTTACCCATCCCCACATGACCCCATCTCTTACCGTCTCAACTTGCGCATTCATCAGTTTTCCCGCCCCCAAACAGCCTAACTCTACGCCATGGTCCCTGATCAATAGACAAACCAGTGATTCCTGCCGCCCTCACTCGTACTAACTGGTGGTGACAAAATTAACAGCCGGCTTCTGTGTGGCACTGTCTGGAGGACCCCAAAACGATCGATGTCCCTGTTACACTTCCTGGCGAGGGATTTATTGAGGCCGAAAGCAGCCACTCCCCAGTTAAGAGTCCCATGAGAGAAGCCAGAATATGAGCAAAACTAAATCAGTAACACAGGTTTTTTTTAAGCCCTCTGGAGGTTTATTTTTTTTTTTCCAGCATGACACTATTGCTTGTATCCACTGTGGAAGCTCAGAGTATAAACAAGTGGGTGCTGATCAGGAAAAGACTAGTCAGAAATCTCCTCCCCAGTCTATCTTAACCACCCCAATATTGTGCACGCCAAATGTATTCACATCCAAATCGTGTCGTGTGTAAGGACGGGAACCGGAGGATGGCTAAGTGGTTTTTAAACCAGGCTCACAGGCCCAAGGAGGCAGTGCAATAAGAAAGGGCAGGCATGAAGAGTTTTTGGCCAGCAGTTCTATTTCCTACTCCCCAAGGCCCACTAAATAACTCGGGAGTAATAAGCATTCCCTCCAGAATTAACGAAGAGGAGGCAAGATGTACCCCTTTACCAGCTGTCCCCAAGCCAGTGGTCCATCCCCAGCCTGATCTGGGTTCTGCCTCGACCAGAGAGGAGAGGGAACTAACTATTCCCAAAGCCACACTGAGACAAAGGGGCCCCTACTTGTGACACAAGGCCATGCACGGGGCCCTTAAATGCCAGGGCTTCACCGAAGGGACGCCCACCTGCACCCACAGAGCACTCGTTCCGAATAAACTGCTATTCTACTACTTACTCGAGGTAAGTCCTTTGGGTCCATCCTGGAGTGACTCTGAGGCAGAGGGACCTGGGTCCAGGTCCTTGATCCGTCCCTGACTACCCCTGAGTAAAGAACTTATCTGAAATACCTCTCTGGTCTCCAAGTCGGAGAGCCATATTCACTACCTTCTAAGGTATCTAAAAGGATAAGCCAGTCAGAGAAAAGAAGATATCATACATTTCCACTCATATGTGGAACTTGAGAAACTTAACAGAAGATCATGGGGGAAGAGAAGGGAAAATGGTTTCAAACAGAGAGGGAGGCAAACCACAAGAGACTTAAATACCGAGAACAAACAGAGGGTTGATGGAGGGGAGGCGGTGGAGAGGGGAAAATGGGTGATGGGCTTTGAGGAGGGCACCTGGTGGGATGAGCACTGGGTGTTGTATGTAAGCGATGAATCACGGGAATCTACTGCCGAAGCCAAGAGCACACTGTGGGTGCATACATTGTATGTTAGCTACCTTCACAATAAACTGTTAAAAGGATAAATAAAAAATAAAAGAATTAAAATACTAATCATAGGACCAATCCCTTTCTTCTCTGTTCCACCCCACCCCCTTCTTTCATTCTGCTCCCTGTTCTTCATCTGTTTCCCCCATCTACTTCATTTTTGGCAAGCCCTGCTCTGTCGCAGGGACCACAGAAAGATGACCAGGATATGACCAGGCCCTCATGCTATTTCTGGGCTAGGGGCAACGCTGTATCATCAATCTCAATGCCCAGGCAATACCTTTGCCTGAGTCACCCCAGGATGGCATGCTGATCAAAATAAACGTGTCTCCTAAATACCAGGCCCAGCAGACAGACAGACAGACAGACAGACAGACAGACACACACACACACACACACACACACACACACACAGGTCCACTTCACAGAACATCCAAGCACCTGGGTGGGTGCGGTAAACAAATGGTTTTGTGAACTTCACTGTCCAGCACCTCCCCAACTTCAGCGTGTCTTCGACGCATCCACGTTTCCCAGGGGATTTGGGTCCTGGAGTGGGAGAGAGGTAGGGGCGGGGGAAAGGCAGAGACAGAACACCAGCAGACTGGAACAGACTCAAATTAGGACTACAAGCCATGGAACAGGTAGCACTTACTGATAACTCACCATGTACTACGAATTTCAGATATACTAATTCCTTCCTTTTCTATCACATCCCTCTGGTGTAGGTACGGCTGTTATCTCAATTTTCCACATGAGGAAACATAAAGGCATACAGAGATTATGTAACATCACATGGCTGGCCAGGGGCAGAGGTAGGCTGGGAGCCCAGGTAGTTGGGTTCTGGGGTCTTAGGTCTTTTCCAACTGAAACACAAAAGGGGATCCTCACTTCTGTCCAAGAGAGTGCACTAGGAGAAAGCCATCAGGAGAAACAAATCATAGGAACTCTCTAGACTGAGGTAGAAATCGAGGCCTTATCCCAGCCACCCCACCAACACCAATAACATGGCCCTCTAACGTGGACCTCGCCTCTTCCAACCTCCCTTCACACATCTAAAAGACAATGCTTTAGATAAGAGCTCTCGCATGCTGGAGGTCTCTGTGAGGACCCCAGGGAGCAAAGTCTTAAGACTCTAGACTTTGAGGTCAGAAGGAACAAATTCAAATCTAGGCCATGAGCCCTGCTGGCTGTTAGTGCAGGTAAGTAACTGAGTTTCTCTGTGCCTCAGTTTCCTCATTTTCAAAGGGGGATAACAGTGAATTTGTTGTAAGTGCTAAGATAATGTGCACACATGCTGATGGCAGTATCTGGCATGTGACACCCAGTAAATGGTAGATGGTGGTATTATTACTAAATATCATCATCACCATCATCATCATCTGAAATTCCATAAAAGAATCTCTTCCCCTCTTTTCTTTAATGTTTATTTATTTTTGAGAGAGAAAGAGACAGAGTGCAAGCAGGAGAGGGGGCAGAGAGAGAGAGAGAGAGAGAGAGACACAGAATCTGAAGCAGGGTTCAGGCTCTGAGCTGTCAGTACAGAGCCCAACGCAGGGCTCGAACCCACAAACTGTGAGATCATGACCTGAGCCAAAGTCAGACACGTAACTGACGAAGCCATCAGTTACCCCATCCCCTCTTTAATACAGGTAGACTTCATAACCTTATTTGGAAGAATAATGTGGTTAACACAGTTTCCAATTTAAATCCCTGAACAATTAAGGTTGACTCAGAGTGGAAGGGATACGGGCGGTTGGTTTAAAGGTAGTGGACCCTTCAATCCCGGGCCCTCCCCTGACAGAGGGGTTGTGGGGGCTCCCCTCCGGATGTAATGCCCCTCCCACCATATTCCTGCTCCCAAGACCCTACAAGTAACCTAAAGGGCCGTTCAGAAATACTCTACCCTCCCAAGTCTACATCTGCTGAATAATAATGACAAGGTTCCTATGGCAACACTCCTTTCTAAAGTTTGGGTAGTGGAAGACAGAGGGATCAGTTAGCACCTGGCTTCTGTTCCGTGAAATGCCTTGAAACCACATGGGGTTTTTTTCCCTTTTTCTCCACAGTTGGAGCAGGCCTTAACGCACACGACCATTTACAAAGCGCTTCTGCCGGTGTTAGAGAGAGATTACTGACCCTGTTTTTTACAAATTAAAAATCTAGCAATTAGAGTCCTTAAGAGCTCAGACACAGTGAAATCAGCGGCCGACCAGGGCTGCTCTCAAGACCTGCAGGGTCTCTTGAAGTTGTACCTCCTCCTATCAGCTCCTTCTAGAGAGCTTTCTTTCCCTCAGCTTCACGCCGTGAGGCACGCACACCACCACCCCTGCTTGGCCATCCCAACCAGGGGAGGTGTGCGGGACAGAGCCCTCCACTTCTCTCCAATCACAGTGGTTCACCGAAGCCTAGGGTGAAGAGTCAGAGCTTGGAAGTCAAAACATGTGACTGCACATGACAAAGACCTGGTTTCAATCCCGGTTCTGACACTGTTTAGCTGAGTGACAGCACCTCTCTGTGACTTCACTTCCTTGTGTGTTCACTGAAGTTACAGCACTTCCCTCATACAGTTATTGAGAGAGTTCACAGACCTTGACTCAGATCACACAGAGTAAGCTCCTGGAAATTGTACGCTATTGTAATCATTGGTATTATCTATCAATATTATTAATTAACATCATTGCAATTTTACAGTTAATAAAACCAAAATCCAGAGCCCTGTATCTTGCACGGGCCCACACAGCATGCAAGTGCTACAGCCCAGGAGGAAATTCCAAGATGCCTCCTCCTCCTTCTACCTCTTTTCTGGTCCCACCAGTGCATAACATGCACTGAGCGCTTAGTAATGCCCAGGAGTTACAGAATGTGACAACTATACAAAACCCCAGTGAGCCATCGGGTCAACCCTTTCCCTTTGCTGATCAGAAAACTCAGGACAAGCAGATACCACATCTGTTCAATACCATGCATCTGCTACTGATAACCTTCACCGTTGTGTACAACGTTGTGATGCCTAGTGACAGTTTTATTCCCCAGGCCATTCGAGGCTGCAGCCTCGAGCCAAAGACCACCAGGAACACACCCGAAGTCAAACAAGGAAGTCATCCCAGAGAGTCCGAGTCGTCTTGGTACCGGGATGTTAGGAAGTACTCGTCATACAACTCAGGCCTGCTTGGTGTCTTGGGGAAGGGTTCAAGGAAGCACAGTTTTGCTCTGGTGGGTGGTGCCATCATAAAGCAGGAATTCTTGACCATGTACCCTTGTAATGGTTATCTGAGAAGCAGGAGGAACAGAGTAGCTCCATAGCTATAATTGGTGTAGACACAGCAATCATTCACCTGATCAGAGAGAAGGGGTGCTGGGCCAGTTCTGTGGACTGCATGGCGAGTTTGTCTTCATCCGCGATCAGTTCTGGTCGTGGAGAGTCCTTGCCTTCCTCTTGGGTTCGATCACCTTCACACAGTGACCTGACCACATCCTGGGGCACTGTGAAACTGCTCTCCTTGGAAAGAAGAACACCAGGGTCTCTGCATCAGAGCCAGGCTAGCCCATGCGGACAGCAGTCAGAAGTCGCTGGGGTTTTTTCCTGGTCTCTATAATGTGTTCAACTCTTCACAACACCTGTTTGTGTCAGGCAATTTCAACATGATGGAGGTACAAAATAAATAATGAGCCTGACCCTTAATGAGGCTACATTCCAATGGGAGAAAGAGGTAATTAAAAATAAACATAATATATTAAAAATAAATAAATAAATCCTACAGTATGTTACAGGTGAAACAGCTTCTCCTGTGTGCCATCTGCCTCTCTGGTGATAAAGCTGTTCTCCCCACAACTGGCTCAGTCACTTTGGGAAAAAAAGAACATGGAGCACAGGGCAAAGGGGATGGGGCATGCCAGGCAAGGACAGCAGTGATAAGCAGCTGACCAGCGGCGGCCTCCTCCGTATGAAATCTAAACAGAGACTTGAAGGAAGTGAAGGAGGGGACCGCAGAAGTTAGCACCCTTGTCCTAGTTCAGAAACAAGAGAAGTGACACCCGCAGCAGTGGGGAACATGTCAGAGACCACCTCGCAATTACAGAGTAGAACCAGGGAGCCCCGGGGCCTCTGCATCCTCTGCCACGAGTGACCTTTCTGACAACAAACTGGATGTCAGGTCACTCCTGGTGCAGGACTGGGTCCAGGACAGACTCCAGACGCAGGGGTGCGAGCGAGCGCTCAGAAACTGCAAAGAGCCTCGCTTTCTCACTGTACCTAGGCTGACGGCGCATCGCAGAACACACCACTCGGGATATGCTCCTCTGGCATAAGGACCCTTGAGCAGATGGCCTGGAGCAAAAGCAGACCCAGATGTGCCCTCTGCCCTCTCCCTACCTACCTGGAAACAGGGCATAAATTCCCCAGTGAAAGTTCCCTCTCTTCTCACACCAGGAAGTGGGGAGAACAACTTTATCACCAGAGAGGCAGACGGCACGCAGGAGAATCTACACACCAAAATAATGTTCACAGGTGTGTGTGTGTGTATGTGTGTGTACACGCGTGCGTGTGTGTAATCCCTAATATCTACTTCGGATTAATGAGGTCTAAATAAGTATGTCTTGGGTAGCAAATGTAAGAGTTACCTTAAGGTGGCGACCGAGCAGCCATTTTGCTGTGGGTCTGAGAAGGACTCCGTGCACCTACAACCCCCACCCGCAGACCTGGAATGTCCGCGCCATCTGAAAACAGCCAATCATGAAGCTCCAGCTTCCCATCACCTTGACAGAGGAAGGAAGCAACCTGTCCCATCCCACCACGTCCCTAAAGTGCCCTTATTTGGTGGTCTGCCCTCCCAAGATCAAACCTGGAACCCCCTCACCCATAAAATACCTCACCCCTCCCCAGCAGGTGCGAACTTCCCTGACTCCTCACTCCTGGGGTCATGGAACCTCGCCTGGGAATCGCAGATCCCAATAAAGGCTTTCTTGGCTCCATAACTTGGTCTCTTTCTTTCCTTCCATCTCTGCCTCCATCTATTAAATCTTACAGCAAAGACCCGTCCAGCTCCCGTTCCATGTTAGCTGAGCTGGAAAGAGTATATTCACAAGGTAAGGACTTTTGTCTTAACTTCTGTGTCCTTAAAACCCGCCTTGAAGCCGGTACTAAATATTCACCAGATGAACTGAGGAAAGCAAACTTCCTTCTCCTCTTTGCCCAGAACACTCGAGGGACTTCCTCCAAGATCACCTCTTGTTTCAGCTGTGGACAGGAGGAAGCAAGTGTGAAATTAAACTCTTCTCAGCATGTCTCCAACTGCGTCCCAACGGACAGGCAGGAAGGTGACCAGCGGCACACACAGCCTGGCCTCACCGGACACTCTTTTTAGATACTAGACAAGAAAATTAAGGTGCCACTTAGGGATCAGGCAGTCTACCAAGACACTTACCATTGACTCAAATCCATTTGTTTCAAAATAAAATAAAACAAAACAGGGGCACCTGGTGGCTCAGTCGGTTAAGTGTCTGACTTCAGCTCAGGTCATGATCTTACAGTCCATGAGTTCAAGTCCCGCATCGGGCTCTGTGCTGACAGCTCAGAGCCTGGAGCCTGCTTCGGATTCTGTGTCTCCCTCTCTCTCTGCCCTTCCTTGACTCATGCTCTGTCTCTGTCTCTCAAAAATAACATTAAAATTTTTTAAATAAAAAATAAAATAAAACAAACCTCACACTCACACGGCTAACATAAATTCGAAGTTAATGAACACAAATATCAATGTGCTTTAAAAAAAAAAAAAAGGGAACTTGCCCCCCGCACTGATGACTGGCAGCGAGGAAGCTTTGCCAAATATAAAACAAATTCAAAACTAAAAGTGACTATTAAATACTTGAGCAGTCAGTTGTTGGCAAAGAAAAAAAAGGGGGGGGAAAATCCTGTCCTGGGAGCATGGGTTTCAGTTTCTCAGTGTGAAGGTCCTTTTTTATAGCTCAAGGGCGGACCTTTCATCCATCAGCTCACATCAGCCCTCTCCACCAGGTTCCTTATTTTTTATAAAAACACAAAGTTAAATCCCCCAGCGCTCTAATCAAGCTCCCTTGCTCATCTGAAGGGTAACCTTCACAGAAAAGAGGCCACTTGATCAATTCCAAGAGAGTAAAAATAAAACATAATGGAAAAGACAGTCTAATCATCAAGGCTAATTACAAAGGAAGAGTATCCTTCCCCCCCAACAAATGTTCCTAATTTATTAAAAAGAAAAAAAAGAAAAGACTCATCTAACAAAGATGTCCTTTGTCATTGGTCTGAATAAGAACAGAAGGGGTCAGTTATGACTTATACATGTGAAACCAGCTAAATTAGCTTTTGAAAAAGTCATTCATATATTTACTAGTGACATATTGGAATATGTATGACGTGCCAATTAGATCCAAGAGGCTGGGGAAAGGTGGTGTGAGGGAGTGGCCCATTGAATCAGGCAAGACTCTGCCCTCCGCTAGCCTATCGCCTAATAAAGAAGATACATCTCATTCTAGCTGGTGGGGGCATTACAGATGCCCAGGAGCGGGACCCTGGGGCACTGAACTGAGAGGGGTGCTCCTGATCCAAGGAGGAGAAGGGAGTCTCTCTGGAGGTGACATTTAAGCTGCGTCTTGAAGGATGGGTGGGAGGTGGAGGGCTGGCGTGAGTGCTAAGGAGATCCTGGGGACTTGCCCCTACCTGTCAAGGCAGAATCAGTCAAGAGACGAGAAGCCAGCGAGCCCCTCATTCTTAACTGGGGCCGCACATGAGCAAGACCTGGAACCCTTATTTTCAGAATGCATGTGCCCTGCTCCCGCCAAGATGTAGTGAGGCAGAATTTCACAAGCAGGGCTCAGTTGGGGGCTTATAGAAAAGGCCCCTGAGGAATTTCTCAGAAGCACCCCCCGCCTTAAGAACCACTGATCAACACCATGACCTCACTTTTCAAAGTGGAGGAAATGAGGCTTAGAGAGGGACCTCTTATTCCGTCATTCAGTCAATATTTACTGAGCACCCACCTGACAATACAACAGTAAGTAAAACAAGAACACCTGCTCCCATGAAACGTTTTTGCTCCCTGAGACCTAGCACCAACACCGCAGGGTATTACTTTCACCCTGAGACAAGGAAACTGAGGCAAAGAAGATTAAAAGAACACAAATAATAACCAATGGAGTCAGGATCAGCCTTAGTCCTCTGAGAAGCACCTACGGCCTCAGGGTTGTGTGTTGAGGGTCTTCTGTGGACCCAGCCCTTGGGGGATTTGTATGCACAAGGAACAACCTCTGTTTTTAGAAACAAGGGCAGAGCGAGGGGAAAGCTAAGGGAGAGAGCTCCATGCCAGACCTCCACTACAGAGATTCCAGAATGTTCCACATGCAAGTCCAACCAGAGTTAAGTGCTGATTTGTGGCTATAACAGCTCTCGGGCGGCCATCTTCCTCTGGAAATGTTCTCCATTGGGCTACACAAGCCTCCACAGAAGGAGGCCAGGGACCAGGATGCAAGATCACTTCCGGGTCAACGTGAGGAAGCCACTATGTCTCCTGTGGTGGGTGAACCAGAGCAGAGCCCTGAACTCAAGAGGAGGTCAGCATTGAGCCGCCGGCCTCTCCACTTACAGCCGTGTGACAGTCGGCAAGTCACGTAAGCATGGTTCACCCAGCTGCAAAACAGTGATTTGCAAAGGTTCCGTGAGGATTTAAGAAAACAGCTTTGGAAACATGCCACATCTTACCCGGCACATTGACAGGGGCTCTACAGATGGCCAACTTGTCTGAATTTGTTTCTAAATGTCCGTTCAAAAAAACAGATGAGTTCCCCTCCTAAGGTCAGCTGTCAGATGAACCTGTCTGTCATTATCTCTTTCTTTCAACCTCTGTTTTGCCAAGAGTGAACAGAAAAGGCTAAAATAGCATCTGAAGTCAAGGGTTGTGGGGCGGATGGAGCCTGGCAACCTCAGGGAGTTCACCTCATGGCCCACGTGCCTTCTTGGTTCTAAACTAGAAACCAAAATAAAAAAAAAAAAAAATAGACTCTCCTCAAGGGCAGGAGAAAATCCATTATGCGCTTTTCATACTCAAAAAGCCCCAACATGCTAGAGTTCAACAGATATGCTCAGTAAACATTCCCAGTGGACACGCATCTGTAAGAAATGCTGTGGTCAGAGAAAGGAAGGGCTACATTAAGCCCCGGCTGCAGCTCATTTTCCCAGGGAAGATACTGAGAAAACGTATATTTAAGGTGGGTTTTTTTTATTTATTTTTGAGAGAAACGGAGACAGAGCACAAGCAGGGGAAGGGCAGAGAGAGAGGGAGACACAGAATCCGAAGCAGGCTCCAGGCTCTGAGCTGTCAGCACAGAGCCTGATGTGGGGCTCAAAGTCACAAACTGTAAGATCATGACCTGAGCTGAAGTCGGATGCTTAACCGACTGAACCACCCAGGTGCCCCAGAAAACACGGGGCACTTGTGGGGAGAAGCACTGGGTGTTATATGGAAACCAACTTGATAATAAACTATTAAATAAATAAATAAACAAATAAATAAATAAATAAATCTTTTCTTCTAGTTGTTGAGACCCACATGGTAGCACTTAAGTGCCTGGAAGAGAAATCACACCAGTTAGGAACTCTAGGGTCAGAATGTCCTGGTGCAAAACCGTTCCAGGTGTGGCCTGAGGAAAGTCACCCAAGCTCTCTGGTCCTGTGTCAAGTGGGCGGGGGGCCACCCAGAGCTCAGAGGGGGATGTTCTGAGAATAAAGGTGCAGGAAGTACTGAGGACAGCGCCCAGCATGCTCTGAGGGCTCATAAACTGAACGGCTCATAAAATGACCGGGTGAAAGTAGGGACAAACCCAACACAGCCAGCTGGCCAGGCCACTGCCCTGACCCGCGGACCCCTCCCGGTGCCACAGCTGGGCAGGTGCATTCATGTCCTTCACCTCAGAATCTTGGGGGGGTGGGGGAACAAGGCGCAAAAGCTTGCTCAGCCTGAACGTGTGGGGAGGCCTCTGCCTCGGCCTCCCGTCCTGTCACCTCCGCTCTTCCCAGCCTTCTGTTCCCGTCTGGGTGGCAAGGGAAAGGTCAGGAAGCTCAGCCCTGTCCTGCTGTTGCTCCACATTAAACGGAATGTGGCTTCGGCACCGAGAGCAGCGAGCTCGCTTCCCCTCAGGAACCCGGCGGGCTAAGGACGCCAGCCTTCGCCACCACCCACACTGCAAGAGGTGCCAAGGCCTGTTTTGCTAGATGCCCCCCCCACACCCATACACTCACACCCACCCTCACGCGCACACACACACGCATGCACTCACACCCAGCAGCACACGCGCGCGCGCACACACACACACACACACACCCCTCCACCCACAACACAACAGAAACCAGGACGGCTGCCAGCAGCCGCATACCGTCCTCACACAAGCCAGACCTGGGCGTGAATCCCAGCTGTGGGGCCCTGGACAGGTGACTAGCCCGGCCAAGCCTCCGGCCCCTCTCCGGCGGGATGGACACACCGCCGTCTCGGCTGCCCAGGGTTCACAGACACCCCCACTCGCCCTTTGGATTTGGTGCCACTCCCCCGGCCCCACGGGCTCCTGACCAACGCCAGAGCTAGTAAGGCATGTCACTTCTGCTTGCCGCTCTTCAGCCATGCCACAGGACCACGTGGCCTTGCCAGCTGAAGGACGGAGTTAGGAACCAGCCCCCGGAAAAAAGAGGGTGGGATTTGGGTGAGAAGCAGAAGTTTCCAGCACACACACATCTCCTGTCCTCAAGAGCTCCCAGCTGGTGGAGGAGCCCTCAGAACACACAGTGGGAACGACCACAACAGAAGTTCACACAAAGCACCGTGGAAACAAAGGAAGCCTCCGCTCATGCCACCCGGGAGCATGAGGCAGACGGTCCGTGTTACCAGGGAAGGCTTCTCTGGGGTGGCGACCCCTGGACCGTGCCGTGATCAGTACAGGACTTGCCCAGGGAGGGGCTGCCAGCCGTCACTGAGCAGTGATCAAGCCCGGACTCGAGTAGCACCGCACTCCCATACTGCCTTTCCGCTTTCCCAGCGGGGCTTGGGGCTCCCCCATAATTCATCATAAGCTCCCTCGGGGAGGGCCTCCCTGATGCAGAGGCTGCTAGAAGCACAGTCACCAGGACATGGGAGGTGACCCAGGGGGTCCCGGGAGAGACGGCTCTGCTCCATGTCCTTGGGGGCCACTGTGATGTTGCATGTGAGCATGATGTTATAAAACAGAAGTTCTGACCACTCTGTTAACAACGGCACAGTCCAGTAACACAACAGTCGAAATCGTTACTAGAAGTAACAACTGTCAAAATTGTAATGATCACTATGTTACTCTTAGAACTACTAGGGCTTTACCTGAACCATCTCATTTAATCCTTTTCAATCCTACAAGATAATACTGTTATTGTTAACCTATTTTATAGATACAGATGGAGAAACTGAGGCACGGGAGTCAACTGAATTATCCCAGATTGTGTGACTGTGATCCCGAAAGTGGATTCCCTCCATCCTGGGCCCTCAGCAGGGAATTCTAGTGTCCCCACCTCTCCACAGCATTGTGGCAGACGGAAACACAGAGGAGCCAACAGATTAGGGTTCAAGTCCCAGACTCTGCCACTCAGTCAGTAGCTGCTTGACTTCGGGCATGTCATTTCTGTAAGACATTTGGGGCAAGGATGCCTAACACAAATTTAGCATCTTACGGTTCTGAAGGTCGTACATCCAAAATGGGGTTTCCCTGGGCTTACAGAGTTCCGTGGTTTTGTGGGGTGTTTTTAAAGTTTATTTATTTTAAGAGACAGAGAGAGTGGTAGGGGTGGGGGGGGGAGAGGGAGAGGGAGAAAGAAGGAGACAGGGAGAGGGAGAGGGAGAGGGAGAGGGAGAGGGAGAGAGAGAGAGAGAATGAATCAACCCCAAGCAGGCTCCACACTGTCAGCACAAAGCACATGAGCCATGAGATCATGACTTGAGCAGAAATCAAGAGTCGGATGCTTAACCAATGGAACCACCCAGGGACTCCTGTTCCCTTGTTTTTATGTGGAGATGAATACAGGCTTACTAGGAACCTGAGACACTTACAGTAAAACAACATGAATTAAGTCCTTGAAACAAAATAAACTCCCATGAAGTTGGTGACCTTCTTTCTTCCAGCTCTGGTGAGACCCCAGCTCTCTCCACTTCCTCGACGGCCTCCTGCCTCCCGACGGGAGAGGGTCAGCGGCACCCTCCCAGTGCTGGACGATGCCGGCCCCATTTCTAGGAGTCTGAACCAGGCCTTGGCCGCCTTCTAGGCTCAGGTGAACGTCATCAGGAATAAAAGGGGGGGGACAGGTAAGAGTGCTTTCTCTTGAAGTTTGTAGATTGTGGCTCCTTCATTGAAGACATCAAAACCAACCTGGAAGTTTATATAACCCAACGAGTCGAATGGCAGGCTTACATTTCAGCGTTACCTGAGTGCAAAGTAAATATGTAACATCCCACATCTGTAACTCCAGAAAACTAATCCCTCC